>NC_081819.1:1658750-2027500 GCF_030704535.1 Vitis vinifera
TTCATGACAACAAAGTATATCACACTCATGAGCATTAAGATTCAATTAGAATTTCTCATATTCAAGTGTCATACATAACCAAAATCCTCATAACTTCACATCTTAATTTCTTTTAAACATCATGTATAACAAAAGCATTTACTTAACTTTGTTTAAAGAATTAAAACAAAAATTTTAGACAAAATTTCCCTACCTATTACAACAACTTAATTGTCTTTAAATTTTAGTCTTTCCCTCGGTTTCCCTTTAGTTGAGTATATCTAGTTTTCTCAAGGAAAGCTTTGCTATATGCATTTCAATTTCTCTCAAAAGTAGAGAGATTAAAGCTAGTAGCTAATCATCCTCAAGAAGCTGGTGTCAAATATTCAATTTTGAAATGTTTTGTTCCACAATTGACTAGGTTGTCAACTTACTATTATCAAGAAATTTTTTAGAGAAACACCACTTACTCTTAATCATCTTTCAATTAACTTAACAAGTTTATTAACAAATTAAACAACCTCTTTAATTTATTAACTAGTCAATTCACTAACCAAGTCATTAGTCTTCATTAAAAGATTAAACAAACTTAAATTAACATTTAATTAAAGGTCATTACATTTACCCTTCTTAAAATAAATTTTGTCCTCGAAATTTTTAAATAAATTTACTTGAGGAAACAAAAAGCTTAGAATATTTAGTTTGCAGGATTGATTCCAATTCTTAGGTAACCTCTTTTATCCCATGATGTTGCCACAATACTTTAACTAGAGAAATAATTTTATTTCTCAACACTTGTTTTTTCCTATCCAAAATTCTTAATGGTTTTTCTTATGAGAAACATCCTCTTGAAGTTGTACATTTTCCTATCTTAGGAAGAAAATTTTATGCAGTTAGTTTAGTAGCATGTATACATGCATACACATATTCTCATGCTATATTTTTATAAAATAAATTAGCTAAGAGATGCTTACAAGCATTCTTAGAGAATTTGAGAATTTCTCAACACTTAGAGCCCATCTAACCATGTTTTATGAAACTTGTTGTATACACAAATTTTGTAAATGGTCCTACGAAAATAGCAAAACAATAGGAAAATAATGCAAACAAAATATTCATTAAAATTAAAATATATTGTGGGTACAATCTCAAATATAATATTCTTTACAAAAGAATATTTTCCCTCCAATTCTTTCGCTTTGACCACAACTTGAAAAACGATGATGATGATTTCTTGATTTTGAAGATCAATCAAGGGCCACAATTGGCTTATTCCCAAATGAACTCGCTAAATGGAAAAGAACGTGTAGCAATTCTTTTGCCATTTATTGAACTTGCAGGGAGATTTGATGAAGCTTTTTCTTTTGTTGTGAAGCCTCTTTTCCCGTACGAAGTCGCTTTTGGATTTTCTTCCTAAGATATTCCTTTCTCAATTTTTCTGATTTCTCAATTTCTCCCCCTTCTTGAAAGAAGAAACCTTTATTTATAGGTGAAGATAGAGAATTTGAATTTCGAATTCCCAGAGTTTAGTTGCTTAATTCAAGGGATTTAGTTCCTTGATTTTAGCATATTTTCTTCTCCTGGGAGGTTTTACCAGCAAGATAATAATAATAATAATAATAATAATAATAATTTTCTTATTATTATTATTATTATTTTATAGTTGGAGATTAGGGAAACTTATCCATAAGATGATATCTATTATTATTTTTTATTTATTCATTTTGAAGACCAAATTAGTGGTAATTTAATCCACTAAAATTTTTTATGTCTACAAATGCCCCCACTTCAAGACGCATGACGCATATGCATTGTTATGTGGATGAGGTGAGTCTTGAAGTAATTTTTTTTTCAAAGAATTATTTTAATAGGAAATTTCCTTTTTCTTTTTAGAAAAATATTTCTATCTCACTTTCTTCCAAACTCCACTTCATTTTCCTTCTTGCTTTACACTTTGAATCATCTTCCAATTCGTTTTCCTTCTTGCTTTACATTTTGAATCCTCTTCCAATTTGTCATCCCTATATACATTTTTTTATATATATGAAAGAGATAATAATTGAGAAGCCTGACTTGAACTTTTTCAGAGAGCTCTTTTGATCTTTGGATGTTCTTTGACCTAACTTGAGAAGCTCGACTTAAATTATTTTAGAAAATTCTTTCAATTTTTTTTTTTTTGGGAAATCTCCAACCCAATTTTAGGAAACTCGGCTTGAATTCATTGCAAGAAGTCTTCACCTCTTCAAACCTGTAAGTGCTCTTTTTTTTTTTCTTTTTTTTCTTTTTTGTTCTATATATAAGTCATTCCATACCAAGATCATGTCATGGGTGGGGTGTCAAAATTATGTTGGTGTAGTGTTGGACATCATGCCATGGAGAAGCGTCAATAGTGATTGTTTGTGGTGTGCATGGCATCCAATATATATATAACACCCAATCTATCCGTGAATGCTTTGGAAAGTGGTGGAATATATATATTTAGGAAAGTCAAACTTACCATAGAAAAAGTATATGTATAACACCAAAATCAAACATACAATATATATATATATATATATATATATATTCTCCATTAGAAAAGTCAAATGGCCAAATACATATATATAAATATGTTGACGAGTGATTTCCTTATTTATTTATTTATTTATTTATTTATTTATTATTATTTTTTAAGAAATGAGAATACCTACTTCTTTTGAACGCATGTCAACCTTCATCATTTGCATAAATGAATTTGATTTTAGGTATAAAAAAAATTAATTACCTTAATACTTGAGGGGGAATTTTTAATAAATTTAAATATCCATAAAAAATGAATATTTAAAGTTTGACCCTCATGTAATCAAGTCCTAGCCTTGATGCAAAGCAATATTGTATTTTTGTCACTTATGTGCTAAAGTCTTCACCCATGAAAATTGGATTGACTTGAATGCATAGTGGTGTTCAAGTTTTAACATTTAATTAACACTAGAATAATACTTGATATCTATGCAAACAAGTTATGGCCCTAATGTTACACGGTGTTGTATTTTCGGCACTTATGTGCTAAAGTGTTCACCAATGCAAATTGGCTTGACTTGAATGCTTAGTGGTATTCAAGTTTTAACATTTAATTAAAACTAGAATAATACTTGGTATCTATGCAAACAAGTTATGGCCCTGATGTTACGCAGTGTTGTACTTTCAACACTTAATACGCCTTAAGTGCTAAGGTCTTCCCTCATGTGAATTGGCCTGACTTAAATGCATAGTGGTATCTAAAAACTTAGACCCATATTTTATTCATCTCTATCTCTACTTTTCTTTCTTCTTTTTTGTAGGATGACATTCTTCAAATATTTTAAGGAGAAGACTATAACCATTCTTGAGGATGATAGTGAAGATTTTGAGAAAGGGACTACCTTGTTAGTGCATAAGTCACTTACTAACCTTTAATCTTTGTTAGTGCCAGTGACAAAGGATCCATTACACATTTCTTCTTGGTCTCGAGTTGCATCTTGCTAGCTTACAAATATCAACAATTCAAAACTCAATAAGGTGAAACTTGTTTATGATGTTCTGCTGTTGAATTCCTCTCACCCAACTACTACTGAAGTTCATGATGAATTTGGATTATTGGGTTCTCGTGTTCGTGATGGAAAAGCCAAATGGGGAAACTCCTTCAAGGTATTTGGGGAATCCTTCTTTATCAAAGGATATTGGGAATGGATAAAGGAGGTATTAGGTCGGAATGAACCATTTCTTAAAGGATGCAAGCTTTATGAAGCTATTTTTACATCCCTATTCAACTATGATCGTCATGCCTCTGTGATTAGGGCCTTTTGCGAACGTTGGTGTCTTACAACTAACACCTTGCATACTTCCATTAGAGAGGTTTCCATCTCTCTTTGGGACTTGTATCGTATTGTTGGACTACCCATCATTGGATCTTTTTATGATGAGATGGTACCAAGCGCATAAAAGTTATCTAATGATGCAACAAAGTCCTCATTCCCACCAAAGTGTTGAAACTTATTCATTGCATATCATCGAATTTGCTCTAAGGCAAAAGGGAAGTCTTCAATCAAATTAGCCTCTTGGGTGTCATTTTGGTACAAAGACTCCATGAAGTATGCAAAACCCCCAAAGAAAAGTACAAGGAATAAGGTGAAAAGGCCTAAAGAGACTCATAACTTCTCTAGGGATATTGATCCTATTAAATCTCTTACTCAATCAGAGATGGAGTTTTTGACGACCTTGGTGTAACCAAGGCAGATGTTAAGGAAACTTACTTTGCTGCTTTTCTGGCATGTTAGTTATGCAAGTTGAACTTCCTTGGGAAGTGTCAATTTGATTCATCCTGGAGTATTTAAGGTAGCTAGTAGAATAGCTCAATGTGAGACATTTAGCCTTGTTGTTCTAGTGTTAGCAAACATTTACAATGACTTAAATGAAATTGTTTGTTCTTCGAAACCTAGGACTAATGCATCTATTTTCCCTATTCATTATTTATACGGATGGTTAGGTAAATATTTCGATACCCATTTCATTTCTCCTTCTTGGAACTACTCTTCACATATGACTTATTACACTAATGAGTTTTCTGCTAAGTGTTTTGATGATTTGCAAGCTCGGGCTTTGATAATGTCTTGTAAAGGTGTAAAGTTGGACCACTTGGCATTGTGACACAAGGAGCATGTGCACTGAACTGATAATGAATTTATTAGTGTTACCAAAGCTTCTTGTCTCATAAGTCTTCGCTCTAGCTATTTATCTTTGCGATAAGGTAACCATCGGGTGATCCAATTGTATTATCCTCATCGATTTTCCAGGCAATTTGGGTATCCTTAAGACCTTCCATGGGGTTTGCTAGAGATTTTTCACACTCGAACTTTAGAGACGGTGTATCAACATTAGGAGTCATGCACTAGGCTTGGTACCTACTCCAAAGTTACCATACCAAATTATCATAGTCTTGAAGAGTTTTCATTCACCAAGGCTTATCCAGATTGGTGGATTATAGTGCACAATCCTGATAAAGAAATTCTTACTACTGCTCTTATGGAGCCCCTTCTTGATTCTTCTTAGCAAATACCCTCAAAATCTTTAAATAGTAGAATGCACAAGGTTGACTCAAATGTTTCTACTAAGGGGAACGTTATAGATAATGTTGAGAAGGATTTTGATGATTTACTTGATGATTCAAGAGCTTCTTCTAAGCGCTCAATGGGTGGTCATCAAACTAATACCTCTACATACTTTGAACAGGAGGAAACTATTTCCAATGGTGGTAGTGCTCATTGTCACAAGACTTTTAAGCAACATAACAATGCACAGGGTCTTTATGTATCAGACAACGACTCTGAAGATACAAGTGAATGTCACTTTAAACACTGAAATATTAGACCCAACCTTGTGTACTATGATGAGACTAACTCTCATCTTCTTGATGCAGATGTCTTCTTTGCTGACATCCCAACATCTACTCAACGGATGGAACTTGATGGTGAAAAAGTATTTTTTTTTTTTTGCATTGATACTAACAAAAATAAATATTTGTCTTAGGTGGAGGGTGACAACCAATTTTTTGGATGAAGGGGATGAGTCATCTCCTAAGGATCGATTCGAAAGTGTTGCTGCTATTGGGGAGTCAAAGCCCTTTACCCTGACAATACAACGAGAGGATCACTTTATCATCCCATTACCTTTGCCTTATTCTCATTTGGGTAATGAAGGTATTACTAACATCATAAGTGATGTTCTGATTGAATCTCAAGGTCAAAAGACCATAATTGGAAATACAACATATGATGAATTGGCACTTTTAACAGTTGTAGGTTTAATTGCTCAACTATCTCCATGCCCTACTATTATGGCTCCTTCTACTTCCATTCGCACATTCGATGTCGAACAAATCATCTTTAATGCCCAACGCCAAGCAACACTTATGATAGGAGAAGACATTAAGGATATGATTATCAAAACTTCCAATGAGTGTCTCCCATTATTGAGAGAAAAAATTGATGAGTTTTTCAATGTTATCGCAAACACTAGAGTGGACCCTTCACCATTAAAGTCTCAAATTGAGAAATGCATGGAAAGTGTAGATCACCTTGATGTGGTGCAACACACCCATTCTATGAAGATATCTTTGGAAGTAAAAAGCGAATGTTTAGCTATTGTTACATCTCAGATTGTGATGCTCTAAAATCTGAGGGCGTACAAGTGAACCGTCGTCAATCATTAAAGGTTGACTTAGCTACTTTTGATGCTAAACATGAAGCACTTAAGAAGGAATTGGAGCAACTAGGTATAAAAAAGAACACATTTATAACTCAACCTTGGAGATCAATGAGATTATAGCCAATAAACAGAAGGATGTTTCTTGCTTAAGGAAAGAACACGTCATTATCGCCCAAACCCCTATGCTTATTGATGTCAATGTCGATGTCAAGACTTTAGAGACACTTCAAGAAGCCTTAAGGGCTCAATGTGACGAGCTTGTATGCTTGGTGTGGATGTGATCGTTGTACCTTCTTACTTATTTTTAGTTCTCATTCTTTTCCTTCATTCATTTTTTATTTATTAAGATGTAATAAAGTTTGGCATTTGTTAGCCAAATTTATTTATTAATAAAAATGAGACTTTTTGTTTTTTGGTTGTGACTAAACTCAGGTAGTTTCCCTGAGTTACCTATATACCCTTCAAGGAGAGGGAATCAAGTTAAACGTAGTTCAATTTTTTTTTTTTTTTTTTACGCATTAGCTTTTGTCAAGATTAAAATAAAGATTTAATCTTATGAGCATATGTCCTAACTTTTCCCTATTTCCGATTTTCAACTTAGTGAACTTTTTTTTTTGTGCTCCATCCATAGTTTATACTCATGCGAGCCAAGAGTGCAGTGTGACTCAAGCATATTAATGCTTTAAGAATTTTCCATTGATAAGGCCAATTCCTAATCTGTCTTCAGCAGCGATCTTATAAGCACCATTGGTGTAAACTTCTTACACCACATAAGGTTCCTCCCATTTTGATGTAAATTTTCTCCTAGTCTTATGTATGGTGATGATGGGTCTACAAATGGAAAGAACTAGATCATTGACTTAAAATGATTGAAGTGAACCTTTTTATTAAAAGCTCTTGAAAGACGTGCTTGATAACATTCTAAGTGTTGCTGGGCTTTGAGTTGTTTTTTGTCTAGTGCTTCTAATTCTTAAAGACGTAACTTAGCGTTATCTTCATCAGTTAGCCCTTCATGTATAACAATCTTTAATAAAGGGATCTGATACTCAATGAGCAATACAATTTCTACACCATAAACGAGGGAATAAGGGCTTGTTTGTGTAGGCATTTGAAATGTTGTTCAATATGCCCAAAGTGTTTTTCTTACTTGTTTATGCCAATCCTTCTTTGAGTTATCAACAATTTTCTTCAATAAGTTGCAAAGGGTCTTGTTGAATGCTTCTACAAGACCATTGGCCAGTGCATTTTACATTAATGAATTGTGTTGTTTGAAACTGAACCTCTCACCGAGATTGCTCATCAATTTGTCATAGAAGGGTTTCCCATTGTTAGTGATTATGTATCGTGGTACCCCATACCGATAGATAATATTACTTCGAATGAAGTTCAGTACATTTTCTTTCTTCACTTCTTTAAGTGGCACAACTTCCGCCCATTTAGAAAAATAATCCATCGCTGCCAATATGTAAGCATGCCCAATAGAGGATTTAAGAGTAATGGGTCCAACCACATCAAGTCCCCATGTATCAAATGGTCATGACGCAATTGTAGAATGGAGTGGCTTAGGAGGTTAGTGTATAAAATATGAATGGAATTGGCATGATTGGAACTTCTTTGCATATTTCATACAATCCTTAACCATAGTTGGTCAATAATATCCCATCATTTTGATTCAAAAATGAAGTTTTGGCCTTGATTGGTGAGCCTTACAGATCCCAAAATTAGCTTATTCAATTGGTTGATTTGCCTCTTCTCCTCCTAGGCATTGAAGAAGTACTCCACCGAATGAGCGAAGATAAAGTGTTTCTTTGTAGTAAATGAAACGTGGAGTTCGATGTCGTATTTTTGTTCGATGCCTTAGTTCATCAGGTAACTTCCCATGCTCTAAGTAGTCAATTAATGGTTATCGCCAATCTTCGTTTTCAATAGTGAATATTGATGTAGTGTTTACCTCTTCTTGTTGTAATATTGGCAATTGTGGCAATACCTACCTATGGCAAAGAGGGACATGTATAGTCCCATCCTTACATAGTGTCAAACTTACTGCTAGATGAGCTAGAGCATGTGCCATTTGGTTTTCTTTTCGTGGAATATAAACTAAAGAGATTCGCTCAAACTTTTCCATCAGTTAGGTAGCATATTGGAAGTAAGGAACTAATTCATCACTTTTAACCTCATACAAGGCTAGAAGTTGATTGATTACCAACTTAGAATCCCCACATATTTCCAAGTTTGTCATTTTCATTTCAATCACCATTTGTAACTCAATAATTAAGGCTTTGTATTCAGCGATGTTGTTGAAGCATCTCTCACTAAGAAAAAATGAATATGGTAGTATCTGTCTTTTTGGTGAGACAAATACAACACCTACACCTATTCCATCATAACGTGTTAACCCATCGAAGAACATCATCCACGAAGGAAAATTGTCAACATAAAAAATCTTTTCATTAAGGGGATCATTTGAAATTTCCCATGCTACATGGATAGCTAAGAAGTCTGCAAGTGTTTGCCCTTTGATTGCCTTTTGAGATATATAGATTATTTCATACTCAGTGAGTAGCAACCTCCATCTTGATAATCATCCTGAAAGAATTGGCTTTGATAGAACATACTTAATGGGATCAACGTGTGCTATTAAGTATACCATGTATTCCTACATGTAATGTCTTAGCTTTTTTATTGAGAATATTAAAGCAAGACAAGTTTTCTCGATTGGGGAGTAATTTAGTTTTGGTCCCATTAGAGTTCAAATTAAGTAATATAATGTCTTTTCTTTGTTCTCCTCATTTTTTTGTGCAAGTAATGCTCCAAGAGAGCATTCTTGTGCAATGATGTAGAGTATCAATGGCTTCTCTACCATAGGAGCACCTAAGATTGGTGGATTAGCCAAATACTTTTTTATGCTCTCAAAGCCATTGTGACAAGCTTCATCCCAAAAAAATGGGACATCTTTCTTCATAAGTCAATTGAAGGGTTGACATCATCCTACAAGGTTTGAAATAAACCATCGAATAAAAGCAAGACGTCCTTGAAGACTTTTAAGTTCTTGAAGACTCCTCGCCCTTGGCATATCTCAAATGGCTACGATCTTAGATTGACTCACTTCAATGTCATGATGTCGAATAATAAACCTTAGAAACTTGCTAGAAGTAACACCAAAAGCACATTTAAGCGGGTTCATTTTGAGTTGAGACCTTCTTAGCCTGTCAAACACCATACGAAGATCTCGCAGGTGGTTTTCTCTCTTCCTAGACTTTACCACCAAGTCATCAACATAGCACTCGACATTTTTATGGAGCATGTCATCAAATATTTTTTACATGGCACGTTGATACATTATACCTGCATTCTTTAAGCCAAAAGGCATCACTTTGAAATAGTAAATACCCTTTAGAGTACGAAATGCAATAAGCTCTTCATCCCTTAGTGTCATTTGTATTTTATTATACCCCGATGATCCAACCATGAAAGATAAAGCTTCATGACCAATAATTGCATCAACCATGAGTTCAATGATTAGTAATGGAAAGTCATCTTTTGGTTAAGCTTTGTTTGAATCTCTAAAATCCACACAAACGCGATTTTCCCTTTTTTTTTTCTTAACTAGAACAATGTTTACAATCCATGTCGGGGACCTTATATCTCTAATGGAACTAGCTTTGATCAGTTTGTCGATTTCCATTTCAATTTAAGAAACAATCGCCTCTGAGCTTGCTTAATTGATCAGACACCATGCTTTGCCATGAGTTGATGCACCACAACTTTTGGATCAAGACCTGGCATTTCTTTGTATGATGATGCAAAGACATCTTTATAATGAAGTAACAACTCAAGATGACTTTTCTCTTCAAAAGGGCTTAAAAGCATACTAACATAGATAGGCCTTAGGTCCTCATTTGTACCCAAGTTGAGTTATTTCAACTCGTCTACAATGGTTTTCCCCTCGTCCTCAAATACTTTAGGAGCTTTCTCTAGTTCGTCTTCTGAAGATTTTGGATTAGAGTCAACTTCCACAGTAACATGGTAGTTAATGTGCGTTGAACTTTCTTTAACATCCTTATGGCATTCCTCATTCAACTGCTTAGTGATCACGATGGTACATCGTTTTACTTTTAGGGAACCATTAGTGCAAATTTTCCAAGTTGAATGGCGTTTCATCCTTGATAGGATTAAACTCCTTGTCCCTGCATCCTCCTTTAGTTCAATACACTGCTTCTTATTAGAATTCCATCTTCATGACTTTCAGGATAAAGTCCCAATCTTTTGTTGTATTGACCTTTGTGGAATATGTGTTGAACAAAATCACCCAACCTAGTGAACACTAAAGCTCGTGTAATTAGAGCTTCAATCCAATCAAATACTGAAATTCAAGGAAGAGAATTTGACCCACTACTCTCCTCTATGTCTTCCATAGTGATATGTTTTGTACTTGCCTTAGTTTTCTTAGTCTTAGCTAAAATTTTAATAGGCTCGAAAGGTACAAACCCTAAACCTACCCAAGAAGGTTTGACTGCATACCCTTGTTGCTTTAACTTCTTTTAAGCTTCGTTAAGGCCATGCATCTTTTTATCTGTAGTCTTGAGGCTAAGTTATCCTAATCGTAATGACGAAGTGAAGTCATGCCTTGTCTTGGCTAATAACTTGTAAGCCTTAGGGTTGAACCCCTCATCTATTCTTTTACCAGGAAAGAATTCTTGCTTTGTTTGATCTCTTAAGGATTTGACACATTTTTATGTCTCATCCCTAGATATAAGTTGAAATTTTGGAAGAAGAATGGTCGCATCTTATTTCAAGACCTAAAGGTCCCCATTTTCCAATCTTTGAGGTTGTACTTCACTTTTGTCTTCTATGAAAGGTGGTTGACCCTCACTTTGTCAAGATCTTGGGATATACCTAAAAACTGGGGAAGTAATGACACCCGTCAAGTCCAATGTCGATTTTTTTTAGGATTTTTCTTTATCTTTGATTCAAGTCATCACTAGTTGTGAGATTTCCCTTGTTAATGTCAACTTACACTGCTCAACTTTTCCCTTGAGTTTAACCTTCCCAATGGAGGGAATGATTGTAGGAAGGACTTCCGACATAACATCATTTTTTGTTAAAATTTAGCATCAGCAAAATAAGACTCGACTTCTGTAAATGGCTTAGTATCAGCTGCTACTTTCTTTACCCATCCTCTATAGAATTTGAAACATTGGTGTAGTGTTGAAGGAATTACCCCATTATCATGAAGCCATGGTTGCTCAAGTAACACGTCGTAAGATGTTTTTGCATCGATTACATGAAACAATGTCTTCGAACTCAACTCACCCGTAACAAGCTCCAGGCGAATCATACCAATAGCTCATTATCCCCTTTGATTAAAGCCTTAGATCATTAGGTGACTCCAATTTAGTTCTTTCGTAGCAATTCTAAGTCATTTCATTGCTGCTTTAGGCATGATATTTACTGAAAACTCTCCATCAATTAAAATACAAGTGATATTTTGTTCCTGTATGTACCCGGTAACAAACAGGGTTCGATTATGTGGTTTTGACCCTAACTAAAGCTCCTCGTTGGTAAAGGTGATGGTTGCACAACATTTGGCACAATTATGGCTTTCATCCCCAAGTCTTTTAGCCCCCTTTATTTTGATGGCATAGAGTGTAGGATTCTTAAGTACTTGAATCAACACACTTCGCATCTCATTAGGAAGTTATAGCATTTCGTGGCTACTAAATAGTGAGGGTAGGTGTTGTAGGCTTGCTACTACCCCATCTTCTTCCTTATTTTTTCTTGACTCAACACCAAGAATGTTTTCCTCATCTTCAATTGACCCTTCTTCTTTTGAAGTCTCATTGCAAGAGACCATCTGAGTTTATACTGTCACCTTTTTATCAAAGAACCCTAGGGTGATAAGGATGACGAGTTTTTGCACCAAAAGGTCGTCTATTTGTACAATCCCTTATTTTTTTTAATAATTCTTTTTTCTTTCTTCTTCATATGTTGACAAGTATTCCACTCATGTTCTCCCCTCCTAGGAAGGCTAATGGATGGGACACTTGCTTCTTGCGAGGTCTTCTTCATGTCACCAATCTCCAACCTTCTTCGTCATATGACATTGATTCATCATTAAAGCAAAGGCGAAAAAGGTTATCCCCACGTGACACTTGTGTTTGCTTTGGTTTCAGTGACTTGCATTGAATAGTACTGGCACATGTCCCCAGTTTCTTAAGTGGGACATGTAATGGAATAGGATCAAATAACTCAAATGTGACCGTAACATGATTTAACTCTACTACTTCATATACATCCAAACGAATTTTTCCTTACTTTGTAAGTTTCATTATGAGATTTTTTTAAATGAAACATTTCTCCACAAGATGACTGACGATTCGATGGTAATGACAGTAGTTTAGATCATTAACATGGCCCATTTCTTTTGAACGCTTGCACTCAGGTAGTTCAATAACCTTTTTTTGGAGCAAGCCTTCCAACACGTTAGGCATATCAAAATCAGGAAAATGATACTTCTTCTCCTCTAATTCCTTCAAGGTGAACCGATACCTCTTATTTTCCTAGGTTAGTTCAGCCTCTTTTACTTCCTTCTTTTTATCTCTTGCTGAAATTTTGACGGTAGCCGTATTTATCATCATTAGCTCCTGGATGGGTTTCTTCGAGGTCTTGTCACTTCTTTTCCCATAATGTCTCTTTCTTTGTCGATCAATGGTAAGGTCCTTCTTAGAACCATGGTTGGCTATGTTGAACTCCATTCATGTGCTTGAGTAGCTAATTCTTCAAAGGTACAAGGTCGTATCTCTTGGAGGATGTATAGGAGACCCCAATGCATTCCTTGTATGCACAACTCCATAACCGATACATCAGATGATGTATCTTTGCATTCAAGGCTTAAGGAACGCCAACGGTTGATATAGTCTACAACCGGCTCGTCTTTCCATTACTTAGTGTTAGTAAGCTCCATCATGCTTACAACTCGTCGGGTGCTATAAAAATGGTTGAGGAATTCATGTTCCATTTGGTCTCAACTATCAATACATTCAGGTGTAAGGTTTATGTACCAATCAAAAGCATTCCCTTGGAGAGAACGGACGAATTGTTTAACTAATAAGTCACCATCTGTACCTGCATTGTAACAAGTTTCAAGGAAATGGGCAACATGTTGTTTTGGATTTCTCATCCCATCAAATGATTGAAACTTTGGAGGTTGATAACCCATAAGCATACGTAGGTTATCAATCCTCTTAGTGTAAGGTTTAAAGTACATGAGTGTACTATGTGAGGGTACACCTTACTATGCTCTAATGGTGTTAGTTATTATGTCCTGAAGTTGTTGGACAAATAATGACGCTATTGAGGCAAATTCCGTCGTTTGTCTCTTGACTTGCATTGTCCTA
Organism: Vitis vinifera; assembly: GCF_030704535.1. Taxonomy (NCBI): domain Eukaryota; kingdom Viridiplantae; phylum Streptophyta; class Magnoliopsida; order Vitales; family Vitaceae; genus Vitis; species Vitis vinifera. The sequence goes on from NC_081819.1 coordinate 1,672,349, forward strand.
TACACATGTCGTGCATCATCGAGAGGAGATGCAACATTCGAAAGATGGTTGAGTCATTGACTTGACTCACCCATATTTTGTACTTATGCCTCGACCTTGTTTATGAGGGAGGCTATCTACATATCCTTATCCTCAATCGTCTTAGTGAGTTTGGTGATGGCGTGAGCCATCTATGCCAATTGTTCCTCTACGGATGTAATGTCAGTTGTCATTACCAGTATAGTCATCGAGAAGGGATAAGTAAAAAAGTCAGAACGATTGGAATAGTTTTCCTCCTTTGACATTCCAGTTGGTGATCCGAAGTGAGAGCTAGTGCCAAAGTTGGCATAGGTAATAGAGCAAAGAGATTTAACCCCAAAGTCTTTTAGTACTGAAGGGAATTTTTCTCTGCTACGAAGACTATGGCTCTTTACCCCCAGAGATTCCAAAGTGATGAATGGTTGGTGCTCATCACACGTTCTTACCGGTTTTAGCAAACAAGCAGACTCACTTATTTGTTTTCTTGAAAGTGAAAATGTTGATTTTTATTTGCTACAAGTCATGGGGGTCGTAGCGATGTCGTGTGTCAATTGTGCAATGATGATCTTGTCATTACCCTTGTTGACATGCACAACTTGAGTTCTTTTAGGTGTCATCGACGTAGTAGAGATCAATCTTCTAACAAAAGAGATGAGAGGCGGAGAGGTCCCACCGGGTATGCCAAAAATTTTACGCACAAATTTCATAAATGGTTTTGGGAAATTAACAAAACAATAGGAAAATAATGCGAATAAAATATTTATTAAAATTAAAATATATTGTGGGTACAATCTCAAATTTAATATTCTTTACAAAAGAATATTTTCCCTCCGATTCTTTCTCTTTGACCACAACTTGAAGAACGACAATGACATTTTCTTGATTTTGAAGATCAATCAAGGACCATAAGTGGCTTATTCTTGAATGAACTCGTTGAATGGTGAAGAACGCGTGTAGCAATTCTTTAATCGTTTACTGAACTTGCAGAGAGATTTCATGAAGCTTTTTCTTTTGTTGTGAAGCCTCTTTTCCCGCACGAAGTCGCCTTTGGATTTTCTCCCTAAGATTTTCCTTTCTCAATTTTTCTGATTTCTCAATTTCTCCCCCTTCTTGAAAAAAGAAACCTCTATTTATAGGTGAAGATAGGGAATTTGAATTTCAAATTCCTGGAGTTTAGTTGCTTAATTCAAGGGATTTATTTCCTTGATTTTAACACATTTTCTTCTCCCGGAAGGTTTTACCTACAAGATAATAATAATAATAATAATAATAATTTTATTATTATTATTATTATCCTTTTTATAGTTGGAGATTGGAGAAACTTATCCATAAGAGGATATCTATTTTTTTTTTTATTCATTTTGAAGACCAAATTAGTGGTAATTTAATCAACTAAAATTTGTTATGTCTACACTTGTTATTAAATTTTTTTTAAAGCAAAAGAACAAAACACAATTTTCTAACATTTTATAAAAATAAAGGTGTTTGGCAAGTTGTTTTTAAAAACAATTTTTTAAAAATGAAAAACAAAAAACTTGTTTGAATAAGTTATTTTTTATTTTTTATTTTTTTTGGTTTTGTTTTTGTAAAAGCATTGCAAATTCAATATGTATAATATAAATTAAATTTAATTGAAGTCTTATTAAAAATGAAAATAGTTTTGTAATTACAAATAAATTAAAAAATAAATAGATTTTAGTAAAACATAACTAATAATATTACAATAAAACTATAATTTATATTTTTTTATAAAAAAATATACTATTTTAGTATATGTTATGAACATAAGAATATTAACATCTTCGTAAAAAAAATTTGGCTAAAAATGGATAATAATAATTAAAATAATATTTTTTTTAACAATATTTTATTTAAAATGAATAATGAATAAAGTTTAACTTTTTAGCATGGAAATAAATCAAGTTTTTCATTTCATGTATGCATTTAGTACTGAATTACAAACATGATATTATAAAATGTTTTAATTTAATTTAAAATTAATTAAATCGTTTTTAAATTTTAAAATTTTTCTTAAAAATTGAAATTTTCATTAAATAATTTAAATTATTAACTATGTCTTACTTAATTTATAATTTATTTACATAAATTCAAAAAATATATTTGTGTGTAATAGCGAAGTAGTAAAATATAATTATGTGCAAAAAAAAATAGAGCTATTATGAATCAATTTATATTCATAAATTTATGATATTAATGAATTTATTATTTGAGTTTCAAATTATTTTTAAAAATGACTAAGTTTGTTAATGAATAAAGCACGTTAAGTCTTATTTAATTTGGAGTTTATTTGTCTTAAATTAAAAAAAAAATGGAAAATAAGGATTCTATGTGGAAGAAAAACAATAGAATCATTTTAGACCAATTTTTATCCATAAATTTCTAACATTGATTGGATTATTATTTGAGTTTTAAGTTATTTTAAAAAATTATTAGACTCGTTAATGAATCCAATGTTAGCTTTTTTTCCTATAATGTGAGGACATATATAATTACATTTGTATAAATATTATTTAAGGGTATTAATTAATAGGTAGGTGAATCAATTGATTGGACATCCAAGAGTCTTATGTATGGAAAACTCAAATTATAAATGGGGAGTTAGAAATTTTAATTTATATGAATGTAGTGTTACAACTTTTGTAACCCCATCATTATGAAATTTATTTGGTACATTATGTTTATGAGTGATGGAGGAAAATGGAAAAGTATAACCTATGCAATTATAGAGATGCATTCAAGTTCATAACCCACCATTACCCATTAATTTGTACATAATGGGTGTAAATAATGAGTATAACTCCCACATAGTCTTTGATGGGAAGACTAAGAGATATACAACCTTTTAAAAGTTAAGGTCTCAAGCCACACTCTCATTCTTATGTCCTTTTGTTGTTTTATTTTTAACAACATATACCACACAAGTGACCCATCCACTATATGAGAGTAGTGAGTTGAAGACCTTGACAACACAATTCACAAGGTGACTCAATCTCACTTTTGAAGTGTTATTAGTATCATGGATCAAGGTAAGAATATCATCATTATTTTAGTACTTCCATTTATTTTGTTTTATGCATTCAAAATTGTTTTTTTTAAATAATTATTTCCGCATAAAGTTTATAAAAGTTTGGTTAACATCCAACACATTAAGTTTTGTTTAATTTGGATTTCATGTCTAATAAAAAAGAAAATCAGAACATAAGGATTCTTTATAAAATAGAAACAATAAATTTGTTCTAAATAAAATTTTATCCATAAATTTGAGTATTAATTGGTTTACTATTGAGGTTTTTAACAATTTTTAAAAATTACTAGACTCATTGATGAACCCAACACATTAATTCTTACTTAATTTGAAATTTATTTGTCTAATAAAACTATATATATATATATATATATATGTATAAAGAAAAACTAACCTAGACATTTACAATAAAATTTGGTCTATGACTTACTAATGTTTTTGTTCCATGACCTTTTAGTATTAATTAAATCGATTTTTGAGGTTCAGATTATTTTTTAAAATTAATAAAATTTTGGTATCAAGTACAATATAATTTGAAATGTATTTACTTAATAAAAAATTTTAGAGAAGTTAAAAGAAATTCATAAAAATACGTGTAATTTAAAAAAAATCATATTTTAAGATTTTTGATATCAATATTAAATTGTGGAGAGAGAAAGAAAATGATATCATGTTTAATTTTATTTGTTTTCTTATAGTTTTTTGTTTTAAATTTTCTATATTTTCCTTTTTTTAAAAAAAACTGGTGAAAACAACTTGTACTTGTTTTCTATTTCACTTTGCTTTTAAAAATTGTTTCCATAAAACAGCAGTCAAACAATGTTAGGAATTTTTAAAAGTATTTTTTTGTTTTTAAAAACAAAAAACCATTTTTAAATCACACGGTGAAATGGGCTCTTACTACCTTGATCAAATAAGTTCGTTATCTATTTTAGATTATTTGATAATATCAATTGATGAAATTAAAAAAAAAAAAAAAAAAGTAAAACAAAAAGGATTATGCTTTTAGAAAAGAGTAGAAAAGAAAAGAAAAGAAAAGAAAATTCACCAACTAACATGCATTGAAATACACTTTTTGTTTTCTACTTTAAAAACAAAAAGAACTGATGTTAACTTCTATATAAATTGTAACAACAATTTGAGAGTTTTATTAAAAAAAAATTAATGTCCATTTTAAATAACATAAAATATATATATATATATATATATATATATATATATATATATATCCATATAGGCACTAAGTTATTTTTAAAGCTTTCATGGACAATAAGCTCATATTTATTTTATTATTTATTTTTTAATACTTCCCTAAGTAAAAGAAACCTAGAAAACAGAGGAACAAGGTAAAATTTTTCTTAAAAGTTGGTTTTCTTCATATATTGAAAACAAAAATATCCTAAAAATCACTTTTCCATCTCACATAAGTACTTGAAGAGTGGTTGAATTAAAAACATACCATGAGTTTGTTGTATCCTTGAAGTTGCATTTCTAAGCAAACATTTTTTTTTAGGGTTATCAATGGAATTTTGATGATAATAAAACTTTAAGGTTCCATGTAAATCAATTAAAATTAAAGGAAAAGAAAAAGAAAGAAAAGTTCCTATGAAAATTTAAAGATGGAGCAAAACTATGGATTGCGTGATTTCAAAAGGCATTCTTAGGCTAAGTTTTCTCTCAAGAAAAAAATCATTCTCTAAGTTGGTTCTGTGAATTTTAAAAACTTTGACTTATTTAAAATGCTTTTAAACTTCATGGTTTTCAAAATTCATCAAGAAGTCTCCATTCATGAATGTGTGAACTACTTAGGACCCTTAAAGTGCCACTTTTTGGAGGGTAGCAACTTAGGCAATCAACCGACCAATCGATTAGCATGTTTGCCTTATAATGATCTTATGTAGAGAGTATTTATTATTAATAACTAATGAAGGTGCTCAACTAGACGATCAACCCATCAGCCTATTTACCTGATGATCATTTTTAGGAAGCATAAATTTCTAATAACTAGTGTAGACATAAAATAAAAAAAAATTAAAAAAAATAATTAGTGGATTAAATTACCACTAATTTGGTCTTCAAAATAAATAAATTTAAAAAAATTGATATCCTCTTATGGATAAGTTTCCCTAATCTCCAACTATAAAAAGGATAATAATAATAATAAGAAAATTATTATTATTATCTTGTTGGTAAAACCTCCCACGAGAAGAAAATTTGCTAAAATCAAGGAACTAAATCCCTTGAATTAAGCAACTAAAATTCGAAAATTTGAAATTCAAATTCCTCATCTTCACCTATAAATAGAGGTGTCTTCTATCAAGAAGGGGTGGAGAAATTTAGAAATCAGAGAAATCCATAAAGGAATATCTTAAGGAGAAAATCCAAATGCGACTTCGTACAGGAAAAGAGGCTTCACACAAAAGAAAAAGTTTCATCAAATCTCCCTGCAAGTTCGATAAATGGTAAAAGAACATCCATACGCGTTCTTCGCCATTTAACGAGTTCATTCAAGGAATAAGCCAATTGTGGCCCTCGATTTATCTTTGAAATCTAGAAAACATTATCGTCGCTTTCTAAAGTGTGATCAAGGCAAAAAAAAAATCAAAGGGAAAATATTTGTTTTGCTAATTTTGCAGGACCAATTCACGAAATTTGTGCATACAAATTTCTGGCATGCTCAGTGGGACATCTCTGTCTCTCATCTCTTTTGTTAGAAGATTGATCTCTACTACATCGATGGCACCCAAAAGAACTCAAGTTGTGCATGTCAACAAGGGCAATGACAAGATTTTCATTGCACAATCGACACATGACGCTGCTACGGGCCTCACGACTCGTAGCAAAGAAAAATCAACATCTTCACTCTTAACAAAACAAACAAGTGAATCTGCTTGTTTGCTAAAATTGATAAGAAAACATGATGAGCACCAACCACTCATCACCTTGGTCTCTTTAGGGGTAAAGAGTAGTAGTCCTCGTGCAAGGGAAAACTCCCTTCAACACTATAGGATTTTGGGGATAAATCTCCTTGCTCTATTACCAATGCCAACTCTAGCATCGGTTCACGCTCCGGATCGCCAACTGGAATGTCAAAAGAGGAAAACTATTCCAATCGTTCCAACTCTTTTAATTCTCCATTCTCGATGACTATGCCGGTAATGGTAACCAGCACTACACCGTAGAGGAACAATTAGCAGAGATGGCTCACGCCATCGCCAAACTCACCAAGACGGTCGAGGAGAAGGATATGCAAATAGTCTCCCTCATAAACAAGGTTGAGGCACAAGTACAAAGTATGAGTGAGTCAAGTCAAGGACTCAACCACCTTCCGAATGTTGCATCTCCTCTTTATGATGCAACACATACGTATAGGACAATGTAAGTTGAGAGACAAACAGCGGAATCTGCCTCAATGGTGTCATTATCTGTCCAACAACTTCAGAACATGATAACTAACACCATTAGAGCGCAGTATAGTGGACCCTCACAGAGTACGCTCATGTACTCTAAACCTTACACTAAGAGGATTGATAACCTACATATGCCTGTGGGTTATCAACCTCCAAAATTTCAATCATTTGATAGAAAGGGAAATCCAAAACAACATGTTGCCCATTTCGTTGAAACTTGTAACAATGTAGGTACAGATGGTGACTTATTAGTTAAACAATTCATCTGTTCTCTCCGAGGGAATGCTTTCGATTGATACATAGACCTTGCACTTGAGTGTATCAATAGTTAGGACCAAATGGAACGTGAATTCCTCAACCATTTCTATATCACCCGATGAACTGTAAGCATGATGGAACTTACTAACACTAAGTAATGGAAAGACTAGTTGGTTGTAGACTATATCAACCGTTGGCATTCCTTAAGCCTTGATTGAAAAGATAGATTATATGAGGTATCATCCGTGGAGATGTGCATACAAGGAATGCATTGGGGTCTCCTATACATCCTTCAAGGGATACAATCCCGTACCTTTGAAGAATTAACTACTCGAGCACATGACATGGAGCTCAGCATAGCCAACCATGGTGTTAAAAAGCACCTTATCATTGACCAGCAAAGAGAAGACACAATGGGAAAACAAGTGATAAGAATTCAATAAAACTCATCTAGGAGTCAATGACAATAAATACGACTCCTATCAAAATCTCAGTGCGAGATAAAAAAAAAAAGTAAGTAAAAGAGTCTAGACCAACCTAGGAAAATGAGAGGTGTCGGTCACCTTGAAGGAATTAGAGGAGAAAAAGTATCATTTTCCTGACTCTGATGTGCCTAGCATGTTGGAAGACCTACTCTAGAAAAAGTTTATTAAGTTATCTGAGTGCAAAAGTCTAGAAGAAATGGGTCGTGTTAATGATCCGAACTATTGTCATTACCATCAAATCGTCAGTCACCCGATGGAGAAATGTTTCATCTTAAAAGATCTCATAATGAAACTTGCAAAACAAAGAAGAATTCATCTGGATCTAGATGAAATAGTAAAGTCAAATCATGCTATAGTCACATTTGGGCCCCTCGATCCTGTTTCGTTAAATGTTCCACCTAAGACAATAAGGGCATACACTGGTAATATCCAATGTGAGTCACCGAAACCAAAGCAAACACAAGTGTCATGTCAAAACACCCTTCTTCACTTCTATTTTGATAATGAATCAATGTCATACAATGAAGAAGGTTGGACATTGGTGACATGAAGAAGACCTCATAAGAAGCAAGAATCTCATCCACACCCAAAGAAACAACATAAGCAAAATATTCGTCGATATTCGAAAAAGAAAACAAGATATTGTACAGGTTGATAACCTTTTGGTACAAAAGCTCATCACCCCTATCACCTTAGGAGAATACTTTTCTCTAGAGTTTTTTAATAGAAGGATGATGACATCAACCCATATGGTCTCTTGTCACGAAAATTCGAAAGAAGATGAACCAAGTGAAGATGAAAAAAACACTCTTGGTATAGAGTCAAGCAAAACCAAGGAAGATGATGAGGTAGTAGCAAATCTACAATGCTTACCCTCATTCTTTGGTTTCTATAAAATGCTACAACTTTCTAAGGAAACACAAATTAAATTGATCCAGATACATAGGAATCCATCACTCTATGCTACAAAAATAAAGGAGGCAAAACAATTTGAGAACAAATTCCACAGTTGTGCAACATGTTATGCAACCATCACCTTCACTAGTGATGATGAAAAGAGCATGACATCAAATTTTACCACAATTGTTTTCAAACCTCAGCATTCCAGTGATGTTCCTTAAAGCATGAGCCTAAACTACATATTGCTCATATCCTACAAGAGCTTAAATTGTAGTAAAAGATAAAATTAAAATTTAAAAAATTTAAAAATAAAATAAAATAAAATAAAATAAAATCATTCTTGGCAAACTTCTTAAACCGAGGAACAAACTCTTTGTATTAAAGAAGTCAAATTCGGAGATTCCAAACTAAAATCTCCAACTTCTCTACATACAAGTGTTCTTTTCTTTCAACATAACATGTTCTCAAAAGGGCGATGCAACCCAGAAGCTAAATCCAAAAATAAAGCTTCAAAAGTCAAAATCAAACTCCAAGCATTCTTCAACAAGCTCGTGGAAGAATATCAAACACAAACAAAAGTGTCATTCATCCACTTTCAAAGCTAAAGAAGACAAGGTTAGGTTTTTCAAAACACTTGAGGAAATTGTTGATAAGTTTACTTGAGATCAAGTCATCATTGACCCTCAATTAAATTTTACTCCAAGAACACGTGTTTACCACCCTTGGATTAAAATCAAGTCCAAGCTTGATACATTCTTCAACAAGCTCGTGGAAGAATATCAAACACAATACAAAAGTGTCATTCATCCACTTTTAAGACTGAAGAAAATCAAGACGAATTCAAAGGACTTCTTGTGTTCTCCAAAATGCTTAAGAAAGGTCTTAGTTTAGTTGAGAATAAGTCATCTTTGACCTTCAATTAAACTTTGTTCCAAGGACGTGAATTTATCATCCTTTAATCAAACTCAAGACAAGTGACACTCCTAACCCGCATGAGCATAAACTACATATGACGCACCAAAAAAAAAGTTCGCTAAGTTGAAAACCTGAAAAAGCAACTTAGGTAAAAGTTAGGACATATGATTGCAAGATTAAATCTTTCTTTTAGTCTTGGCAAAAGTTAGAGCATGAAAAAAAAATGGAACTACGTTTGACTTGATCTCCTCTTTTTGAAGGGTACGTAGGCAACTCAGGGAACCACTTGAGTTCAGTCACTACAAAAAAAAAATGTCTCATTTTTATTAATAAATAAATCTAGCTAGCAAATGTTAAACTTTATTACATCTTAATAAAAATAAAAATGAAAAATGAATGAAGGAAAAGAATGAAAGCTAAAACTAAGTTAAAAGGTACAACGGTCACATCCATACCAAGCATGCAAGCTCATCATGTTGAGTCCTTAAGGCTTCTTGAAGTGTCTCTAAAGTCTTAACATCGACATCGGTAAGCACGGGGGTTTGGGCGATAATGACATGTTTTTTCCTCAATCAAGAAACATCATTCTGTTTATTGGCTATAATCTCATCGATCTCCAAGATTGAGTTGTGAATGCACTCTTTTTATATACCTAGTTGCTTCAATTCCTTCTTAAGTGCTTCTTGTTTAGCATCGATAATAGCTAAGTCAACCTTTAATGATTGACAACGATTCACCTGTACACCCTCAGAGTTTAGAGCATCCACAATCTGAGATGCAACAATAGCTAAACGTTCGCTTTGTACTTCTGGAGATATCTTCATAGAATGGGTGCATTGCACTACATCAAGGTGATCTACACTTTTTATGTACTTCTCAATTTGAGACTTTAATGGTGAAGGGTCCACTCTAATCTTCGTGATAGCATTGAAAAGCTCATCAATTTTTCCTCTCAATAATGGGAGACACTCATTGGAAGTTTTGATAATCATCTACTTAATGTCTTCTCCTATCATAAGTGTTGCTTGGCGTTGGGCATTAAGGATGATTTGTTCGACGTCGAATGTGTGAATGGAAGTAGAATGAGCATCCACAGTAAGGCATAGAGATTGTTGTTCAACAATTAAATCTGCAACTGCTAAAAGTGTCAATTCATCATATGTTGTATCTCCAATTGTGGTCTTTTGACCTTGAGATTCAATCAGAACATCACTTAAGATGTTAGTAATACCTTTATCACCCAAATGAGAATAAGGCAAAGGTAATGGGATGATAGAGTGATTATCCCATTGCATAGTCAAGGTAAAGAGTGTTGACTCCCTAGTAGCAACAACATTTTTGAACCGATCCTTAGGAAATGACTCATCCCCTTCATCAAAAAATTGGTTGTCACCCGCCACCTAAGGAAAATATTTATTTTTGTTAGTATCAATGCAAAAAAAAAAAAAAAATACCTCTTCACCATCAATTTCCATCAGTTGAGTAGAAGTTGGGACGTCAGCAAAGAAGACATTTGCATCACACTAGTACATAGGGTTGGGTCTAATCTTTCGACGTTTGAAGTGACATTCACTTGTATTTTCAGAGTTGTCGTTTGATACATAAAGACCTTGTGCATTGTTATGTTGCTTAAAAGTCTTGTGACAGTGAGTACTACCACCACTGAAAATAGTTTCCTCATGCTCCGAGTATGTGGAGGTATTAGTTTGATGTCTACCCATTGAGCGCTTAGAAGAAGCTCTTGAATCATCAGTTAAATCATCAAAATCATTCTCAACACTGTCTTTAACATTCTCCTTAGTAGAAACACTTGATTCAACCTTGCACATTCTACTCTCCAAAGACTTTGAGGGTATTTTCCGAGAAGAATCAGGAGGGGGCTCCATACAAGCAATAGTAAGAATTTCCTTATCAGGATTACGCACTCTGATCCACCAATCAGCATAAGCCTTGGTGACTGAAAACTCTTCAAGACTATGATAATCCGGTATAGTAACTTTGGAGTAGGTACCAAGCCTAGTGCATGACTCCCAATGTGGATACACCGCCTCTAAAGTTCTAGTGCAAAAAATCTTTGGCAAACCCCTCGAAAGGTCTTGAGGATACCCAAATTGCCTGGAAAACCGATGAGGATAATATGGTTGGATCACCCGATGGTTACCTTGTCACAAAGATAAATAGTTAGAGCGAAGACTTATGAGATAAGAAGCTTTGGTAACACTAATAGATTCATTATCAGTCTAGTGCACACGCTCCTTGTGGCGCAATGCCAAGTGGTCCAACTTTACACCTTTGTAAAACATTATCAAAGCCTGAGCTTACAAATCATCAAAACACGTAGCATAAAACTCGTCAGTGTAATAAGTCATTCGCGGGAAATGGTTCCAAGAAGGAGAAATGAAATAGGTGTCGAAATATTCACCTAACCATATGTATAAGTAACGAATAGGGAAAATAGATGCATTATTTCCAGGTTTCGAAGAACAAGTGATTTCATTTAAGTCGTTGTAAATGCTTGCTAACACCGGAACAACAAAGCTAAATGTCTCACCTTGAGCCATTCTACTAGCTACCTTGAAGACTCCAGGATGAATCAAATTGAAACCCCCCCCCACCCACCACCACCACCCAAGGAAGAACAAACTTACACAACCAACATGCTAAGAAAACGGCCAAGTAAGAATAGGATCAATTTCCCCAGAGGGGTTATGAGTCTCCTTAGGCCTTTGTGCCTTATTCCTTGTACTTTTATTTGGAGGTTTTGCATACTTCATGGAACCTTTGTACCAAAATGACACCCAATAGGCTAACTTGACTGAAGACTTCCCTTTCGTATCAGAGCAAATTCGATGATATGCAAGGAATAAATTTCAACAACTTGGTGGGAGTGAGGACTTTGTTGCATCATTAGATAACTCTTCCACGCTCGTACCATCTCATCATAGAAAGATCGAATGATGGGTAGTCTAGCAATATAATACAAGTCCCAAAGGGAGATGGAAACCTCTCCAATGGAAGTATGCAAGGTGTTAGTGGTAGGACACCAACATTCGCAATAGGCCCTAATCACAAAGGCATGATGCTCATAGCTAAATAAGGATGCAAATATAGCTTCATAAAGCTTAAATCCTTTAAGAAATGGTTCATGCCGACCCAATACCTCATCTACCCATTCCCAATATCCTTTGGTAAAGAAGGATTCTCCAAGTACTTTGAATGAGCATCCCCATTTGGCTTCTCCGTCACAAACATGAGAACCTAACAATCCAAATTCATCATGAACTTCAGTAGTAGTTGGGTGAGAGGAATTCAGCAGTAGAATATCATAAACAAGTTTCACCTTATTAAGTTTTGAATTGCTGATATTTGTAAGCTTGCAAGATGCAACTCGGGACTAGGAAGAAATGTGTAATGGGTTCTTTGTCACTGGTACTAACAAAGATTGAAGGTCAATAAGTGACTTATGCACTGACAAGGTAGTCCCTTCCTCAAAATTTTCACTATCATCCTCAAGAATGGTTACGGTCTTTTCCTTGAAACATTTGAAGAACGCCATCCTACACAAAAAGAAAAAAAAGGTAGAAAGAGAGATGAATAAAATATGGGTCTAAGTTTGTAGATGTCATTAAGCATTTAAGTCGAGCCAATTTGCATGGGTGAAGACCTTAGCACTCAAGTCGTATTAAGTGTTGAAAGTACAACACCATGTAGCATCAAGGCCATAACTTGTTTGCATAGTAACAAATATTATTCTAGTTTTAATTAAATGTTAGAACTTGAACATCAGTATGCATTCAAGTCAAGCCAATTTGCATAGATGAAGACTTTAGCATATAAGTGCCAAAAATACAACATTGCATAGCATTAGAGCCATAACTTGTTTGCATAGATACCAAGTATTATTTCGGTTTTAATTAAGTGTTAAAACTTGAACACCACTATGCATTCAAGTCAAGTCAATTATCATGGGTGAAGACTTTAGCACATAAATGTCGAAAATATGACACCGCTTTGTGTCAAGGCTACGACTTGATTACATGAGGGTCAAACTTTAAATATTCATACTTTTTTATGAATATTTAAGTTTATTAAAAATTCCCCTCAAGTATTAAGGTAATTAAAAATAATTAATTAATTAATTAAATTAAATTAAATTACCTAAAATCAAATTCGTCTCAACGAATAATGAAGGTCGACATGTGTTCGAAAAAGGTAAGTCTTTTCTTCCTTGAAAAAAAAAATGAATAAATAAGGAGAACACGTGTAAACATGTACATGGAAATTGGAAAGTGGGTTCACGTGTCTACTATATATATATAAACTAGAAAGTGGGTATCAAAGACCCACAAGCCATATGCTACACCCACGTTTCTCCGTGGTAAAGTTTGACTTTTTTCATAATAATAATAAAATAAAATAAAATAAACACTTACAAGTTTGAAAAGGTGAAGATTTCTTGCGGTGAATTCAAGTCGGGTTTCTCAAGTTGGGTTGAAGGACACCTAAAAATCAAAAGAGCTTTTTGAAAAAGTTCAACACAAGTTTCTCAACTATTGTCTCATTTATATATTAAAAAAAATGTATATATGGATGACAAATTGGAAGAGGATTGAAAGTGTAAAGCAAGAAGGAAAACGAATTGGAAGACGATTCAAAGTATAAAGCAAGTAGGAAAACGAAGTGGAGTTTGGAAAAAAGTGGGAAAGAAATTTTTTTTTTTGGAAAAAATAAGAAACTTCCTATTACAATATTTCTTTGAAAAAAAAAATTATTAGATTAAATTACCACTGATTTGGTCTTCAAAATAAATAAATTTAAAAAAATATCCTCTTATGGATAAGTTTCCTTGATCTTCAACTATAAAAAGGATAATAATAATAATAAGAAAATTATTATTATTATTATTATTATTATTATTATTATTATTATTATTATTATTATTGTTATTATCTTGTTGGTAAAACCTCCCCCAAGAAGAAAATTTGTTAAAATCAAGGAACTAAATCCCTTGAATTAAGCAACTAAAATTCAAAAATTTGAAATTCAAATTTTCTATCTTTACCTACAAATAGAGGTGTCTTCTATCAAGAATGGGGAGAAATTTAAAAATCAGAAAAATTCAAAAAGGAAAATCTTAAGGAAAAAATCTAAAGGCGACTTCGCACGGGAAAAGAGATTTCACAACAAAAGAAAAAGTTTCATCAAATCTCCCTACAAGTTCGATAAACTGTAAAAGAATAGCTATACACATTCTTCGTCATTCAATGAATTCATTCGGGAATAAATCAATTGTGGCCCTCGATTGATCTTCGAAATCCAAAAAATGTTATTGTCGTTTTCTAAAATGTGATCAAGGCAAAAGAATCAAAAGAAAAATATTTTTTAGAAAAAAATATTATTTTATAAGATTGTACCTATAATATTTTTAATTTTAATAAATATTTTGTTTATATTATTTTCCTATTTGTTTTGCTAATTTTGCGGAACAATTCACGAAATTTGTGCGTAAAACTAGTTAGATGACTGATTTGACAATCAATTGGTTGCGTAAATGGTTTGTTCATACTCACACTTGACATAACAAACTTTTGAACTTCATTTATGATCTCTCGGCTACTTGAAAGTCAATTGTGATCATCTTTTTTGAGCCTTTAATCCCCCTAAAGTACTGTTAGTGCAAAACTAACGTAGTACATTGATAGCACCTTTAGACTTTAGCCCGTTTCTCTTTTCATATTTTTATAGCAAGCACTTGTATTTATTGTAATCATTTTCCATTGTACTTTATGAGAGAAATTTCAAATGAGTGGACTTCGTTTATGCGTATTGCAAAAGCAAATGGATACCTCAAATCCAGTCTAGAAATGAAGGATTCCTTAGATTAAAGAATCTTTGATTTTTAGTAGATCTGGATTGAAGCTTGAGGTCAGGGACATAGCAAGCTGCACTAAACCATGCTATCAAATATTTTTGTAAAATTGGCTAACACCCATTACCTCTCCTTTTAGACGTATACTTAGGTTGGGTTCACTTGATTTCACATTATTTCCCTTAAATGTTACTTTTCTTATACATATGAACTATTGGGTAAATTCCATAAATTGTTGTTAATTTTTGAGCTAAATGTTCAAAATTATAGTGTAAATTTGGATCAACAAAGCAATATTTTTAAACCATGTGGCACTCTGTTTGCAACATAGAATTTATTTATTATAAAAAAATTCAATAAAAGATTCAATAGAATAAAAATGATTGAGAAACTTATATATTTTCAAATTATATGTAAGCAAATTTTATGAAAGTACAATCTTGCTTCATTTACTAAGAGAAATCAAATATAATAAAAATAATTTAGAGAGTAACGGTTTTTGGGAATATTTTCAAAAAACTAATTTCAAAAAGTAATTTTTAACAATAGTTTTCAAAAATAACTTTTAAATACTTTTTTTATATATAAAAAAAGAGGTCCAATTGAAAACTCAAAATATTGTTAATTTATTTTATATGTTTCCAAATATTTTTTAAAATAAGTTTTATTTTCAATCATGGAAATTATCTCAATATCAAAAGGGTCTCTTTCCTTCGTGATATTTTACCTGATAAGGGAGAGAGTACGATAAAGAAAGGGACAAATTATTTTTTATATTTATTATATTAATTTTCAACACATACTAAAAAATAAAAATAACTAAAAGATGTTCCAAAAGAAATCTTATTTTTTGTTTAAAAGAAAATAAATGAGAAAATTTTGTTAAGTTTTTCATTTTTACCCTTTTTTTTTTCCTTTCCCATTTTCCCCACTATTTGCTTCTCATAACAAAACCCAAATGGAGGAAGAATGAAATGTGTGAACACGGATATAGATAATGGGTGATGTTGAATATAGAACGAGTATAACTGCTTCCATGTGAAGTTTGGTAGTGACTAGTGAGGTTGTTTGGAATGGAGCCCATTTTCCACCTTCTATCACATGGCTATTTGTCCCTATCTCTTCTGTTTTGACCTCTCCATTTTCTTCAACTTGTTTTTTAGATTTGTCCCCCTTGTGAACCCAACCCACATTGTGAGTCCTTTTCAACAGAAAGTAATGCTACTTGGATATTGATTTTTGTTATCAAATTCAATTCTTTATTCCATTTCTTTTTTTTCTTTTTTCTTTTTTCTTTTTTTGGAAAACAAACAATCCTAATCCATAATCATAAACCCTAATTTTTGTATTTATTTCTTAGTATAAATAAGTCAAAAATAAAAAAAAATTATATAATCTATTTAAACAATATTTCTAATTTTTCATCAACCTAACATAATACAAGCATTCATAAAATTTGGATATTTCATCCCATGCATTAAGATTATATTTGATTCCCGAAAAATTTGCAAGAAAATGTAAGGGAAAAAAAATAAATAAATAAAAATAAATTTAAATTTGTATGATACTTTAAATTCATTTCATTAAAAAATTTCTTATTATAAAGAAGTCCAAAAAAAAAGGTCTAAATAAGCTATTTAGTTAGTATTTCTAATTTTTCATACATAAAGTTTCAAAATCTTGTTCAACTAGTCATGATATGGGTATTCATAAAATTTGAACATTTCATCCCATCTCATTTAGGTTATATTTGGTTACGAGAAAATTAGTTGAAAAATGTAAGAAAAAAAATTAAAAAATTAAAAATAGATTTTTATATAATAATTTAAATTCATTTCACTTATTTTAATTATTCTATATAAAAATTAAATGATTTAAAAATATAAATTTCTAATAATTTTAATTATATTTAATTTTCTTTTATATTTTTCTTAATACTTTTTTATCTTTAATATTTTTTTTAAACCAAACATGGTGTTTAGGTTTCAAAATAAAATTTATTTTTATTCTTATCCTTACATTCCAAAATGAAAATGAATGGTAGATACAAGCCCCAAGTTTATGTTATGTTGTTTGTTTGGCATTTTTTCCCTTTCTAGTTTCTAATTTTATTTAAACCAAATATAAAAGAATAATGATAGAACTATATTCTCTTAATTCCTTAAAATATCTTCTCATATCTTGTATTAATTCTTCAAGTTCTTGTTTTTCTTTTTTCTTTTTCTTTTTTTTTTTTTTTGAAAAGAAAATACCATTATTTATTTATTTATTTGTTATATTATTGGCAAAAATTAAAAGTCACACCATCAAGTTGAAGAAAGTCCATGAAATCATTTTGGAGTGAGAAGAAAAGACTTTGTCAGCCATATTCACAACATGAGTGGCCTTTGGAGGGATAGGGTTGTAGACATAACATGTGGAAGAGCCCTAGCTTTGGAAAAACAAGCTCTTTCAAATCACTAAATTCAAGTCAAATGAATGCAAAAACCCAAGAATTAAAGTGTTTATTTATTTATTTTTTTAAAAAATTAAGATAAAAAATAATTTAAAAATGAATTGCCTCCCCACTTTCTTTCTCGCTTGACTTGAAAATTGGAAAAATTAAGTTGCTATCAAGAAGAAAATAAGATTGATCATAGATCATGTAGACTCCCAAATTTCTCGATGGTAGGAAGAATCTAATCCAATTGCTTTTTCACTTGACTTTTATATATATATATATATATATATATATATATATATATATATATATATATATATATAACAGAAAGAATCTAATCCACTTACTTTCTCGCTTGACTTGAAAATAAAAAAAAACTCAATTACTATCTAAATATATATATATATATATATATATATATATATATTATGTGATATTATGTTTGCACATGTGTTAGATATGCGATGAGTATTATTAAATTTAAGGAGTTGTTAGAACATAATTTTAGAATATTTTAATTAAATATTTATTAAATTATAGGGAGGTGTTTGAAAAAAGAATATTAACATGCCTTTATTTAATTATTTATTTTATAACTCCATCCTTCAAAATATTATATAATACTTCAGTTACACCTTTAATTAGAAAAGATGCTTTAACTTCAATCCTAACAAGGGATATACTTACCAATACAAATCAATTCAAGTAAAAAAAAAAATGAAATTAATTCTATATATATAAGCAAATTTTAAAATAGGAAATTAATCCTATCTTTGGTTACCCGAAAATATTAGGAAAGATAAAAATGCTAAAGAAAATTATTTTTCTTATTTTATTTTATTATAAAAAAATAAAAAATTAAATTAAATATAATTAAAATTAGTAAGAAACTTGTATATTTTAAAATTATTTAATTTTTATATAGAAAAGCTAAATAAATAAAATGGGTTTAAAGTAATATATAAAAAATTATTGACTTTAAATTTATTTTTTATTTTTCATTACTTTTTATTTCCCCTCTATTTTCTTTTTCTTATATTTTCCTTCAAATTTTTTATGTATCAAACATAGCCTAACATATATGTTATGTCTGGTTCCGAAAAATTTAAGAAAAAATGTAATAAAAAGAAAATATAAAATAAAAAGTAGAATGAAAAAAAAAATAGAAGAAAACTAAAAATATATATTTAAAATGGATAAATTATTTTTATTTATTACTTTAAACTTATTTTAAATCATCGGTATATAGATTAAATAATTTAAAATATATCATTTTTAACTAATTTTAATTATATTTAATTTTTTTTATATTATTCATAGTAGAACTAAATATGAAAAAATTATTTTCATTTATATATATTTTTTTGGCATTTTTCAAAAACCAAACATTTTCATAGGTTATCTTTGAATAGATTTTTTATACAATTACCAAGTAATTTTTTTTTTAAATAAAAAATAAAAATGATAGAGATAAAGGTCGTTGAAGCCGCCAAAGGGAGTCAGAGTTTTACATTGAAGCATCAAAACATAATAAAATTAATATTTAATTTATTATAAAATAGGGCAAATAGGACAAATGACAGTTTTCAATGAACCTTCTTCTACAAATTTCCCCATCCATCCTCTCCCTTTCTCCCCCCTTTTTTATTTACTCATAGTTTTGCTTTCTAAAAATTTAAAACATTATTCAATTAAAAATAAACATTAATAAAGCCTTTAATTTTCCATTAAATTACTCCTTGTACCACTACCTTATCTAAAACATATCCGATATGAAGTTATTAAAGAAAATTCATTATTTAATGATTGGAATTTTAAATATACTTAGGTGGTGTTTGTTTTTTTGGCTTTTTCTTAAAAGCAATTTAATTTTAGAATTTAGGTTGTTTGTTTTTCTACTTTTTCATGACTTATTATAAACTTTTTACTAAATAGAAAAAGCCAAAATATGTAAATTTTTCTAAATAGAAAAAATAACATATTGGTTTTTTTTACTTTTTAATATTTAATAGAAATAAAATACTACAAAAACAAACAACTTAATATTTAATACTATTAAGCATTAAGGTTCTATTTAGAATTAAGTAAAAAAACAAACACTACCTTAAATTATTAACTTAAAATTTATTACTAAATTCTTACTTTAAGTATTAATATTGTTTAATAAAATTAATTTAATATTTATTCTAAATCATTAAATTTACATATTTATCTTCATAAACTATAATTAAGATAAAAACGGTAAGTAACAATAGAGATCATAGAATAGCAACGGAGATTATGAAAGTAATTAAGGCAAATGGAGATAAAAAGATCGAATGAAAATATGAACTTGAGAGTAAATGAATTGTTTTTACTTATTGTTTAAAGTTGTTTTTTTATTTTAAGTTATACAATTAAGTTATTTTATTAAACATATTTAATAACTTAAATTAAATTATTTAGTTGGTTTATCAAACACCTACTTAACTTTAAATAGAACTTAAAACTAAATAATGATTAATAGGGTTAAGCATTAAGTTATTTTTTTAATATTTTATTTCTATTAAATATTAAAAAATAAAAAATATATATGTTACTTTTAATATTTAAAAAAAAATCAAATATTTTGATTTTTTATTTAGTAATTTTTTTAATAAGTCATAAATTAATAATAAAAAACAAATAATAAATTAAATTTATTTTAATAAAAAAAAAACAAACAAACAAACTAAACGTGAACTCACATTATATATCTATCTTATTTACACATCCACTCTAAAACCGTAATCCTATTAAGACATTCATTTATAAATTTTTAATATACCTAAAATACTTTTGTCCTTATACTCTTCCACATTTCCTTTTTTTTCTTCTCCCCCACAAACCCTAGCCCAAAATAATTTCTTTGAAACTTATTTATTAAAAAAAAAAAATTTAATTTATTTTAACAAAAATTAATTATAAGAATAATTAAAAAAATATTTTAAAAATAACAAATTTTAAAAAGGTGAAAGAAAAAAGAGAAAAAAAATTGGTATTTTTTTAAAAATTGACTCATAAATAATTTATTTTTTAAAAAATGCAAATGTTATTAATTTACGCATATCAATATCTAGTCAATGTTTGAATAGAATAGCAAAACTATTTTCATCAACATTTTTATTTTTAATTTTTTGGAAATTTCAAAACTTGAAATTATTTAAAAATTATAGAAAAGAAGGAAAAAGCCAAGTGGAGTAAATAGAGTGGAGGAAAGAGAGAGTTGAGGGCCAATGAGGAGAGAGAGCGGCACATGCGTGTGTGCGTACTGCACAACACTGCCGCTGAAAGCGAGCCTTTCTCACCCAAACAAAAAATAAAGCAGAAAGCGTTGTCTAAGCGTTGTCTACAGCTGTATCCAATTTTCTCACAACCCTTTCTTTCTCTCTCTTCTCTCCCCTCCACTCTTCCTTTTATATGAATATATATCTATACTTTTCTTCATATGTACTAGTTCTAATCCATCATGCATTCATCATCCTCACCTCATTTTCATCGCATTCCTCTCTTTTTTTAATCCAATTTGTTCCATTCTCATGTTAATTTCTCCGCCCCATCGTCACAATTGAAATCATTCCAGCTTTTTCCTTGATGGGTTTTAGCTGTCTCCTCGTGATCCGTGCACAGTGCTCTTGTCTTTTGATGCCGTGATTCGCAGTGGAAGAGTGGCTTTTTGCGTACCCATTTGCTGAATTCCGAGGAAACTGTTTCTCGGTTTTTCTCAGGAGTTGGGAAAGAGTTGAGCTTGTGAAGTCGTGGTTTGATCCAGAAGAGCGTGCTTCCTGGATAGTGGATACCCATTTGTAGAATTCCTGGGTTTTCTCGGGAAAGCTCGTTAAGTGGGTTTCGTGCTTTGATCCATTCTTTCACGGTGGAAGAGCGTTTTTCTGGGTACCCATTTGCTGAATAATTCTCCCAGTGTCTGTTTTCTGGGAAAATTGCTTCCGTCTTTTCCTCGGGAGTTAAAGAATGCTTTGATCCATAGAGTGGTTTTTTTTTTTTTTGATACCTATTTGCTGAATTCTTCTCTCCATGTTTGTTTTCTTGGAAAATTGTTTCTGGGTTTTTCTCAAGAAAGCTTGTGAAGCGGGTTTCATGCTCTGGTGAGGAAAAGTAAGGTGGGTGTTTCTTTGCTCTACCATTTCTAGTACTACTTTCGTCTTAAGGGTTTTTGTTTTCCCTTTTTTCCTTGAGTTATTTTTTGTTATTGAGATTTGTTTAGTTTTCTATTTGAAGTGCAATTGATGGTTTGTGGACTTTGGACTTTGTCTTAATCTTTAAGGCCTAGTTTGGCTGCTGAGAAAATGTGGGAAATAAAAAGTTCTTTTGTTTTTCTCCTTCAGTTGTACCTTTTGTTACTGGGATTTGTTTGGTTTCTATTTCCAGTGCAATTGATAGCTTGGGAACTTTGTTTCAATTCTGATTGCCCTTTTTGGCTGCTAACCTTATTTATTTTTATTTTTATTTATTTGGAATTGGAACCAGAGACAAAGAAACTCTTCTCATTTATTTGCATTTGGGCTTCCAATTTCTGTTGTCTTGAATTGGTGTGAAACATAAAGCAAAGCTGAGTCAGAAAGAAAGTGAAATCTTGAGAATGAACTAAAGTTTGTGGCGTTAGCGCAAAATCAGAAACTGAGCCAGTTTTTGGTGTGGGTTGAGCGGGGAAGATAACACCTTTTTGCCATTTCTTTTGGGTGTCTCATATAGGCTCTGACATGATTGGTTTCTCCAAGAGAAAGATTGAAAAGAAAAGCCTGTAAAAAAGGGTGAAAATAGCTTCCTTGCTTTATACCCCATTTGATTCTGGAGAAAGTATGGGAAATTAATTAAAATTAGACTATTGATTCTTAGTTTTTAAGATTTGGGGAAAACTAAATTCTCCATTTTGGTGGCTTTGTTTAATTGAATATTTCATTTTCTGAAAAAGTAGTGTGTAAGTAAACTATTTTTCTTTTTCCTATCATTTTCTTCTATTTTCTCTGGAATTAGGGTCAGTTTATCACTGTAAAGAATCTCCTTTTCTTTGTCTTTTTTTTTTTTTTTTTTTTCCAGAAGACAAACAGGGTTGTAAGATTAAAAGAGAACAGATATTTTTGATAGTCTGGTGCAAATAGAAGCCAAAATTGAGACCCCATCTTTTCGGTAAAAACAACATTTTTGGATTTAATCATCTAGATGTGGAGCTACACTCCAAAACTTTGTAACTTTCTCTTGATGGGAAAGAAGCTGTAGCTGGCATGACAATTGAATTAATCAAAATACATTTAAGTAAATGAAAAGTGATTTCAGAACCTAAACACTTTTGAGCTCTCATGTAGTTGCCCCACCTGGCACTAGATCCAAATGTTACCTTATATGAATAGATATTGAAGGTGATATTGGAGAGCTTTCTTAGGCCTGGTTTTAACATTAAGCCTTGAGTTTCAATGTAACCTAACCAGCCATAAAGTGTGTATGATAATGCTGCAGCTTGTCTAATTTGCCTGAGGGGTGCTGTTAGAGGATATAGTTGTATAGAGGGTCATTAGCCCACGAAACATGATGAGATACACCATTTCTCCATTTGTCACTGTAACTGCCATGATGTCATAGACAATGGCAGCAGACCAGGACTGTTCGATATGTGTGGCACTTCAGGCCTGGAATTGACTTTGGTGTTTGAGCAATAATTCATTCACAGTGGGTAACAACATCAATGAAATGGTTTGCTTTTCTGATCATTCATGGTTTGAAATTTAGATTTTTGGATTTGAGAGTTTTTAGGGGTAAAGAACCGGTCTCCTAAACCCTAAACGGTAGGTAAGATTGGGGATCTTCCTTGCCTGGAGTTAAAGCGATAACATTCTTTTCTCCTAGACTTACCAGGATACTTAGAAAATAATTTACCTTGGCAAATTAGATTTTCTGATCATTCATGGTATGAAGTTTATATTTTTGGATTTGAGAGTTTTTAGGGGTAAAGAACCGTCTAAACTCTAAATGTTAGATAAGATTGGGGATCTTCCTTGCCTGGAGTTAAAGCGATAAAATTCTTTTCTCTTAGACTTACCAGGATACTTAGAAAATAATTGACCTTGGTAAGCAGCAACAAATGCATATTCTTTCCTTTCTTGTTTATACATATGCTGAAGTGGGATCATGTGTCATGAAATCTATGAATTTGTTGTTGCTCTGCATGATCAGCAGGGTATGCTGTCTTTCCAGTGGAGAAATGGGATGTGGCTCAGACATGGGTCTACTTGCATGCTGTTTATAATTTATATTGATGATAATATTTCTTGCAATTCCTTGTTCTGTTGTGGAAATTAATTAGCTTGGAGTGCTGTTTTTTATGCCATAAATTTTGACAATCATGTCCATTTGTACCTTGGTTTAAGAACTATTTCGTGAGAGACAAACTATTTTCAGGAATGTTGTTAATAGTTTCTCATAAAAATGATAATGGTCCCATTATTCAGGGATTGGACTGGTCCTTTGTGATTTTCCTAGATAATCAATAACCACCTCTTTTTATTCAAAGAAAATTATGATGACTTGTGCTGGTGTCCCCATATCTAGATAAAATTTGACAGATGGCTTTTTTATCTCACAGAGAAAGAGCTATCAAAAGAGATGGAATCAATAAGTTCCACATCTATTTACATGTTGATGTTAACATTCTTGCCATTTTATACTTCAGGTTATTGCTGACCTTACTGTCAGTCTAGAAATAAGACAAAGTTCTTGAGCTGTTCAAGACTTGAGCTTTTGGTCAATGGGGGAAGGCTTGTGACGACAATGGATCCACAAGCTTTTATCAGGCTGTCAATTGGTTCATTGGGGTTGAGAATTCCTGGACCAGCTCTGAATGCTGCAAAATCTGGAATTCATGCAGTCCCCTCTCCATGTTCATGTGAGATCCGTCTTCGAGGTTTTCCGGTACAGACATCATCAGTCCCCTTAGTATCATCTCCTGAAGCTACTCCAGATTCTCATAGCATTGCGTCAAGCTTTTATCTTGAAGAATCTGATCTGAAAGCATTGTTGGCTCCAGGATGTTTCTATGCCCCTCATGCATGTTTGGAGATTGTTGTTTTCACAGGGCGGAAGGGTTCCCATTGTGGTGTTGGCATCAAAAGGCAGCAGATTGGGACATTTAAGTTGGAGGTGGGTCCTGAATGGGGTGAAAAGAAGCCAGTGATTCTTTTCCATGGTTGGATAGGAATTGGCAAGAACAAGCAGGAGAGTGGGAAACCCGGAGCAGAACTACATTTGAGAGTGAAACTGGACCCTGATCCAAGATATGTTTTCCAGTTTGAAGATGTGGCCACATCAAGTCCTCAGATAGTTCAGCTTCAAGGCACCATCAAGCAGCCTATTTTCAGTTGCAAGTTTAGCCGAGACAGGTAATATAAATTATACGATCTCTTCTACATTCACTAGCCTCCTAAATTATATGATTTCTTCTACATTCACTAGCCTCCTAAATTCTTTTGAATTTGTACTACTTATTCTTATTCCCTGTTAGTTCCAGTTGAGACTTGAAAGACACAGGACTAACAAAAATTAAGGGGGTAAAAGGCAAAATGTTTTCAGATTAACAGAGAATATTTGGTAATCTTGTATTCTTTGCCTTATTTCCATAATTTCTGTAAATTGTTGCTGGACAAGTAAGATTTGTCAATGTGTATAAGCTTTTGGCAGCACTGATGCCAACAGTCTGTCCACAAGTTGAACAGCTTTGTGATTCAACATTGGGTATGCTTAAACTTAGTAAAAGCAGGTTGGAACTTTTTGGTATGTAGATAAAAAGGTTTTGAAAACTAAAAACAAGTGGTCTTCCTTTATGCTTTATTTGGTTGTTCAGAATTCATGAGAAAGGAAAAGAGACCTTTGAGTCCTACAACATTGGCTCCAGTTGGAATCTGTTTCAAGATTCAAAGTTTTTAACTCCCAGTTCTTCCCCTCCCTCCGCCAGGTTTTCTCAGTAATCAAATGAACCACTGATAAGTCCTCTTCTTTGCTTCTGAGATTACTATCCGGGTTTGGTATCCTTGAGTTATTTTTTTGGGTTTATGTAGTTTCTTGACAGTTATAACGAATGGACAGGGTATCCCAGGTCGACCCATTGAGCACCTATTGGTCAGGTTCTGCTGACAGTTCTGAGCAAGAGACTGAGAGAAGGGAGAGGAAAGGTTGGAAGGTGAAGATACACGACCTCTCTGGCTCGGCTGTTGCAGCAGCCTTCATAACCACTCCCTTTGTGCCATCAACAGGTTGTGATTGGGTTGCCAGGTCCAACCCAGGAGCTTGGTTGATCGTTCGCCCTGATGCTTGCAGGCCTGAGAGCTGGCAGCCCTGGGGAAAGCTTGAAGCATGGCGTGAGCGTGGCATCAGAGACTCCATTTGTTGCCGTTTTCACCTTCTCTCTGAAGGCCAGGATGGAGGCGAGCTTCTCATGTCCGAGATTTTCATTAATGCTGAAAAGGGCGGGGAGTTCTTCATAGACACCGACAGACAAGTCCGTGCAGCAGCAACAACTCCAATCCCAAGCCCACAAAGCAGCGGCGACTTTGCAGCGCTGGCTCCAGCCGTAGGGGGGTTCGTCATGAGCTGCAGAGTACAAGGGGAAGGGAAGAGCAGCAAGCCTCTGGTTCAGCTGGCCATACGGCACATCACTTGTGTGGAGGATGCTGCCATCTTCATGGCACTGGCTGCAGCTGTTGATCTCAGCATAGAGGCATGCAGACCCTTCAGGAGGAAGTTCAGGAGGGGGAACTGCCATTCTTTATGAAAATGTACTCTAGTTTTACATATAAAATATATGGAGAAAAGGAGAGATTTGGATGAAGAAAGAATGACTGGGTTTTTCCTTTGATTGTTGTAACATTCTGACTTGTACAGGATCTTCTGGTTTAAACTAATTTATTCAGTAGGAGACATTTCTGCAAATCTTCTTGTGGTTTCACCCACACACTACTCCCCCAGCTGAAGGGCATATGATGATCCCAAATAAGTTGGGCTCCCTCTGGGTTCTATTTCCGATTATCTTACTCAAAAGTCAGTTTTCAGTTGCAATGATTCTTTTTTTGTTATAAAATCGACATAATGCATAAGTTTATGTGCCTTAAAAATGGAGGCCCGTGATGTAGAGATGCTCTCATTTTCAAACATCAAACGGTTAAGTCGAGTCTATATCAACTTCACTTCAAAATTTAGGACTATTTGAGTCTTCAACTAGATTAGGGATGATAGGGACGACAACGTGGTAAGATTTTTTTTATCAATTCACCTCGTTTCTAATAGGATGGGTTGGGGTATGGTTGTGTGCCTTTCCATAAATATTGTAGAGAATTAGTCAAGAATCATTTTTCCTAATTTTTTTATTATAATTGTATATTAGTTGGCTAATCTGATTTTTGTAATTTATTAGTGGAAATTAGTTGTATTAGCTGTAGAGATATGTTAGTCTTCATAGCCTAGCTGGTATTCTTTATTCCCCTTTTTATTCTTAGCAATACCATGTATATACTCAACCCTATATACTAATTTTATAATCAATGAAAATCTTGGAAATCTTTTCCTATGAAAACCACGTGGTATTAGAGTTGAATATTCAGCTAGAGAGCCCGTCAAATCATCATCTTCCCGAGAGAGAGACTCAGAGAAATGAGCTGAGGCAGGAGAGAAGCCGGCAACCAGTTGTGTAATGCCCCAAACCCAATTTAGGGATAAAATCACAATTTAGAAATTATTAATTAATTAAAGTAATTTAATAAGGATAAAAAGATCTTTTTGTATTTAAAACTGCTAAATATAAAGTAGATTTTTCCTACCTTCTCTATTCAGAAAACCCTTTTACACAGAGATCCGAAAGATGAGAGAGTATAGGACGAAAAATTTAGAGGTTTAGGGTTTGAAGATCAATTTTTTAAGTAAAATTTTTAATTCTTAAATTAATATTTTATATTTATTAATTATTTTTGAACATTTTAGATATTCTTTAAAATATCTCAATTTTGATTAGAGTTGATTTAATTAATTTATAGGTCAAAAAAATTAAAAATTTATGAACATAGTTTGATTTATTAATGGAAATCGATAGATTTTGATTACTCAAATGAATAGATGTAGAAAAAAAATAAATAAATAAAATAAGAGTAGCGTGATTTTCTGGAACGGTGAAAAGAAAAAATAATAATAATAATGTAGATATGTATCGTGTAACAAAGGGTTTAAAAGGAAAAAAAAACAAAAAAAACAAGGATGCGTGTGGAAGAAAGAAATAAAAGAAAAAAAATGTGTTATTATTATTATAATAATAATAATAATGGGTGTAGTTGGTTGCTTGGAGTAAGGTGGTGGAGGTCTTTGAAAGTAATAATAATAATATATACATATTTATATAATGGGGTGTGAGGGTGGAATTGTAGTTAACTAACACTTGGATTATGGAAACAATAATAATAATAATAATAGTTTCTTGTATAGGTTTTAATTTAATTTAAGTATATAAAGAAATAAATAATAAGGGTAAGATTAGGAAATAAAAATGAATTTTACAATAATTTGAAAACTCAGTAAATTGATTTATTATTGTTTAATAAGTTGAAAATAATATTGGGTAGTAATAATATTAGAATAAGAAATTAATTAGGATCCCTAATACTAAATAAAATATTTTTAGGATTGTCAATTTTTTACCTTTAGATAATTGTGTATGATATTATGTTAGGTGATGAGTAAATTCGTCAAGTTAAATACTTCAAATTTTTTAGCGCTTCTTCAAGGTAAGGGAAATTAATGCAAATTTTTATAAAAGAAAATAATTTCCTTTTTATATTGTATTTTGAAATGTGTAAAAATATTATTTTTATCTTTACGCATGGATCAAATATGTGTTTTATATGGAAAGTATATTTGAGAATTTTCTTTATTTATAAAAAATGAAAAATTGAGGAGATATGCTATTTTGTTTTATAAGTTTGAATTAATGAAATAACGTGTTTAACTCTGGATTATATGACCCTAGTCAACGGATTATAATAGTTGACCTTATGACCCTAGTCATTGGGTTATAATTGTTGACATTTGGTTTTGTTCACCTTAAATGGAACAAATTTGAAACTAAATACTCAATTGTGAAGTCACACCTAATTGGGCACCATTTGTCATACGATAATCAGAGTAAAGATATTTTAAATGTATTTGATTTGGTTTGATTAGAAATTGTTTTGAAATGGATATGATAAAGTTTTGTTGAAAAGTTTGAATGTATTAGTATTTTGAACTCAAAAGTTTTTATGAAAATAAGTATATGTTATATCTCCTATTTGCAAGTATGATTGAAAATGTTTGATCAAACTGTATTAATGGTCCTTATTGGGCTTTGAGCTGATCCCCCTTTGTTGATAATCTTTCAAGTAACCTCAATTCAAGTGAGGAGTGACTGTTAGGAGGGAAATTTGGTTTTATTAGGACATTTGCTTAAACTCTCTTTATGTTGGACATTGTTTAGATGTTAAAATTTAATTCTCATTTGAATAATTTGAGTTTGGAGTTATTTGGACGATAACACTTTGGTTGATGTATTGGTTTTTTTAAAGTTGATACTTGGAGATTTTAGAATTTTGTCTTACTACTTTGAACAAGAATTTGGTAATTGGTAAATTTCCAATTACAATACAAATGTTTGTGTCGTTTCCACTTTGAGCCTTTGGGCTTGAGGTGTGAAATGACCGTCATGCCCTTAGAGTGGGTTTTAAGGTGTGACAAGTTGAATCCCTCTCCGATTGAAAACCCAATGATTCAAATAATAGCCCATAAGCTGAACGAAGAAAAGTTTCTTTGATGGGCTCAATCAGTACGATTCTTCATAAGTGCCAGAGGCAAGATGGGGTATTTGGATGGCACGTGTAAGCTTGTTTTGCTTGGAGAAGCTGGTATCAAACCTAGTTTGTTGATAACTCAATGATGATGGCTTGGTTAATCAATTTTATGGACCCAGAAATTAGCTAAGGGTATATACTTTACACCACAACAAAGGAGATTTGGGATGCAACTAATCTAATGCACTCAAATCTAGGAAACAACTCTAAACTCTATGAATTGAGTGAGAAGGCAAAGGCAATTCAACAAGCAGACTTGTCGACAATGGCCTATTTCAATTCTTTAAATATTTTATATCAAAAATTGATTTGTACCAGGATATTGTGTGGAAAGACTTGGAGAATCATGCCACTTACCGAAAATTGATTGAAAAGAAAAGAGTTTTTAAATTCCTTTCTGGTTTACGGTTTGAATTTGATCAAGAAAGGGATGGATTTTTACTAGCTTACCCATTCCATCTTGATTACTACCCAAAAAGTGCCATTTTGCGCCTTTAATTCATTATGTTTTAAGCACTTTTGTGTAGTAGTTCTCCATCTTTATCCCAATTGGCATGTTAAGGACCTAGCAATGACTTCTAATCATATTTGTGGCTAGTTTTAGTGTTTTGACAGCTTTTTGGATCATTAAGACAAGCCAAGCAAAGGAGAGAAGCAAAGAGAAGCAAAGAGGAAAAGCAAGCAAAGTGAAGAAAATAGAGGACAGCAACTGCAGTCTTCTTTCGCACTTTTGGAGCACTTCCCAAAGTCCATTTTCTACATGCTATATACCATTTCAAAGCTCAGGAAGTCAAGAATCCAACGCTTCAAACCGTGTATGATTTGGAGCTGAAATGAGGAAGATATGGCCTTCGGAAGACAACTGTATCAAGCCATGGGAACACCATTTCGCAAGGAGATTTTCTTCATGGTGCGAAATTTGGCCATTTCGCACCATGAAGACCCACCTTGCGAAATTTCGCAAGGTGAATTAACTCATGATGCAAAAATATGGCACTTCGCATCATGAGTAATTCACCATGCGAAAATTTCGCAAGGTGCCTTTTACCTTGCCAAATTTCCTCTGTTTCTCCACGCACGCACCACCGGCTTCCCAGATATTTTTAGCTTGATATTTTCTCGTGTAAATTCCTGTTGTAACCTTGTATTCAGCCGACATAAGGCTTTATCTTGTAATTTTGCTATCTATAGAGGTGTACAACACCTCCAAGAAAATATTGGATATTGGGGGGATCGATCCTTTGTACATTAACTTAGAAATATATAAAGCTCTGTTTTTCTCTCTTCTCCTGTTCTTCCCCATTTCTATTTTCTTAGTAGCTAAACAGCCTCTGAGGGCTTTTCCTCAGAGGATGATTGGCTAAAACTTTTAGTTTCTCAAAGCATGGATGTTATGTGATGGCTTGGATGCAATCCCATGGAAATTTCTCGCACTTGGAAGGTAAGGTAGTCGTTTTTCATTAGTTTTTATTTCCTTTGGACAACTTCCAATGGCCAATACTTGATAAGCTTTTGGATTTCTATCCATTAGTTATCTCCTACGAGCTATTGGAAGGTGAGGTTTTCAATTCCAAGTTTTGCATTAATCCGTTAGAACCAATTTCAATGGCCATTGAAAGGGGAGTTTATCACCTGGAATGACTTTGAGTTGCCAATATTTGGTAAGCTTTTGGCTTTAGACCATTAGTTATCTCTTACGAGCCATTCAAAGGAAGTCTAAGGTGAATAACCATTGATGAAATTCACTACCATCTGTTTTGCCATTTTAAAGGATTAAAACTTGATTTGCTAAATCCATACCGGTTCGGGAAGCAAGCATCACCATAGTTGCAACCCCAACGCGAGGAGCCTATCCTGAGATTTCCAATTTGCATAAGAGCCAGAGCATAGCTATCCTATCTTTGAGAAACTTGTTTTTACACCCTTTCATTTTAGTCTTTAATGTTAGCTTAGATTAGTTTAAATCTTTCTAAAACATTTACATCTTCTTTTAAAGCTAACATCCATAAGAAAATCACCTATTTTCCTAATTTGAATATCACTTGTGTTTGCGAAAACCCTTCCCAGTGAACGATCCTAGAACCACTATGCTATAGTAGCTTGGCTACTTTAGTAATAGTATTTAAGGTATAAATTTTGTTGATACGCCTTTAAAGCTAAGCTACCATGAGTCGCATCACATCTCTTCGGGAGGTCTTCAACTCGATAAGCAAAAAAAATAGTCACATGAGCTTTATGATGAGTGGACCAAAATCAACCACAACTAAAGCATCTACATTATCAACTGCAAATTAGTTGACTATAAGAAACAAAAATATTGGAGCAAATTTGGTTTATGTTGCAGGGAAAAATGCAAGGAAGAAGGATGATAAAGATAGTCTATGGTGTGACTATTGCTAAAAACCATGACACACAAGAGATGGTTGTTGGAAAATTCATGGGAGACCAACAAATTTATCCCAAAACTTTGAATGAGGTCGTGGCTAGAATAATGGTGGTGGAGAACGAGGTTGGAACCTAGGATAAGGTGGGGGCTAAGGCTTCCAAGCAGTAGTAGATTTTTCAAAACAACCCAAGCAAGGAGATAATGGAGTTCCAAACCCTACAAAGGAGCAACTTGAGCCATTCTATAGGTTTATATTCCAAAATTCCCAAAATATTCCCTCTGCAAATTTCGCCAGGTAATTTTAGTACAACCCTTTCTACTAAATACTTGAAATCTGACTCCTAAATCATTGATTCGAGAGCCGCCATTCATATGATTGGGAATTCAAGTCTATTTTGTTCTTATACTCCTTGTAATGGGACTCACACGGTAAAAATTGTCGATGGTTCTTTAACTAAAGTAAAAGGAATACGCAACGTTCAAATTTTTGAGAACTTGAGTCTTAAATCTTAATTACATGTCCCTAACTTGTCTTGCAATCTTGTTTCCATTAGCAAACTTACCAAAGACTTGAACTACATTGCTAATTTTCACCTAAACCATTGTGTTTTTCAAGATCTATGTACGAGGAAGAAGATTAGCAGTGCTAAGGAGGTTGATGGACTATTTCTCTTAGAAGAAAAAATGCAAGGTGATGAAATGAGAAAGGTATATCAAACTGAAAGTAGCATAGGAGATAATAAAGAAATCTGGTTGTGACATTGTAGACTAGGGCACCCTAGTTTCTCTTATCTAAAATTGTTGTTTCCTAGTGTATTCAAGAATAAAGATATTTTTCAATTTAAATGTGAGAATTATGAGTATGCCAAACACCACAGGGCTTCTTTTCCCATTCAAATTTATGAAAAAAATCTTGTCTTTTCATGCTAATTCATAGTTATATTTGGGGACCCTCTCATGTTAAAATTAATATTGGAGTTCATTGGTATATAACATTCATTGACAATCACAATAGAGTATGTTGGGTGTATTTGTTGAAAGAAAAGTATGAAGTTGTCGGTGTGTTTAAACAATTTCACAAGATGATCTTGAATCAATTTGAAACCAACATTAGGATCCTTCACACAGATAATGAGAGAGAGTATTACCCAAATATTCTAGGAGAGCATCTACAAAAAGAAGGAATCATTCATCGTGTATTGACACTCCACAACAAAATGGAGTGTCGGAAAAAAAAAAATCGTCACTTTCTTGAAGTTGCCCATGCCATGATGTGCCAAATGAACATTCCAAAGGTGTTATGGGGAGAAGTTGCTTTGACAAAATCCTATTTTATCAATAGAAAGCCAACCCATCTCCTAAAATATGAAACTCTCATAAATACCCTAAAACAATGTTTCATTGCCTCTCATCATTTATTTTCATTCCTAAATCCTAAGGTTTTTGGTTATACAACTTTTGTCCATATCCATGGCCAAATTGTAGCAAGTTTGATCTTAGGGCACATAAATGCATTTTCCTTGGATATTACCTACTCGGAATGGCTATAAGTGTTATCACCCACAATTGCGAAAGTATTTTATGTCCATGGATGTATCTTTCTTTGAGAACTAGCCTTACAAGACCCAAAATTCTCTTTAGGAGGAGATTAGAGGAAAAGAGAATTTTTAGGAAATATTCCTAGGAAAGTAGTAAGGGGGAGAGATATGAGAAACTGGAAAAATTCTTGAAAATATTTCAATTGAAGAAAAAAATGAAGGAAAAGAGCCAAAAAAAAAAATGAAGGAAAAGAGTTAAAAAATGATGATGAAGAAAAAAGGAAGGAAGAGAGCCAAAAGAAAAAAATTAAAAAGGATAAGGAATAGATTACATATTCCAAGAGAAGAGAAAGAAATCCATCACCTCCTGAAAAGGGTCAATCTTCAACTTTGAAAACAAAGTCGAATACTCAAGTAAATCTAACTCCTAAACCCTTGTTTGAAGATCTTGATTTACCTATTACTCTCAGAAAATCTAGTCAATCCTACACATATCTTGTTGCTAAATTTGTTTCCTATAGTGCTTTAAATGGCTCATTTAAAGCATTTACCACTAACTAGTCTCGTGTTAGTATTCCTCATGATGTTCATAAAGCATTGCAGGTTCCAAAATGGTGAGAAACAATTAATGAAGAGATGATCTTCTAATAGGAAAGAAATCAGTGGGGTGCAAGTAGGTGTTCACAACAAGTTCAAAGCAAATGGAAGCATAAAAAGACATAAAGCAAGATTGACGGCTAAAGGTTATACCCAGAAATTTGGTATTGATTACCAGGAAACTTATGCCCCAATAGCAAAGGGAAATATAGTGAGAGTCCTATTATCTATCGCAACAAAGATGAATTGGGCTATACAAATAACTTGATGTAAAAAATGCCTTCTTAAATGGTGATTTGGAAAAAAAAAAAAAAAAAAAAGGAGTTCATAGAGTTGCCACCAGGTTTTGAAGATCAATTGGGTAAAGGAAAATTGTGCAGGCTAAAGAAATCTTTGTATGGCTTGAAACAGTCGTAAAAGGCTTGGTTTGAAAAGTTCACTCAATCGGTGAAGAGCATGGGATATACTCAAGGGTAGATTGACCACACAATGTGTTACAAACATTCTTGTAATGGTAAAATAACTATTTTGATAGTCTATGTTGATGACATTATCCTCACATGAAGTGATAAATGAGGGATGTTGAGATTGAAGAAACCTTTGGCACACTCATTTGAAATCAAAGACCTGGGAAACTAGCGATATTTCTTGGGTATTAAGGTAGCACGATCAAGAAAGGGAATTGTCCTATCTAAAAAAAAAAAGTATGTTCTAGATCTTCTTAAAAAGACAACATATTAAGACAAAATCCTATTGACACCCCAATAGATGTAAACATCAAGATGAGTACTCATACATGTGGTAAAGAGGTGGATAGAGAAGGTTATCAAAGATTTGCCTTTGTTGTCAATTTAGTAAGCCAGTTTATGTACAATCCCAAAAAAGATCATCTACAAGTAGTATTTAGAATCTTGAGGTATTTCAAAGGATCTCTTGAAAAAGGACTGTTATTCTTTAAACAAGACAAAAGTTTAGATGTGGAAGCTTTTACTAATGCTGATTAGGCAAGTTTTGTAGATAATAAAAGTTCTACCTCAAGTTATTGTACATTCTTATGAGGGAATCTAATAACCTAGAGAAGAAAGAAGCAAGCAGTTGTTGCAAGGTCTAATGCAGAAGCTAAATTTAAAGCATTGGCTCTTGGAATTTGTGAACTTATATGGATAAAGTCATTGATGAGTGAATTGAGAATGCCCTTGATGATACCAATGAAACTCTATTGGGACAACAAAGTTGTCATTAAAATTGCACATAACCCAGTTCAACATGATAGAACCATGCATGTGGAGATTGATCGACACTTCATCAAAGAGAAGATATAAGTTGTGCTTATAAACTTGTCTCATGTTTCTTCAAGTAATTAGGTGGAAAATATATTAACAAAAGGGCTTACTAGACATCAATTCAAGGAGTTCACAAGCAAGTTGGGAATGGAAGATATCTACCATCCAACTGAAGGGGGAGTGTAGAGAATCAATCAATAATCATTTTTCCTAAATTAGAGTTTGTAGTTATAATAGTATATTAGTTGGCTAATCTGACTTCTGTAATTTATTAGTTAGGATATTATAGGAAATTAGTTGTATTAGTTGTATAGATACATTAGTCTTCATAGCCTAATTAGTAGTCTTTATTTCCCTTTTTATTCTTAGCAATACCATGTATATATTTAGCCCTATATACCAATTTTATAATCAAATAAAAATCTAGAAATCTTTTCCTAAGAAAACCACAGTTGTAAATGGGAGGTGAATGACCACGCATTTAATGTAATATTGAAGTTCATTTATGAACTTCATTTACTCATCTTAAAGATGAGTAATGGGAGATCATTTAGAAAGCCTATAAAAAGACTTCTCATCCCTTATATAAGATCCATCCTGAGAAAGAAAACTTTTTTGAATTCTTTCTCTTGCTCTCTTATTCTCTCGTTCTCTCCTTTCAATTCTCTTTTACATTTCGTGAATTTATTTTTCATTTTCAACATGAATTACTTTGAAGATAATTCTTTGATCTTAAACTTGAGGTTGTTTGCATAGAATAAACTTTACATATTTATATTACTATTAATTTTGTTCATTTAAATTATGTTATATATTGTTAGAAGTTATAATCAAATTATTTGGTTTTGATTATAATCAAAAGTTATGCTATTGTTATCAATTTATTGTAATTGATTCTAATAATATTATTTTGTCATATAATTAAAGTTCTTTGACAATGTTGAATCCCATAAAACTCGAATTTGTGGTACTTGACATTTCATGAAAGAACCATCTATCTTGGGTCATTGATGTTGAAATACATATTGATGCAATAAATCTTAGAGCTACGATCAAAGAAGGAAATCAAGCATCCCTACAAGATTATGCAAAAATGTTGATTTTCCTTCGCCATCATCTCCATGAAGGTTTAAAAAATGAGCATCTTACGATCAAGGATGAAAATATCGGTAATCACGGATATATCGGTACTTCGATTTTACGGATATATCGGATATATCGGCGGATATTCTGGAAAAAAATATCGGTAGGCTTAAAATTGTTAAAAACTCATGGAAATGCAAGGAAAACCTCATAATAATATAATTAGAAGTATAATAGACATTGTAAAGTTGTTTTATTGAAAAATTTGATATACATATGATATAATTTGCGATATTAGATGTAATTATATCATGTCGATCTATAAGAAATGTTAATTTCGTAATTGTTCTCATTATAAAGTCACATAAAATACTTAATTTCATTAAACATCAATAATTTGTACACATTACATTGCAATGTCCCTTTAGTACCAAAATGAGGATCGATGTGGTTCAATGGGATTGATAGATGAAGGAACCCCGGCTTGCTGTTGGAGACAATATTGGTACCAACTCAATGAGCCTCGATAATATTGGTTATAAATTCTAACATGCCATGCACATATCTCTTGAGTCCTGCCTACTGCCTCTACATGGATAGGATACTCAAAGTTCACCCATGTGTTAACGCCAAATCCTTCTTCCATCTGATATGGAACTTGGTATGGTATTTGTTTGGAAGGGGAATAACGCGACATACCATACTATTCATCTGTTGAACTTGAAGGTTGACCATAACTCATCACATGAGGAGGGTAGACGTTAGGCTCATTCGAGGAGTCACTAAATTGAGTCCCTATACTCATAGATTCAAAACTCCCTGAAAGTAACTCCTCGTTATATGGTTCCATCATTCGTTCTCTTCCTCTATAAGGCTTCCCAATAGCTCCTATGCCTGGACCAGCTCTTCTAGAGCCATGGTCTTCATCCTGTGTGCAGTGTGTGAAATCATTTTCACAAGTAAATTGGCTGATTGGATATTGACTATGTCGACGTTCATCAATATCTTCTCCCCCATTATCACCTTTATCATCAATTCCACCTATTGAACCATCGTAACCAGAAGCAGAAGTACCTACAACACTAGGTCTACTACTATGGCCAGCACTTGTGGAGTCAATCTCTTGGTGGGAATGCAATGCCGCATGAAGTGAATCATCAATATCTTTGCTAAAACTTTCAGAGTGAACTTCTTCGGACAACACACGTTCAACATTAACTCCAAATTCTCGAGCATGAGCGGCAATTCGTGGATCAGGATTTCCAACTTCGTCATCCAAGTGTATAGGCATAACCCACTGGAACAACTGATTATCTTCTTCTTCACCCACCTTGGCTGAAATGTCAAGAAGATCAAGGTAATCTTTTTCAGCAACTCGATCATTTTTTGCCTCCATATCGCGTAACTTTAGCCTCATATTATAGTAACAAAAAACTAATTGCTCCAATCGAGGGTAAGCCAAACGATTTCGTTGCTTTGTGTGGATGAGAGCAAACGTTCTCCAATTTCTCTCACATGCAGAAGATGACGCAGTTTGTGAGAGAACTTTGATGGTTAACTTTCTCAATGTAGGTGTGTGATTCCCATACATAAACCACTATTCAGCTACAACGAATTTGATAATCATACAAATACTTATGTGGTGAATTTACAATAATGATAATCAATTTTTTCCTATAAAGACTCACCGGGCACCATGGTTGATCTTGCTGCAATTGTCACTCGATCACCGAATCCTCTTTTTGCATCTCGAAAAAGTACAAGCTATGTATTCAACATTTAATTTATTAGTAAACGTTCAAATAAATTGATGAATGAAATTATTGTTTTATTGACAAAAATAACAATTTTTTATTCACCTCATTTCCAAATTGACCAAGCGATTCAGTAGTTGAATCTAATTTTGCAAAAACATCATGGACAGCTTGAAGTAGTTCCGGAACACTACCAACTCCACTCCTATATTGAAATCTTGGATTCAAGAAGTATGCTACAATAAAATTTAGTAGAGTTAGTATTTTTTTTTAAAGAAACTTAAATACAAAGTAAAAACTTATAAAGATATATAGTACTTAAGTACCTGCTGCATGAAGTGGATGTTTTAGTGTTTTCTCCCAACGATCTTATATTAGTTTGAACATCCAATCTCCAGCTCCTTGAAGAATAAGGTTCTCTTTCATCACGTGCATAAGCTCGTACACAAATGGCATTATGGGAACAACTTCAGAATCCACAAGTCGAAGCACCATGTATAATGGCTCATATAATGAAACTATATTTGTCAATCTGTCCCAATATGTATGGTCAAACAATAATTGCTTTTATTCTCGTCCAAGTTTTGTTCGACTGAGTTTGTGTTGTGCCCATTCATCACTCATAAATAATTTTTTCAAATCAACCCTTTTTTTGAGAAGACTGTCCAGAGCAATATAATTGGTAGCAAACCTTGTAGCTCCTGGTTGAACAATGTCTCCACCACAATACTTTCTCATTTGTGCTAGTAACCAACCATGATTTTAAATGAAGTTAGTTATCTTGCGAGCATTGTTTATCACCTCGATAACACTGAGTCTTTTACCGATGTCTTAAAAGATTAAGTCGATGCAGTGCGCCACACATGAGTCCAATATAAGTTATACTTCTTCATCAATTGTTTCCCTACTTTCATGAATGCCAACCCATTATCTGTGACAATTTGGACCACATTTTCCTTACCGACTTCTTTGATAATAGTCTTCAAAAGCTCATATATATACTTGTGGTCTTTGATATAGTTCGATGCATCAACTGACTTAAGGAACACCATGGTCCCTTTAGAATAAACCATGAAATTAATACTACTTAATTTCGTGGGCCCTGTCCATCCATCTGACATTATTGTGCACCCATATGTCTTCCATTTTTCCCTTTGTTGGTTCACATAAGCTTCCATTTCTTTGTACTCCATTTCCAAGTATTTGTTCTTTATTTCATATGGAGATGGAGGTTTGATTCCCATTCCTGCACTTCATATGTAAAATATGTCACAAAATACTATACTTACTAAAAGTATAACACAATATAACATTTGATAAATTAGTAATTACCTGCTTGTTGTGCACCAATAATCATATTCTTGAAGTGATGAGACTTTGCTTTTGCGGGTGCAACACTCTCATAAATGAAGAATTTGCTGATTAAGCGTCCCATCGTTTCTTTAATTGCACCACTCTTGAATATATCTTTGACATTTTTTTGCCTTACTGCAGAAGACTTGTAAAGCGACGGGACAATAGGGGGTGAATGATGCGAATGTCACATACTCTATGATTTTCACATAGAAGGCTCTCCCGATTTGCGTTTGCTTCCTACAATATTCTCATGTTGTTCACGTTCCCAATTAGATGCTTTCGAGGCACGAACTGCATATTGATATGCATCCCGCTCATCTGGGTGCATATCTGTCGGATACATATACACATATTCATCCTTAGCATCTTCATCATCATCATCTTCGTTTACTAAATGTGTATGATGAGTCCCCATTGTGCCACGTAATTGACTACGAATGTCTTCAATATCAGCATTTTTCTTTGCTTTTGCTTTTTGTTTGTCATGCACCAACAATCGTATCTCTTCTTTCACTTCGGGCGGCACTCTTGGACATTTTTTGGTGTTGTTATGCGGGTCCTTATGCGTTAAATGAGACTTGAATCGTGTGATACCTCCACTTTTCATTACCAACCCATAGAAATTACAAATTGTTCCATTTCGGTTACCCTCAATTGGTGAATAATACTTCCAAGTCGGATCTCGCCCTGGCACGGCAGAACCACCTTCACAAGCCATGCTAAATCTATTGCAAGAAAAATACACTTAAATTTAAATCTATGTTAATTAAACTAATTAAATAATTTAGCTAAGTTAATGTTTTAAATGTAAATTTAATTCTATTCTATGATAAATTTACTAAATATAGAAATTAATCATAATTGAATATGAAAATAAATCGCGATAATAAAAAAAATTGAGCATATTTAATATTCCATATATAGTAGTTCATGGTAATTAACTAATTAAATAATTTAGCTAAGTTAATTTTTTAAATCTAAATGTCTATGATAAATTTACTAAATATAGAAATTAATCATAATTAAATATGAAAATAAATCGCGATAATAAAAAAAATTGAGCATATTTAATATTCCATATATAGTAGTTCATGTTAATTTAACTAATTAAATAATTTAGCTAAGTTAATTTTTTAAATCTAAATGTAATTCTATGATAAATTTACTAAATATTGAAATTAATCATAATTGAATATGAAAATAAATCGCGATAATAAAAAAAAATTGAGCATATTTAATGTTCCATATATAGTAATTCATGTTAATTTAACTAATTAAATAATTTAGCTAAGTTAATTTTTTAAATCTAAATGTAATTCTATGATAAATTTACTAAATATTGAAATTAATCATATTTGAATATGAAAATAAATCGCAATAAAAAAAATTGAGCATATTTAATATTCCATATATAGCAGTTCATGTTAATTTAACTAATTAAATAAATAATTTAGCTAAGTTAATTTTTTAAATCTAAATGTAATTTTATGACAAATTTACTAAATATTGAAATTAATCATAATTGAATATGAAAATAAATCGCGATAATATAAAAAATTGAGCATATTTAATATTCCATATATAGTAGTTCATGTTAATTTAACTAATTAAATAATTTAGCTAAGTTAACTTTTTAAATCTAAATGTAATTATATGATAAATTTACTAAATATTAAAATTAATCATAATTGAATATGAAAATAAATCACGATAATAAAAAAAAAATTGAGCATATTTAATATTCCATATATAGTAATTCATGTTAATTTAACTAATTAAATAATTTAGCTAAGTTAATTTTTTAAATCTAAATGTAATTTTATGATAAATTTACTAAATATTGAAATTAATCATAATTGAATATGAAAATAAATCGCGATAAAAAAAAATTGAGCATATTTAATATTCCATATATAGCAGTTCATGTTAATTTAACTAATTAAATAAATAATTTAGCTAAGTTAATTTTTTAAATCTAAATGTAATTTTATGACAAATTTACTAAATATTGAAATTAATCATAATTGAATATGAAAATAAATCGCGATAATATAAAAAATTGAGCATATTTAATATTCCATATATAGTAGTTCATGTTAATTTAACTAATTAAATAATTTAGCTAAGTTAATTTTTTAAATCTAAATGTAATTCTATGATAAATTTACTAAATATTGAAATTAATCATAATTGAATATAAAAATAAATCGTGATAATAAAAAAAATTGAGCATATTTAATATTCCATAATTAATCATGTTAATTAAATTAATTACATAATTTACTATGTTAATTAAATTAATTAAATAATTTAGCTAAGTTAACTAGTTTAATGTAATTCTAAATGTGAGTCTAAATCACAAATAATCATATAAAATAAATATATCAATTTATAACTAAATAATCAAATTAACCTAAATTAATTCAATAAAAATATACAAATTAATTACAATTGAATGTAAACA
Organism: Vitis vinifera; assembly: GCF_030704535.1. NCBI lineage: Eukaryota > Viridiplantae > Streptophyta > Magnoliopsida > Vitales > Vitaceae > Vitis > Vitis vinifera. Next base: position 1,714,042 of record NC_081819.1, read on the forward strand.
TACTAATTAATTAAAAATACATGAATTAATTATTGCAAACAAAATTAATTACAATTTCGAACAAACATACCTTAAAATGATTGAATAATTGAGCAACCTTGGAAAAAATTGGAGTAATAAGAGAGCAAATGAAGAATCAAAGCAAAAATGGATGAAATTGATGCAAAATGGGCTATTTATAGACGAAATTTGGGCCAAAATAGCCGTTGGAACCTTATGTTACCGTTCAAAATTAATTTTGGTCGTTGGATCACAATTTGGAAGCAATCTGGCCGTTGGATCTCTTTGTTAACGTTGGGATTCAAATCTTGCCGTCGAATCAACACGGGAGTGATCTAGGCCGTCAGATCACGCTGGAGAGAGAGGGGCGATTTTTCGCCAAAAAATCGACGATATATCGCCGATAAATCGGCGATAAAATGGCTTCACAGGCGATTTTTTGAATAAATCGCCGATTTATTGCCAATAGACGATATATCGCCGATTTTTTGGCGATTTTTGGCGAAAAATCGCCCCTCCGACATATCTCCTCGAAATGTCACTTCGCTCGCCTCCGACACGCGATATATCGGCGATATTTTGCCAATTTTTTCCTTCTTGCTTACGATAAATGATCTTTTTACTCTATGGAGTGATTTGAAAGAAAAATGTAACCACCAAAAAACTGTGGTTCTCCCTAAAACTCAATATAACTGGATGTACTTGAGGTTACAAGATTTTAAAATTGTTAGTGAATATAACTCCGCGTTGTTCAAAATTGGCTCTCAATTAAAGTTGCATGGAGAAAAAAAAATCATAAAAGAAGACATGTTAGAAAAAACTTTTACTACATTTCATGCCTCAAATGTGCTTCTACAACAACAATATCGAGAGTGTATATTTACAAAATCCTTTGAATTAATATCATGTCTTCTTGTTACTAAACAAAATAATGAGTTTTTGATGAGAAATCACCAGTCTCGTCCAACTACATCTAAACTATTCCTTGAACTGAAGGCAATATCATCCCAACTTGTGGACGTGGATAAGGACGAGGATGTGGTCATGGTCATAGAAGGAATTCCTGATACCATAGCGCTCATGGTAATAATTCTTTAAATTCCCAAAAAAAGAAAGTTGTATTGCACCATTAGAAGTGGAGTACAAGATAAATCTCCCAAAAACCATGAGAGTAATGGCTATACATGTGATATGTAAGGTAATTGGGCGCGTACTTGTTGTACACCTAAATATTTGACCAACCTTTAACAAGCATCAATAAAAGCAAGAGGAAAAGAAATAAAGATGAACTTTACCGATGGTGATGAGTTAAACCTAACCTACTTGACATTGATTTCTTTGGAGGTTCTAATGAAAAAACTGATCATTTAATAAGTGATGAAAGTACTAACATGGACTAATGTTACTTTATATCTTGTTCTATCAATTAATATATCATTATGTTTTATATTTACATTTTTTTATTACATTTATTATATCATTATTTGCATTATGCCTTGTTTTTTTTTTTTTTCAAACATTAGTGATATCTAAAATCCATATGTTATCAGGCCTCAAGGTGAATGAGGATGATGTATGTCTCGCAGACTATGCAATCACACATATAATTCTTCGAGATAAAAGATACTTCCTCAAATTGACATTAACAAAAGTTAATGTAAATACCATATCCATATTGCAAACTTAGTTGAAGGCTCCAGAGGAGTAAACATAGTGCTACCAAATGAAACTAGATTTCATATAAATGATGTTTTATATTCTAGGAAATCCAAAAGAAATTTGAGTCTTAAAGATATTCTCAAAAATGAATATCATGTTGAAACTATGAATGAAGGTAATGTAGAATATTTTTACATCACTCTATTATTTCTGAAAAAAAACTTCTAATAGAAAAACTCTCAGCTTTCTCTTTTGGGTTGTATCATACAACTATAAAGCTTATTGAGTCATATATTGTCATGAACCAGAAGTTCAATGACCTAATATTTTTTATCCTTTGGCATGATAGGCTAGGTTACTCAGGGTCTTCAATGATGTGTAGAATAATAGAACACTCACATGGACATCAACTAAAGAACCAAAAGATTTTTTTGCCTAATGAATACTCATGTGTTGCTTGCTCACAAGGTAATTTGATAGTTAAACCATCTTTTACTAAAGTTATATCCAAGCCACCAATTTTTTAAAAAAATAATACATGGGGATATATGTTGGCCTATCCATTCACCATGTGGACCATTTCATTATTTTATGATATTAATAAATGTCTCTACTAGGTGGTCACATGTTTGTCTCATTTCTATATGAAATGTTGCCTTTGCTAGGTTCCTTGCACAAATGATCATATTACAAACACAATTTCCAAATTATCCAATCAAGACAATATGTCTTGATAATGCTGGCGAATTTACTTCTCAAACTTTCATTGACTACTACATGTTAGTAGGGATAAATATTGAGCATCCTATTGCTCATACTCATACCCAAAATGGTTTAGAAAAATCCTTTATGAAACATCTCCAATTAATAGTTCAAAAATTACTAATGAAATCCAAATTACTTACTTCTACCTAGGGACATACTATTATGCATGTCGCAACTTTAGTTTGTATTCGACCTACAACTTATCATGAACACTACCCTTCATGACTTGTACTTGAAAAACAATCAAATATCTCTTACTTACAAATCTTTGGTTGTGCAGTATATGTACCAATTGCACCTACACAATGCACTAAAATGAGTCCCTAACGAAAACTTAGGATTTATGTAGGTTTTGACTCTCCATCTATCATAAGATATCTTGAACCTTTGACAGACAATGTTTTTATGGCCTGCATTGCGGATTGTCATTTTAATAAGAATATTTTCACCACTAGGAGGAGAAAATCCGATTCCAAAATAATGATGAGAAATTACTTAGATTGCATCTACTATGTCTCATATTGATCCTCATACAAATCAATGTGAACTAAAGTTCAAAGGATCATTCAATTACAAAATCTTGAAAACCAATTACTAGATGCATTTATTGATACAAAGAAAGAAATAAAGTCACATATCCCGACTGCAAATACTCCAACATGGGTTGATGTCCTTGTGGCAAAAAAATCTAAGATACGTTTGAAATGTGGTGGACCTGTCGGTTCAAAGGATGTAATCCTTCAAAATGACTGATCAGTCTATAATGACTTATCAAATAAAGCAAAAAGTCCCTAAAAAGGCACACATTGAACAAGAAGTCCCTGAAAATACACATATTGAACAAGAAACCTTTGAAGAGGTATGAATTAAACAAATAACCCCTACAAAGGTACAAGTACCTGAAAAATTGTGAGAACTCAGTAAGTTATGAACACATGGGGGAAAAAATGGGATCGAAATAATATTGTTATTAACAATATTTTTGCTTTCCAAGTGGCTTTTAATATCATAAAAAATAATGAAGATTTTGAACCACAAATGTGGAAAATGCTGACATAAAAATGATTGGCCAAAATGGAAAAAAAAAAAACTATGTAGGTAAAGTCAAACTCATTAACAAAATTTTTGTAGTCCAAACGCCTGAAGATGCAAAGTTTGTTGGGTACAAATGAGTATTCATACAAAAAACGTAATGAGAATAATGAGATAATAAGATATAAAGCATGATTAGTAGCACAAGGCTTCTCATAGAGACCTAGTATTAAATACAAGGAAACATACTTTTTCATCATGGATGCAATCACATCTCGTTTTTTAATTAGCTTGGCAGACTCAAAAGGACTAAATATACGTCTCATGGATGTTATTATAACATATTATATGGATCCATTGATATTGATGTATACATGAAAATCCTTAAAGGATTTAGATTGTCTAAAGCAAATAGGTTAAAGCCTCGTAGCATGTACTCAATCAAGTTACATCGATCCTTGTATATATTAAAGCAATCCAAACGCATGTGGTACAATCGTCTTAGCGAATACTTGTTAAAAGAAAGGTATGTGAATAACCCTATATGTCCATGCATTTTTATTAAGAAATCATAAATCATATTTGCGATTATTGTAGTGTATATTGATGACTTAAATCTTGTTGGGATTCCTAAAGAACTCATAAGAACAACAAATTATTTGAAAAAGGAATTTAAGATGAAAGATTTTGGAAAAACAAAATTTTGTCTCAGCTTGCAAATCAAGTATTTTCCAAATGGAGTTGTAGTACATCAATCAACATACATAACAAAAAAAAAAAAAAAAAAATTGAAGCGTTTTTATATGAGTAAAACATATCCTTTAAGTTCTCTAATGGTTGTCTGATTACTTGACTTGAAAAATGTTCTATTTTATCCTTGCAAAAAAAGTGAAGAATTACTTAGTCCTAAAACACCATATTTTAGTGCTATTGGCACACTTATGTATCTTGCCAATTGTACACAACTAAACATTACTTTTCCTATCAATTTATTAATAAGATACAATTCCACTCCAACTCAAAAACATTGGAATCATATCAAACATATATTATGTTATTTTCATTGAACTATTGATATAGGTTTATTTTACTCAAGGGAATCAAAGCTATAATTGTTTGGATATGCAAATGCAGGACATCTTTCAAATCTACATGAAGTTAAGTCACAAATAGGGTATGTGTTTAATTGAAATAGTACTGTTATTTTACGGAGATCTATCAAACAAACAATGGTAGTCACATCATCAAATCATTGAGAAATACTTGCAATTCATGAAGCAAGTCGTGAATATATATGACTAAGATCTATGATCCAATATATTTGGAAATCATGTGGACTCTCCTCCATCAAAGGCAACCCAACAATATTATTTGAAGATAATGTTGCATGCATTGCATAGATAAAAGGAGGTTATATTAAAGGAGATATAATTAAACACATTTCACCAAAATTCTTTAATACACATGAACTCTAGAAGAGTGGTGAAATTGATGTTCAACAAATACACTCAAGTGATAATCTAATAGATTTATTCACAAAGTCATTGTCAATATTCAAGAAGTTAATATACAATATTGTAATGTGTCAATTTAAGAATATTGACATGAGGGGGAGTATAAAAGGATGTTAGTGTATTATTGTATTCTTTTTCCCTTTGTTCAAATTTTGTCCCATTGGCTTTTACTAGTAAGGTTTTTAATAAGGAAGTCCTAATAGACCAAGAGTAGCTTAAAGAATTACAAGAATATTGTTTTTTTTTTTTTTCCTTCGCTTAGTTTTTCTTACAAGGTTTTTTACTAATAAGGTTTTAATGAGACATATTCTTTTAATATTATGGTCATCCAAGGGGGAGTGTTGTAAATGAGTGGTAAATGACCACACATTTAATGTAACTAGTAGAAAGCACGTGCGATGCATGTGAATATATATGTAGATATGTGATTATCGATATATGGAATTAATTAAATGAGAGAGATAACATCGAGAAAGGTAATTAATCAGTGGATTTAAATTTGTTTGATTTAAATTATTTATAAATAATTTTATTTTGATTAAAATAATATACAACATGATGTAACATACCTATAATTAAATTAATCTATAAATGGAATATATTATTGTGTATGATTATAGTAATAGATAAATTTGATAATATATCTGTAGACCCTCAATTTTGTCCCTTTAACACATGTCTTTAAGTTCGTTTTTAGTTCCTTGGTGGCCCAGTACTACTCACCACTTACCTTTTTCTGAGTCACCTTGAAGACTTTGGTTGAGGGATTATTTGATCCCTTATTGTGACCCTTGGCAGCCCTAACTTAGACTTAGGTTTTTCTTGTTTTTTTTAGGATAGCTTTTAGATACACTTGGCCCATTAGGCACCACCCTAGGCCCACTTAGTCTCATCATAGGCCCGTTTAGGCACACTTGGCCCATTTGGACATTTTTAGTGTGACTTGTATGACTTGCATGGTTACATGGCTTTTGGGCTCGGCTTTTGTTTATTGGTTTATTTTTATTTTATTTTATTTTATTTTTTAGTTTTAGTTTTATGATTATCATTCACTTTTTATTGGTTATCTTCCTCTTTATATTATTTTCCTTAACTTATTTATTTATTTATTATTTATTTTTGTTTATTTGTTTATTTATTTTTACCGTTTCCTAATTTATTTACTTGCTTATCTATTCATTCAATTATTTAACTTCAAAAATTCCACGTTTTTGCAAGGAAACTTACTATTGGAGTTTAAGGAAGGTGGGACTCTCCTTGGAAGGTTTTGGAGAGGAATTTAAAATTGGGAAGATTGCTTTTGAATTGGAAGATTTAAAAAAGGATAAGGAGAAAAGAAGAGAGAAAATAGGGGATTTTTCTTTTTTGGAAACAAATTTAGGTCTTGAGGGATGATATATATATATGTGAGAAAAAGAAAAGAAAAGAGGGGGGAGCAGCACGTATTGGAGTCTAGAGAGGGAGGAGGAGGAAGAAAGAACAAGCAAAAAGAGGATTTTTATCTGGGAATTGTCTTCAGAAGGAAGAGGAAAGATAGCCAGAAGTCGAGCCATTGCAACCAAAGCTATCCAGGTATGCACCTCGTTGCTTTTGGAATTCTTACCTATATTTGATTTTTCCGTGTGTTCGATTCCTGAATATTTAATTGTTTTGTTGATTTTTGTGTGGACGAAAAGGGCCACAATTTGCTTTGTTGAGATTGGTTACTTGCCTGTTTGCCTTGTTTTGATTTTGGATGTCATTAATGTCTTCGGAAGCATATAACTCCGTGCCTGTTCCCACTAACCTGAGCCTATTGAAAAATCATGAGATGTGGTTTTATTTTCTTTTAATCTCTCATGTCTATTTTCCCATCGTTTCCGCTATTCTCTACCATACTCGTTTTTGTTTTTCTTCCTACCCGTCACATAGCCATCAACTCTTCATATGGGGGTGACTCCAAGGTTTGGGAAGGCAGTCACAAGTTTTAGCACAGGCATTAAACGCTCCAAAATTCTGGAATTGCTATCACAACATGGGGTCTAGAGAGGATTGTACAAGTGGCTTATCGGCTGTTTATGCACCCATTAAATCTGGGTACTGTAATACAGATTTGAAAGTTCATACGGGGATCAGAGATGTGGCTCCTCCGGATCCGAATATTCCAAGGTTTATATGTTTATGTGCTCGCTAAGCTTGGTTACAATGATGTAAGTTTGTGGGTTGATGTGGTGGTTAGAGATGTGGCTTCTGGAAATTTGATTACTCCAGGGTATCTACACGAAAGGAAGAGTGAGGAGCATGGGGGTTGTTTGAAGAAATGCCTACGAGAAGGAGCCTGATTCCACCATTGAGAAAATCTATAGTTTTATAAGGGTGTTGTTCAGAAGCGTGCTGTTATCACGAAACAGGGAGGAGAAATCCATAGATTCGATGAAGAGAGAAAAACAGAGAACACGCATTGAGAGGAGAGAGATAGATGGGCAGATTCAAGTTTGGGAGCAAATTTCTCGGTTCAAGAAAGGTGTAGTGACCAGAAACCTAGCAATTGGAGAAAAGATCATGCAACCACAATTTCGTGAAGGCAAAAAGATACAACATGGGTGAGAATCTCTAAATTGTTCTCTGCGGAAGTACCAGGGGTTCAAGTAAAATTAGAAAGATAAGCAGTTCTGGGTTCCTAGCCATCATCTGCCCCTGCTTATGTTGCAATCATACTTTGTCTCTATGCTTTTCCGCAACGTCAAATTCTGCTGCCTTTCTTAATGGTGGTTTGGAGTTGCTTGGGTTCAGGGATCTGCACTTGTTCTGGCTGTTTAACTTGATGATAGATATTATGAAGAACCTAATTTAAACAGTGGAGGATCTTGTCAGATGGGGGTTTATACAGGATGTTTTGGACATCACAGCAACAGGGGTTGCAGATTATGCAGTTAGAAGTGTCATGACCTGTGACGTTTTTTTAACGCCATGATAGAGAATAAGATCCCTTTATTTGTGAACGTGGGAGCATTAGATATGGTGAATTCTGAAGCCAAGATTACCATTCTCATTTACTGAAAAGAAATATTCATGTACACAATGAGCAAGTATTTCTTGTTCGAATTACAGTGGATGAAAATGAGAAATTCATTGGCTTTATAGCAAATAGCTATGAGTTCAGATCTGAAGCCCTTCAGTCACCTGCAGTAACCGTTCAGAATGCTGTTGGCCCAACACCTTTGAGACTCCTCATGCTTTCTCAAAAACCTAGTTTGCTTGGGGTTCCTATCAAGAGATATTTTAGCTATTTTGAACCTGATGCTGACGTAAAGAGAAGACTCCTTATTATGAAGCAGGTATTACATTTCAGAATGGAGGGTTTAGGAATCATCTTGCATAAGATTCAGAATACTGTCATAATTATTAATAAGAAGGAAGTTGTTGTCATCCAGTCGTAAGATGAAGTTCCTTGTCTCTCCTATCACTCATGCTACAATACAATCTAAGGTTGCATTTGACCTTTCCGAATCTGTTAAAACTTTGAAGCATTTAGCCAAGTCAGATTCTGTAGTAATATATTATTGAAGAACCTAGGGAGAATGACATCGTCAAACGGATCAGGGAATGAATGCCTTAAGGAGAATATTGATACAAAATTCGTTGAGGATGACATGTTTATTGGGCAATTAGAGATGTCTCTCTCAATCCCAGATTAAAGAGTAAATGGATGCAGTAGTTCAAGTACCTCCAACGGTGATTTAGGCTCATCATCAAGTGATTCGGACCCAGGCGCTTGGTCAGATAGTGAATCAGAATGTGCTTCCATAATTTTGGTAATAACCCTGTTGGAGATATACGATTACTATGATCTTATAATGAGGACTCCCTATTCCGTATAAGGAGAAGATCTTGATCCGAGGTAGAAAGAGACATGGCTTAATCGGTGACCAAGAGATACCTGGTTTTCGAAATGGCTTGGTTCAGATTCTGTGGCTGTCAGTAGAGATATTCTGGCCAGAATTATGTATTCCAAACATTTGGGCACGCGGATATGGCCTTCGGAAAATGAGAAGCGCAATTTTAAATGGAATGAGACTATTATGGGAAGAGAAACAAGACTAATGTTGAACACGTGGCAGCAAGGTATTTATGGTCTTGTAAGTGAAGCTATAAGAATGGGTTTGTTTATCCTATTGGTAATACAAAAGATCCAGAATTCAACTAAATACCTGGTGGAAAGATTCAAAGGAAGGAATACGTGGTTCCTGTGTATGTCTGAAAAAACTAGTCCAATCGACAAGTACAGTTTTCCAGAATATGCCATCTATTTCAGAATGTCAATATGTACTGCAGCTATAGGTCAAGGTCTAGACAGCAGTCCATTGGGTATCCAGAATTTTGGAATGACAAAGCAGAGCATTCATTTTTCTCCATTTGCTGCTAAAGCCGTTCTTGGAGAAAAGAGGATTTCTGCCCCAGATCAGTTGGTATCTAAATCCTAAACAAGATTGCTTAATCAAGTCAGAATGTGTTTGAATTTCAATATTGGCGCATTCAATCGGCTTAAATGCATGACTATTGCGTGAAGACTATGATTCTAATTTCTACGCATAAAAAGAAATTGATTGGAAGGAATTCAGTTATTTATATCATTGCTAGGCCACGAGTTTCAGAATTATAGAAAATTCATAGTTGGCATTGAAATACAATTAGTGGAACAAATCCCTGAAACTGGGCAGAATCTTTAACTTCTTCTGAGCAGACTTTGCAGATGGAGCCCACCTCAGTACAGAGGCATTCAGATGTTCTTAATTGTTTACTGACCTGCGTCACCTCCAGGCTATGGTTATTTACTTGTTTCTGCGTATTCTAATGGAGATGGATGTTCTGATGGTGAGCAGCCACAAGGGAGTAGTCAAGCCATCATTGTCGCACTAACAGTAGAAAAGCATTTCATATGTCAATAACGCAATATTGCTCCAGCCAACACTCATGCTGAAAGGCAAATCCGGAGTTCAAGACTTTCAGCATAATCAACAATTGGATGCTCCCCTGTCCAATGATAGTCAACTGACAGAAGGGGGGCAATGATATTGGAAGTTAAGGAAGTGAGGGGTAGCATGAAGAAATCAGTAATGAAACTGCAAATCATCAAATTTAGTTGATCGGTTGAAACCGTTTCCTGTCAAGATTCGCCTTGGAAGCTGTTGAAGAAGCAGGTGAAACGTGAACCTATGTCAATTCAGTCACTTGTGCCAAATGAGACATTAAATGTGCATGATGGTACTAAAATCAGTGATGGAATTGGCACTTCCAGTGGACAGGTGGAAAGAATGCCAGAGTTGGTCACTTTATCTACAAACTTGTATAGTGATCGGCAATGCCCAGGCAGTCTTGAAATGCTTGCAAATCTGCACAGTTCACCATTTGAGCCTAGGAATTCTGATATATCTTCAGGAATGGATGACGAGTCCAATAATTATGAGATGGTGAATTCTGGTTTAGAAATCCCTAACGCGGGTGATGGTCATACTCTTCTTGCTAGCGCTCTAGTTTTTCTTGCTACTGAGATCCACAACTTGTCAGAAAGGCCTGTCTCAAATCCATCCAATAGGAGTCGAATAAGTTGAAACTTGAATCGCCATATTTTTTCTCCTCTGTTATGGTTCCCGAGAGGTCTCATTTGACACCAGAAATGATCCTGCTTCTGAATCTATAGTTAAACCCTTTGCTGTAAGAGAAGCGATTTCTCTTGGTTGGATTACATACCGAGAAAGTTGGTGTTTCAGCTGGAAATGCTAATTCCTGAGCTGCCAAGTGTGAAGGTTGAAACCTACGAGTTTGCAGGAAGCTGAAGGCGCTTATCTAACAGCTAGTGAAAGGAACAAGCAATTATAAGAATTTGAACTCCTTTAGAGGAGTTTCTTGAGACCAGAAGCTGCCCCACTTCCAGCTATACTCATTCATAAAAATCTTGAATCACCAAATTGCCTATGGATAGGTATCATTGCTTACAGGTATCCTGAACATGGTGTATAGTTGTACTGATAATCCATCATCTGACGAGTCTTGGAGGTGTTCTCTACTGCTATTGCATTCAGAAAACTCAGATTGCATAAGGAAGCTTGCTGAAAGAATCTCAAACATGCTACAACAAAACAATTTGGCGAAACCTTACAGCTTGAACTTGGAGTGAAGCCTTTGATGATCTTGGAATTTCTCTTCTTCTGACCATGAACCCGTGCAATTAAGTATACAATATTTGATCAGCCGAAGCGAAAATGCCTGAAGAGAAATAAAAACATAACAGAGAAGGGCTCATCCCCAGAAACTCTTTCTACCCTCTCAACTTTCATGTTAGGTGCGACGTCAAAAGAGTATCGTCAGCAATCTGGTGTAAGGTCATGATTCGAGCAGCAGACTCAAAAGATGATGAAGCCAACAAAGCTCCCTAGAAGTCCCATAAAGCAGGACACGGTGTTCTTTACGCTATTTGGAACAGAGAAAGGGTGTCAGGGTTCTTTAAGGGATTGTAAGTTTAGGTCCTGAAAACCATACTAAACTCAATATTGTTTTCGATGATCAAGGAGAAAATCGCAGCAGGCACTTGAGCATTAATACTTGCAGTCAGAAAGTATCTATTGCTCACAGAGAGTAGACTGAAGAAGGCTCAGAAGCCATAACATCAATGATGGAGCCTGGCGTCTTCTTGGCAACCACTCTCGAAAATCCAGAAACGCAGAATCCATCAGAAAGTCCCTAGCCTACTACCCATTTACCTTCACACACGCAAAGAAGTTGCTGAATCTTATTGACTGAAGGTTAATTTCTGACCATAGGCAATTTGATATGCTTGAAGAATGAAAAGTTATTCGGGAAATCGAACATCAGAATATCAATTAGGACGCAAGTACTCAGTTGAAGAAAACTGTCTGTGAGCAAGTTGACAACAGAAATAGAACTCAGATGTTAATATAAGAGAAATTGCTCATACATGTTTCCAGATCAGATGATAAGCTGAAATTACTTTTTCGCCAGCGTTTTCCTCTTTTCTGCCATGGCGAAGCACCTTTAGAATGATGACAATGGTTCTACTTTCTCGAATGTGGTGAATCCAAATGACTTCTTGTCATTCTCTGAACCTAAATTAGAAGAAATATTGGAAGACATCAGTTGGAGTACACCAATCTGGTTTGGGTTGTGATGGCAACAGTATGAGAATAGAAGCTTCAGGAAGAGATGGCAATGAAATTCGTTTCTCCACAGTTGTTTCGAGTGAATTGAGTTTGCTGACAGTGACAACTGATGCCTGTATGTAGAATTCTATTTCAGCAACCTATAAAAGCATCCTCAGGCAACCCTAGCAATCCAGTAAAAAACAGTCCCAAATTTTACTCCATCATGGCAACCTTGCTATGCACACCTCTTCCTCATATTGCTTCTTTGATTGGGAATTTATTATTTTAAATTGAATTTTTAAATCATTTTTTAACTAAACATTTCTAGCTTTGAAAAACCCATCTTTAGAGCCTTTCTAGTGACTAAAATCCAGATTTTAATAAATATGCTGCCACTTTCCTCTAAGCATGCATTTTCACTATTTTCTTTTATTTTAAACCATTTTCATGATTTTCTCGATTTTCAACAAGCATGAATAAACTTCATGATTCCAAACAATGGAATTCATTGAATCGACTCATGCAAAATCAACTTGGACCTTGGTGGGGGGTCCTACATTCTTGATATCTTCACTAATATTGATTTTAAAGATGATTGTTTGGTTTTTAATTGAATTTGATTCCTCTTGGAGATATGCTTGAATTTGTTTCATATTTATTGTTGAGCCAACCTTGCTTCCCAATAAAGTGCTCAAGTTACTATCCAGGTATGCTCTCCATCACCCTATTTTCAAAATTCCATGAATATCTATGTCCTCGTGTACTATGTCCATGTTAGATGCATGCTTGACTTGCTTGGATAAAATGCATGTTGAGTGCTATACCTCTATATTAACTCTAATGTTTTGTGATAGCGCTTGAGAGGCAGTCCGGGTATGCATCCTAACCTTCCTTTATTATGATTTGATCTTGTTTGGCATGCTATTTTTTTGGAATCACCTAACCTGCTTAGGTATCCATAATTAATCGATTAATTGCCACATTCCCCTTAACTTAGTTAGTAGAGACCTTTATAGGGCTTAGAAGGGTGCTACCTCCTAGAGGTACCTTCCCAATAAGTAACCTGATCCCTGGACCTAGACTCGGGTTTCTCAAAGACATGCTTTTTCCAAAACTATGGAGTCACTTTTTAGGGTTTTTCTTTCTTGTTTTATTTTCCCTTCAAAATAAAAATAAAATAGGTGGCGACTCCAACTTTTCTAAAATTAATTTTTCACAAATAAAAAGTGAGTCTCGCCGATCGAGTGGGGGCGCACGTGCAAAATGCGGGTCCACAATATCATTTTAATATAAGATGATGTTTTAGGTTGCTTTAAATTCTTTATATTTTTTTTATAATTTAGTAATTAAGTTAGATATGAAACTCATCTTAAAGGTCACATATTTGTTTTTTAAATTTGAATATGTTGTTCATCATTATTTGAAATACATTATTTAAAGTGATATTTATTATAGTGACACGATATTTATTATTGCGACTCTAAGATGTTGTACTTGTAGAAAAATAGATCAAATATAAAATTACACAACAAACATAGTTGTATCATAATTTATATGTTTTCTAATCCACCATTGTTGTGATATATCCTTTGAAATTATTAATTTAGTTGTCCTCTTGCAACAACTTGGAGGAATCATCACTATAATGATCATTAACTACTAATCATTAACCACTTGCTTGTCTTTGCAGTAGTTTTAAAAAATATATGAGCAATTACATAAGCTAAGGGTACATTATCTTATATTGCTTTTTGAATTTTTTTTTTTCATTTTTCTCTTGTTCTTTAAAAACTATATAATTTGTATTAAAGGTATAAGTTTTATTATTTTAAAATTTAATTGAGAAAATGGTAATATTGGGAAAGTTACATTCATTTATAATGATATCAACGTACACTTACATCACTAATATAAAATTCATACTCACATCACTAATATAAAATTCTTCTCTTTCATGTTTCTTTTTCTTGAAATGAATTGATGATAAGATATGTTTTGTTTATAAAATTTCAATTTAATTATTTGGAAATAAACTACATAATTTATTGGGCATACCTATTAAGAAAGTAGACATCCCATGATCTTTTTGATAAGTTTGTTCAATAAGTTTTACCTAAGTGAGAATAGTATAAAAATTAATTTATGTGTAATTTTATTAATATAATTATATTATTGATAAAGATTTATGTACTATAATCAAATCAGACTTTAAAGATGTATCAATTATATTCCTTATTAATTTAAAAATATGAAATTAAAGTTATCATAAATGACATAAGGATAAAAATTAATTAATTTTTATAAGTTGAGAAAATAAACCATTTTTTTTTCTATTTTGTCAAAATGTTTTTGACTATTATCCATAAAGTTTATGAATCAACTTTGACTGTAGCACCCCATATGGACTATAGAGTTTTAGCTTCAACTAAGATTAGTTTGATTTGGTTTAGTTGTAGTATAAATTCAAAACCTAATATTTTGAATATTATGTTTAAGATGTAATAATACCTTATTAATAGTCATAATCTCTTATTAACATGCTACTTGCATTTTTTTTTATAGTTATATAATTTTTTTAAAATCAAATTCATAAAATATTATGAATTTGTTAAAAAGTTTTTTTAAAAAAAATAAATTAAAATATTTTTAAATTTAATATTTTAAAAAGTTTTTTTGTCCTTGTGAATTTATCATATTGGATAAAAGTTGAAACTTATATTTAAATTTATTTTTATGGTCATTCATAAATTTTTATCTATCATTACTTTATATAAATTCTTTTAACTCAAAATTTATTTATAGTCTTTCAAAATTTTCTACATATCATTACTTCCTCTCATTACTTTAAATAAATTCTTTTAACTCAAAATATGTTTATAATGATCCATAATTTTCTATCTATCATTACTTCAAATAAATTCTTTTACCTCAAAATTTACTTATGGTCATCCTATATATATTTTACCTATAATTACTTCAAATAAATTATTTTCACTCAAAATTTAGTTATAGTATGGACCCCGCATTTCGGCTCATGCGTTTCCCACTAGATGGCGAGCTCGATTTTAATTTGAAAAATGATTTTTGTTGATTAAGAAAATGACTTGGAGTCGCCACTTATTTTTGTTTTATTTTTAAAAGGGTAAACAAAATATGAAAGAAAACCCTAAGTGCGACTCCTTATTTTGGAAAAGGTGATCTTACGAAAAACCGGATCGGTCTCGAGGGTCAGGTTACTTATCAGGAAGGTACAGTAAAAACCATAACACCCCTCTAAGTCCCTAAAGTCGGGTCTCTACTAATAAAATGAAGCTGATATGGCAGTCAATAAGAAAGTCAATGGATACTCACATCAATCATGCGTATATGAGAATCAAAATATGTATAGTGAATGATCAGAATGAGTGAATGCGTACCTGGGCAGCAAATAGCAACGCGCTATCATGGAGTGAGATTAGTGAATAAACACAGAATGATTATATGTATATCAAGAACAGAGTAAATCAATCACGCATGGCAAATAAATAAATAAATCAATCAATCAATTAGTCATGAAATCACATATGTGGGGGGGACCACCAAAGCCCGATTTATTTTTGCATGAATTAGTCTCACAAATTCCATTATTTTGGAATTGTGAGAATCACATTAATGCTTATATAAAAACCAAGAAGAATAGAAGGTTTATTTGAGAACCCGAGTGGGAATAAAACAGTTCGAGGGGAAAATTTGATTTTTGAAATTCATTTGAAAATTGGAGTCTCGAAAATTATTTGAAGATTGGAGTCTTGGGAATTAGATTTAAGAATTGGAATTTTGGATATTAAATTTGAAAGAAATTAGAATTTTGGAAACCGGAAATTAAGTTCAGAAATTGGAACTTTGAAAAAAACTGTTTAAAAATGGAATTTTAAAATAAATAAATAAATAAATGGAATAATAATATAAGGACAAAAATAATGATTGAATAAATGGGAATATTGGAATTTTTTGAAATTGGAAATTAAATTCGGAAGTCGGAAATTTTAAAGAAATGTTTAAAATAGAATTTTAGAATGAATAAATAAACTATTAGTGATAAATTAATGTGAATATGATAATTTTTCGGGATTAGGAATTTAATTCGGAAATCAGAAGTTTTAAAGAATTGATTTAAAATGGAGTTTTAAAATAAATGAATAAAATTCTAATGATTAAATAAATTAATGTGAATATGGGAAATTTCGGGATTAGGAATTTAATTCGGAAATCAGAAGTTTGAAAAAAATTGTTTAAAGATAGAATTTTTAAAATAAATAAATAAATGGGATAATAATATATAATGACGAAAATAATAATTAAATAAATGAACGTGAACAGTAGAATTTTTTTAAATTGGAGATTAAATTTGAAAGTTGGAAAATTGGAATTGTTTGACGGTGGAATTTTAAAATAAATGAATAAATAAATAGAATAAGAATAATCGCAAAAATAATAATAATTAAATATATAAATACGGGAATTGGGAAGACCTAAAAAGAATCTAAAGATGAAATATTAGATAGTTGAATTACTTAAAAACTAGATTTTCAAAAAAACAATTTTTAAAATTGGTGGGCTTTGGAAGTGGGCCAAGCAAGGTGGCCATGCAAAGGTGGAGGAAATAGGGTTGATGGGTATTTGGAAAATGGGTATGTGGTGTAGAGAGATAACCGGGTAGGGAGTAGAAAATGAATGAGTTAGTGAGAAAATGAGGGTTTGGTGGTAGTGGGTATGAAGATGGGAGGATGAAAGACGGGTTTAATAGGTATGCATGGAGATGACTTAGAGAGAGAAACGGGTATGAAGATGGGTATGTGGGTTTGGGGAAATGAGAATGGTGGTGAGTAAAAAAGATGGGTATGGAGATGGTTGGCATGATGGATGGGTATGAGTTGTAGGGAAGATGGATATGGGGGGTAAGTGTATTTATGCATGCATGAGGATTGGTGGTATGGAGAAATGAGAAGAATGAAAGCGGGTAGCGAGAGAAACGGGAAATGGGTTTATATTCTTGTACATGGGTGGCATGGGTGATGAGATATGAGTATGAAGGTGATAGGAAGATGTATGCACGAGATTGGTGGTATGGATATAAAGGAGAAATGGGCATGGCATGGCCATGCAAGAGTGGGGAGAAATAGGTTTGGCGGGTATTTGGGAAATGTTATGAAGGGTGCATGGTGTGGTGATGAGAGAGAAAAGGTGGTGAGAAAAAAAATGAAGGCTTAGAGAGAGGAATGGGTTTAGGGGGGGTGTAGTTAAATGAGGATATGTATGGGATGAAAAATGAAGTATGGATGATGGGCTTGGGAGGCCCGTGGTGTAGAGAGAGAGAGTGTGTGTGTGGTGATGGGTATATGAAGGTTTAGGTGGGCTATAGTGAGGGTGAACACGTTAATGAATGGATATGGGAGACATGGGATGGGATAAGTGGAATGGGTAGTAGGATGATGACCTTGTGCATGAAAGAGAGGTTGAAGGGATGGATGAGTGACTATGCATGGAGGGTGCATGGTTAGAGAGATAAATGGTTGGTTAATGGAGAGGAATAATTGAAAGGTGGTAAGCAAACAAAGAGTGAACAGTGACTGAAGTGTGGAGAGCTTGACAGGAAGTTGGAGAATGAGAAAAGGGATTGGTCATGTATTCATATATGGTGACCGCATGTACATGGGGTTCATGGCTTGCGAAGTGGCAGAAGACCAGAGATGAGGTTCTTGTGGTGCTAGGCAACAAGGTGTCCTATTTGCATGACTTCTCATCCCCAAACCCTGCATTTCCGAGAGTTCAAGAAAATAGATATGATCACGTCTGGACCTCCAACACCATTCAGAAAATCCTGGGAGTGGGAAACCACAACTAAGATACAGTCCGGGTTCATCAATGTCTCCTCCAACCAGTCACTAGCTTCTAAATCAAGATGATCGGTGAGTCCATCAAATAACAAAATAGTTGGATCCATAAGCAAAACCTGAATTAATGCCATCCTCATTCTCCAACCACCAGAAAAATGTCGTGTTTTCTTTGCTTGCATCTCTCCTCTTCATTCATTTTTTTTATATTTTATATCTTTTTAACCTAGACTGAACACG
The DNA here is from genome assembly GCF_030704535.1 of Vitis vinifera. Taxonomy (NCBI): domain Eukaryota; kingdom Viridiplantae; phylum Streptophyta; class Magnoliopsida; order Vitales; family Vitaceae; genus Vitis; species Vitis vinifera. Next base: position 1,732,264 of record NC_081819.1, read on the forward strand.
ATTTCCTCATTGGGTTTTTCTGCCGTTGATGCATCCATGGCTTCCCAACTAAAGGTATCAAATCAAGAGAAGGAGAACTTTGTTCTCTGACAACACGCTTCAGCTTCAGGGCATATACTCATGCGGGAGTTCATAACCGGACCTGGGTTTCTTTCCATATGATCCCTAGATTTGAATGAGAGCCCGGGACAAAGAAACCACAACAATAGAACATCCCAAAAACAGGGCATCACACAAGCCCAAGAATCACAAAAATAGGTCTCATCCCGCGTTGACATCAATGAGCTTATGGGTAAATAAGGAACTTAGATGGGCACAAGACCAAAAACATTAATCTGGGCATATCACAGGCAGCTAAGATGAAGCCAAACCGCACTTATACAAAAACTACAGAAAGAGCAACATACTTCATCTAGGCAAAGCACAACAATCTAAAGATATAATAGCAATGAACATATGGCCAATTATACCCACATTTAAGCAACGGATATGAGCCTGAAACAATAAGGAATGCAGACAAAGTAAAAAGTAAGAAAAAAAATGAAAAAAAAATACTGAGTGTTCATACCCGAGAGGTCTCTTCTCAAACCAAAGTTTCTCCCCCTTTGCCAAACTTCTCCCTCAAGAAGACCAATCGAGCTTCCTTTTCTTCTCCAGCAAAACTAGAAAACTCCCTTTTCACCCAAAAATCCTCTTTCTTTTTTTTTTTCTCCCCCTCCCTAAAAAAACTCCTCCTCCGGACGAAAAAAAATCCTTTTTCCCTTCAGTCTTCCTTCACAAGTCAATATCCACTCCACTGTTCACCTGCTCAGCACGTTTGGAGCCTCAACCACCATGGAAGAAAATATCGGTAATCACGGATATATCGGTACTTCGATTTTACGGATATATATCGGATATATCGGAGATATATCGGCGGATATTTTGGAAAAAAATATCGGTAGGCTTAAAATTGTTAAAAACTCATGGAAATGTAAAGAAAACTTCATAATAATATAATTAAAAGTATAATAGACATTTTAAAGTTGTTTTGTAGAAAAATTTGATATACATATGATATAATTTGCGATATTAAATGTAATTATATCATGTCGATCTATAAGAAATGTTAATTTTGTAATTGTTCTCATTATAAAGTCACATAAAATACTTCATTTCATTAAATAGCAATAATTTATACACATTACATTACAATGTCCCTTTAGTACCAAAATGAGGATCGATGTGGTTCAATGGGATTGATAGATGAAGGAACGCCGTCTTGCTATTGGAGGCAATATTGGTACCAACTCAATGAACCTTGATAATATTGGTTAAAAATTCTAACATGTCATGCATATATCTCTTGAGTCCTGCCCACTGCCTCTACATGGATAGGATACTCAAAGTTCACCCATGTGTTAATGCCCAATCCTCCTTCCATCTGATATGGAACTTGGTAAGGCATTTGTCTAGAAGGTGAATAATGCGACATACCATACTCTTCATCTGTTGAACTTAAAGGTTGACTATAACTCATCACATGAGGAGGGTAAACATTAGCCTCATTCGAGGAGTCACTAAATTGAGTTCCTATACTCATAGATTCAAAACTCCCTGAAAGTAACTCCTCATTATATGGTTCCATCATTCGTTCTCTTCCTCTATAAGGCTTCCCAATAGCTCCTATGCTTGGACCAGCTCTTTTAGAGCCATGGTCTTCATCCTGTGTGTAGTGTGTGAAAGTATTTTCACAGGTGAATTGGCTGACTGGATATTGACTATGTTGACGTTCATTAATATCTCCTCCCGCATTATCACCTCCATCATCAGTTCCACCTCTTGAATCATCGTAACCAGAAGCAGAAGTACCTGCAGCACTAGGTCTACTACTATGGCCAGCACTTGTGGAGTTAATCTCTTGGTGGGAATCATCAATATCTTTGCTAAAACTTTCAGAGTGAACTTCTTCAGACAACACACGTTCAACATTAACTCCAAATTCTCTAGCATGAGCGGCAATTCGTGGATCGGGATTTCCAACTTCGTCATCCAAGTGTATAGGCCTCACCCATTGGAACAACTGATTATCTTCTTCTTCACCCACCTCGGCTGAAATGTCAAGAAGATCAAGATAATCTTTTTCAGCAACTCGATCATTTTCTGCCTCCATATCGCGTAACTTTAGCCTCATATTATAGTAACAAAAAAACTAATTGCTCCAATCGAGAGTAAGCCAAACGATTTCGTTGCTTTGTGTGGATGAGAGCAAACGTGCTCCAATTTCTCTCACAGGCAGTAGATGACGCAGTTTGTGAGAGAACTTTGATGGCTAACTTTCTCAATGTAGGTGTTTGATTCCCATACATAAACCACCATTCAGCTGCAACCAATTTGATAATCATATAAATACTTATGTGGTGAATTTACAATAATGATAATCAATTTTTTCCTATAAAGACTCACCGGGCACCATGGTTGACCTTGCTGCAATTGCCGCTCGATCACCGAATCCTCTTTTTGCATCTCGAAAAAGCACAAGCTATCTATTCAACATTTAATTTGTTAATATCATATTTGTTAGTAAACGTTCAAATAAATTGATGAATGAAATTATTGTTTTATAGACAAATAACGGTTTTTTATTTACCTCATTTCCAAATTGACCAAGTGATTCAGTAGTTGGATCTAATTTTTCAAAAACATCATGGACCGCTTGAAGTAGTTCCGGATCACTACCAACTCCACGCCTATATTGAAATCTTGGATTCAAGAAGTATGCTACAATAAAATTAAGTAGAGTTAGTATTTTTTTAAACAAAATTAAATACAGAGTAAAAACTTATAAAGATATATAGTACTTAAGTACCTGCTGCATGAAGTGGATGTTTTAGTGTTTTCTCCCAACGATCTTGTATTATTTTGAACATCCAATCTCCAGCTCCTTGACGCGTAAGGTTCTTTTTCATCACGTGCATAAGCTCATACACAAATGGCATTGTGGGAACAACTTCAGAATCCATAAGTCGAAGCACCACGTATAATGGCTCATATAATGAAACTATATTTGTCATTCTGTCCCAATACGCATGGTCAAACAATAATTGCTCCAACTCTCGTCCATGTTTTGTTCGACTCAGCTTGTGTTGTGCCCAATCATCACTCATAAACAATTTTTTCAAATCGACCTTTTTTTTAAGAAGACTGTCAAGAGCAATATAATTGGTAGCAAACCTTGTAGCTCCTAGTCGAACAATGTCTCCACCACAATACAGTCTCATTTGTGCTAGTAACCAACCATGATTGTAAATGAAGTTAGTTATCTTGCGAGCATTGTTTATCACCTCGATAACACTGGGTCTTTTACCAATGTCTTCGAAGATTAAGCGATGCAGTGCGCCGCACACGGAGTCCAGTATAAGTTATACTTCTTCATCAATTGTTTCCCTACTTTCATGAACGCCGACCCATTATCTGTGACAATTTGGACCACATTTTCTTTACCGACTTCTTTGATAACAGTCTTCAATAGGTCGTATATATACTTGTGGTCTTTGATATAGTTCGATGCATCAACTGACTTAAGGAAGACCGTGCTCCCTTTAGAATAAACCATGAAATTAATAATACTTAATTTCGTGGGCCCTGTCCATCCATCTGACATTATTGTGCACCCATATGTCTTCCATTTTTCTCTTTGTTGGTTCACATAAGCTTCCATTTCTCTGTACTCCATTTCCAAGTACTTGTTCTTTATGTCAAATGGAGATGGAGGTTCGATTCCCATTCCTGCACTTCATATAAAAAAAATATGTAAAACATGTCACAAAAGACTATACTTACTAAAAGTATAGCACAATATAACATTTCAAAAATTAGTAATTACCAGCTTGTTGTGCACCAATAATCATATTCTTGAAGTGATGAGACTTTGCTTTTGCGGGTGTGACGCTCTCATAAATGAAGAATTTGCTAATTAAGCGTCCCATCGTTTCTTTAATTGCACCACCCTTGAATATATCTTTGATATTTTTTTTTTTTTGCTGTAGAAGACTTGTAAAGCGAAAGGGCAATAGGGGGTGATTGTTGCGAATGTCGCATACTATGTGATTTTTGCATCATCGGCGGTAATCCAGTAGACTGTGAAGACTCCCCCGTTTTGCGTTTGCTTCCTACAATATTCTCATATTGTTCACATTCCCATTCTGATGCTTTCGAGGCATGAACTGCAGATCGATATGCATCCCGCTCATCTGGGTGCATATCTGCCGGATACATATACACATCTTCATTCTCAACATCTTCATCATCATCTTCGTCTACCAAATGTGTATGATGAGTCCCCATTGTGCCACGTAATTGAGCACGAATGTCTTCAATATCAGCATTTTTCTTTGCTTTTGCTTTTGTTTTGTCATGCACTAGGAATCGTATCTCTTCTTTCACTTCGGGCGGCACTCTCGGACACTTTTTGGTGTTGTTATGCGGGTCTTTATGCATTAAATGGAACTTGAATCGCGTGATGCCTCCACTTTTCATCACCAACCCACAAAAATTACAAATTGTTCCATTTCGGTTACCCTCAATTGGTAAACAATACTTCCAAGTCGGATCTCGCCCTAGCAGGGCAGAACCATCTTCACTAGCCATGCTAAATCTATTGCAATAAAAATACACTTGAATGTGATTTCAATGTAAACAAAAATCAAGTCAATATTTAAATTTAAATATATGAGAAATGTACAAAATAATGATAAAGAATGAACATAGTTGATATTCCATATATTTAATTAAACTAATTAAATAATTTAGCTAAGTTAATTTTTTGAATCTAAATCTAATTCTATGAAAAATTTACTAAATTAAAAATTAATCATAATTGGATATGAAACTAAATCATGATAATCATAAAAATTGAACATATTTAATATTCCATATATAGTAGTTCATGTTAATTAAACTAATTAAATAATTTAGCTAAGTTATTTTTTTGAATCTAAATCTAATTCTATGAAAAATTTACTAAATTAAAAACTAATCATAATTGCATATGAAACTAAATCATGATAATCATAAAAATTGAACATATTTAATATTCCATATATAGTAGTTCATGTTAATTAAACTAATTAAATAATTTAGCTAAGTTAATTTTTTGAATCTAAATCTAATTCTATGAAAAATTTACTAAATTAAAAATTAATCATAATTGGATATGAAACTAAATCATGATAATCATAAAAATTGAACATATTTAATATTCCATATATAGTAGTTCATGTTAATTAAACTAATTAAATAATTTAGCTAAGTTAATTTTTTGAATCTAAATCTAATTCTATGAAAAATTTACTAAATTAAAAATTAATCATAATTGGATATGAAACTAAATCATGATAATCATAAAAATTGAACATATTTAATATTCCATATATAGTAGTTCATGTCAATTAAACTAATTAAATAATTTAGCTAAGTTAATTTTTTGAATCTAAATCTAATTTTATGAAAAAATTACTAAATTAAAAATTAATCATAATTGGATATGAAACTAAATCATGATAATCATAAAAATTGAACATATTTAATATTCCATATATACTAGTTCATGTTAATTAAACTAATTAAATAATTTAGCTAAGTTAATTTTTTGAATCTAAATCTAATTCTATGAAAAATTTACTAAATTAAAAATTAATCATAATTGGATATGAAACTAAATCATGATAATCATAAAAATTGAACATATTTAATATTCCATATATAGTAGTTCATGTTAATTAAACTAATTAAATAATTTAGCTAAGTTAATTTTTTAAATCTAGATCTAATTCTATGATAAATTTACTAAATTAAAAACTAATCATAATTGCATATGAAAAAAAATCCCAATAATCATAAAAATGAACATATTTCATATTTAAAATATATTAGTTCATGTTAATTAAATTAATTAAATAATTTAGCATGTTAATTAAATTAATTAAATGTGAAACTAAATCACAAATAATCATTCTAAATGTGAAACTAAATCACAAATAATCATCTAAAATAAACACATCAATTTATAATTAAATAATCAAATTAACCTAAGTCAATTCAATAAAAATATACAAATTAATTACTATTGAATATAAAAATAACATTAAATCATCCATATTAATTACAATTGCAAACAAAATTAATTACAATTTAAAATAAACATACCTTAAAATTGGAGTAATGAGAGAGCAAATGAAGAATGAAAGCAAAAATGGGTGAAATTGATGGAAAAATGGCTATTTATAGAAGAAATTTGGGCCAAAATAGCCGTTGGAACACCAATTTATCGTTGAAATTCAAATCTGGCCGTTGGATCACATTGTTAACGTTGGAATCGCATTTGGGTCGTTGGATCAACGCGGGCGTGATCTGGTCCGTCAGATCGCGTTGGAGAGAGGAGCGAAATATCTCCAAAAAGTCGGCGATTTATCGCCGAAATATCTCCGATTTATCGGCGATTTTCTGCGGCCACAGGCGATTCTTTGGGGAAATCGCCGATTTATCGGTTTTCACCTATATATCGCCGATTTATTGGCGATTTTTTGCGAAAAATCGCCCTCCGATTTTTCTCCTTGAAATGCCGTGTCGCCGCCTCCCGATACAAGATATATCGGCGATATATCGCCGATATATCCCGATATTTTCCTCCATGCCAACCACCACCATAGCTGTGGCCAACTGCTCCACCACGTGTTCCACGCAGCTCATCTCTCCAAGCAACCAGGTCCCCCCACTCGTTCAAGGCACTAACACCTCTTCCGGGTGCTTCCGAAGTGGCGGGAAAAAGCTAAAAAAAAGGAATGAATATATATATGAAAACCAAGCCAAAAGAGGGGTCTACATATAGTCATCCAAAATTTTCTATCATTGCTTCAAATAAATTATTTTCACTCTAAATTTATTAAGGTTATGTTAAATTGTAGAAAAAGATTCAAACTTTTTATTTTTGGTTTCCTTAGAGAAAATTTTATGATAAAGATAAATTGCATAAGAAAATTCTAACTTTTTCTTTTCTAGTTTCTTTAATGATAATTTTATGATAAATATTGACATGTTTTCTTTTCTGTTGCTTTTTTTTTTTTTTTTTTAAATGTTAATACCTTTTTTTCCTTTCATTTAATTAAAAATATGATATTCATCAATAAATAATATTTATAAATAGATATATCAAATATATTATCCTATAATGATTGATTATATTAATATATAATATAAGGTAGTGTATTATAATGGTATAAGAGTGTCCTTTAGTTTCTCTAAGTAAATTATTTTAAATTTTGTATAATTTACTTAATTTTTTTCTTTATAAATATTGAATTATATCATTTAAATTGATTTTAATCCTCCATTCTTTTAGTTTTCTATTTGTTTCAATTACATTTTTAAACAGAAATTTATTATGGTAACTCATATAGAATATTAAAAATTAATTTTAATTTTCAATAATTATTAATGAGTTGTATTGTATCCTTTCATACCGAGTCACATTTAAAAATTTTCAAAATCAAATTGAAAATAAAAAACACTAAAAAGTATTAAATATTTAAATAAATTTTAGTTATATTAACAATTATTTATAGTGTGTGACTAAACATAAAAATCAAAATCTAAATGTTTAAAACAAATTCTAAAATAAAATTGATGATAATCCACTACTAAAAAAATATTTAATAAAATATCAAATACAATTTTTTTTAAAAAAAATCATTTTGTTACAATTTATTTTTTTTATATTACGATTTAAAGAAACTTGATTTTATAAATTTTAAATAAAATTACAAATAAAGACCAACAAATATTTTATAAATCTATTTGTAAATCTTTTTTTTTTTTTTTTTTTTTGTGTAAAAAACTAAGTGAAATAAGTTTGAATAAACATCTAAAATTAATTCATTAATTTTATAATCAATGAATATCAAAGTCACTAATTTATAATTGGATATCCCAGAGTTATAGTTATTAAATTACACCTAAAAAATTATTATTTATAACGTCAATCAAAGAATATGAAATTCAATTTTACCTTCAAATTATCTTTGATAATTAAATTTTAATATTCATTTAAGGTTGAGTTTTACTTTTTTATTATTATCAATTGGGGAGCCTTAGATTTGGACCGAAAGAAATTTCATGATCTTGACGTAATCTGAACTCAATTTAATATTTATCATTTTATATTAAATTATATTATAATATCTATTTAATACGATTTTTTTTTTCAAAACCTCAAAAATATCAAATTATATATTATTTAATTTTACCATATAGTAAATAAATTTGATTTTTTTTAATTTCTTTTATCATTTGTTTGAAATACTATCACATTTATTATTTAAATTTTATTATAATAATACGAAATATTTTAAAACCATGGTTGTTCAATCCTGCCCAACATGTTTTACCGGCAATCCAACTAATCCGACACAAAAAAAAAATGAGGTCGGAGGTTGAATGCTCGGATAGAGCCGTAGAACATAGAAGTAGGGTTAAGTTTGGTCGGAAGAGTTCCGGTTCAAGTGGTTATTAAAATAAACCGGGTTTTTTTTCATGTTAATTCCTAAAGGCGGTTAACTAGAAGAAAAAACCCTGTTTGACTACTTCACTCATTGCTCTCCACAGCCTTCGGCCTCGAGTCCTTGACTCTCTCTCCTTCTCGAAACAGAAAAAATCTTCCTTCGATTTTCTCTCCAGAATATGTTATTCTCCAGGGGATTTTCTCGGTTGCCAAAAGCCACCTTCAATCGCTGCTCCAAGTGGCTTCTCTCTCACCACCGCCACCCTCATCCACAGGATCATCACCACCGCCACCGCCACTTTGTTCTCTCTCCTACACACAGGGTAATGCTCGCTTAAAGCCTCTCTTTGTTCCTCTCCTCTGTTTTCTTGCTGAGAAAAAATCCGGGAATATGGGGAAAATTTTGAAATTTTGTGTATTTTGTTTTGTGAACAATTGTGATTGGTAGTGTGCAGCACGTGATGGAAATAGGATTTTTCAGCAGGAAAACACAGCATTATGTCATTTTTGATCATTATGAGGATCAGAATCCGCATTTATCATTCTTTCTCATGTATCATATATTAGATGATTGTGTATGTGTGTGCTATTTTAATGTTGAAGAGGGATGGGTGATGAGGTTCCAATTTGTGGTATACTCAAAATAGGTAGCTGATTGCTTGTGTTGCTAATGGATCGTTTAAAGTCTACTTCTTTATGCGTGGGAATTGGTGTGGAAGATTGGGGAGCTTCCTGTGGTGATGAGTTCTTGTCTTGATTTGAGGTGTCAGGATGATGATAAATGGTGGACTCAGTGAATCAGCTGGGGAGCATGAAAGACTCCATTGAAGGCAGTTTGAAATGCGCCAGTGCTGTGGCTATCAATTGTTTGAGTGAGGGTTAGACTTTGAAAGGTTATAATTTGAGATGGATGAGGAGCTGTTGGTCATGATTTATGAGAATGGGAAGCATGTAGAGGACTTCTTTAAATGCATTGATTTTCTATTTTTTCCTTTGTTAGGTATATCCTATAAATCATCACATGAACTCATGCCAAGCAGTGGCAGTTTGTTGGGGCTAGGGTAGTTTACTAATCAGCTTTTGCTAATTCAATGGGCTCTGAAGAAAATAACATTGTTCAATGATATCCTTTAAGTGTGTGATAGAAATCTTCTAAATGAAATCTATGATGGTCTACTTCTCAGGTTTTAAGGTATCCCATCACAATCTGAGATGTGTCTAAACAGTTCAAGTTATTTTAGCCCTACATTGGAAGAAGGAGGCTTTAAGTTTGTTTTTGCTTGGTGAGGTGGTTTCTTGGAGAGATGAGTTTTTTATGGTACCAAGGGATCAAGAGTATTTGTGGTTTGCATAAACTCCATATTGTGTCCTTGCAAGGCCATATCTCATTGTTTTTAGGATTTTATCTGCCATCCTTGTTTTATCGTTGGTGATGGTTCAAAAATTCAAATTCTCCTTATAGAAATTTGATTGCTGGAGAAGCGTGAGGGATCATCAGTTGATGAGCCTGCCCTTTTATGTCTTTTTGGAATATCAATCTATTCTCTATCCTTTACGAGAGATGTTAGGGTTTTAATCCTAGTGAATTTTTTTCCATCCTTATCCTTCTTTTTAAAATTGATTTCATCATTCCTTTTCCTTAAGCTAAGTTTCTTTTCTTTTCTTTTCTTTTCTTTTTCTTTCCTTTCTAAGTAAGCAAAAAAATATTATAAATATTAAAAAAAAAAGCTATACACCAAGGTACATAGGACGTATACAATTGGTACAAAAAGGCATTGCTAGAAAGAGAGAAAGAAAACTCAAAAAATAACTACTCCCTCCCTTAGCTAGATTCTACTCAATCTACAAAATCAATTAAAGGAGTTGCCTTCTTCTATGTACAAGTTAACCCATGACACAAGATTGCTAAGTAACAAGCATTTATCACTTGAAACGTCTGCAACTTGCTTTTGGACACTCTTTGATTGGTTTCCTTCCAAATTGTCCAAAAAATGCATAGGGGAGTGTCTCTCCAAACTTTTTTCTTCCCACAAAGGAGTCATGCCAATTTAAAGGAGTCTTTTAAGTGTAAAAGAAAGGATCCATGCAATGCTGAACAAAGAGAATAAAAGCTACCATAATTCCCTTACTTTAGTATAGCGAAGGAGAACGTGATCTATTAATTCCTTTTCGTTATTGCAAAGGACACATTTGTTCTCTATTAACCATCCTCTCTTCTAAAGTTGATCCAAGGTCAACACTTGGCCCTAATTACCATCCCAAGAAAAAAAAGTCACTTTTGATAAGACCCATGAATTCCAAATAATGGCTATGGGGAAAGGAATTGCATGCACCAACTTTAGAATGGAATATAAATTTATGCTAGAGAAGACCCCTTTCCTAGAATCCATTCATACCACTCCTATCCCTCCCTTCTACATAGACCTTCCTTGAAGCCTTGAGAAAAGAGACTTGACATTATCTAGCTCCCAATCATTTAGGTGACTAGTGAAATAAGGAATCCAATGCCTCCCCTCCCTCAGATCATCCCAAACATCCACCAAGCCTCTTTCAATGATGTTAAGGCATACAAGGAAGGGAAAACCATACATAAGAGTTCGTCCTTGTACCACATATCCATAGCCCTTTTCATGAACTTGTATAATTGATGCCACAAAGATAGGCTACTCTATAATTGTAAAACTTCATCCTCCTCCCATTTCCCTCCTCAAAGGATACTCTCCTGCGAACCAAGTCCTATCTCTTCCTAATGTTTTTACAATTCTAACTTCATACCCATCCCCCACTTTGTAAGAACACCCACCCCCATCATCTTCTCCATACTTCCATTGAATGACATAAGGCTTCTCCTTTTGAAGCATATCTCAAACATCACTTTCCCATGACTAATACTCCCAAGTGATAGGCTTCTAATTCCTAGTCTCCCCTTTCTCTTCTCCTTGCAAACAATCAAAATGTCACTAAATGCATATGACCTTTTTGGGCATGCTATATAGGGACATAAAATAAATAGGTAACAAGAGAAGGTGCTTCAAATTACGGTAAGCCTTCCATTTTTTGAAATGTATTGTTTTTCCACAAAGATAGTTTTCTGTGGAATCTTTCTTCCACACTATCCCAAACTGACTCTCTCCTCTAAATGGAGTCCCTAAAGGAAGCACCAAATAAGCAGTTGGAAGCTCCCCAACCCTGCATCCCAACTCTAGGACAAATCCTTCACATTGGCCATCCCTATTAGGATCAATTAACTTTTCTCCATGTTAATTTTCAGCCTTGAGATAGCTTCAAACCACATAAGTACCCAACCTACATGTATCATTTGACCTTGTGTAGCATCACAAAGAACTAAGGTGTCATCGACAAACAACATAGGACACCTCCACCCCCTCACTCTAAAACCCGACAAAAAACCACCTTCCTCGGTCCTCTCCAAAAGAATTTTGAGTATATCCATCACCAAAAAAAAAAAGGTAGGGAGATAGGAGGTCCTCTTGTCTTAAACCTCTAGAGCTTTAAAAAAAACCTGAAGGAGTGTTGTTGACAAGTACATAAAACTTTGCTATCAAGATTCACCATTTAATACATTCAGTCCATTTTTGTCTAAACCCCATTTTTCCTAGAATAGCTATCCAAAAACGTCAATTGACGTGGTTGTACATCTTCTCAATGTCAAACTTACAAATTATACCACTAGAGCTATTCTTCATCTTAGAATCAATTACCTCATTAGCTATAAGCGCTGCATCAAGAATTTGCCTTTATATGTTTAGGTAAGACTCCTCCAAAATCAGAGCCTTGCTTGGTTGGTGGTTAATGTGAAGATAAACAATGATGAGTTTGTTGTAACTCTAGCTCACCTATTAATTCATTAGATTTGAATGTCGCTTGTAAAGGAGTTTTGACCACCTTTACCTTCATTGCCTTCCTGGTTTAGAGTTATGGTAGAAACTATTCTCTTTAGCAAGGATTTTCATGGGTAGCTGCTAAAGGCATTGCAAACTTGCTAATGATTTCCTTTCTTTCTTAGAAGATGTATCATTTGGAAGGTTGGACAATATGAAGTATATTTTGATGTGAAGAGGTAATCGACACTGTTTTGATGGTCACTTCTTGCTTTTGGCTTTAGTTAGAAGTTGAGGTTGAAATCATGATTTTAAAGAGGTCAGTTGTGGTAATGGATTACATAAAAATGCAGTCATAAATCATAAGCTATATACGTCCCTTAGAGAGAGAGAGAAATGGAAAATGGCATTTCCTGTGAAGAAAAAAAGAAGGGTAAGGTTATGAAAGTTCAATTCAACATGCAACAGCTTCTGGTATAAGCTGAAAAAGTGCCTCCATGAGAAGCAGCATTTTCTTGCTTCCTTATTAAGCTCTTTTATAAAACTATTCAAATAAAAAAACCAATTTTAATGGGGTCTTTCTCTTCAAAGTTCTCCTTCAATCACAATTAGTGGGGAGGCAATGGGAGAGTTACCTTTTATCCAGCTGTTGTGGCACTCTTTGGTCCTGTCTTATGTGAATTTTTTCCTTGATTGTTATGCACAAGTGCTAGTGGTCCAACAGTTGATAAATAGACCAGGAAGGAAGGAATTGGAACAACTCGCCTGGCTATTGTATTTTTTTCCTTTGATCAGACAATCAGATAGCCCTTTAAATATTCTGGTCTTGAATTAGTCATAATTTTGATGAATCCCTGAAGTATTTGCAACAAGGTACTGGACTCAGTGCACCATCTTTTGATGCAATGTTCAGTGACTTAGAAATATTGCACTCTTGGTTTGGATAAATTCTATATTGGGTGAAACAAGTTTTAAGGATGAAAGTAGGAGGTGACCTATAATTTAATGAGCAGCTTCTTTTCATACACTATCTCTAGGAGCAAGAGAGGAGAATTTGGAGGCTTAACTCTCATTGCTTAGATTAGAAGAATACATCTGAAATCTTGTTATCGTGGTTCAGTATGTTATATAGTTCTTGGGGTCTTCTTCTGTTGATGTTTTGGATGCAATGCTTCTTTGTTAAGCTCATAGTTTCCACTTTGTGAATTTGCTTATTTTCCATATGTTTTGGGCCTCTCCCTCTCTCTATAAGAAACAAGATGACTTATTGCATTGAAACATGATAAGTACAATGAAGGATGAGCTTCCAAGGTTTATAAAAACCTAATAAAGAAGGAGAAGTATGCCTATAACTCTGGTTGTAAGGAAAACTATTGAGTAGCCAAAACAAAGTACAACCCAAGATTGCATTACATGTCTCAAGGGGGTAAAAGGTCCCTGACAAAGCATACTGAGTGTTTAGCACCTTGCTTGGGCAAATGATCTGCAGGATGATTGGTACCATGTGGAGTCCTAGAAAATTTTCTCTATTTTGTGTTTGATTGCTTTGAAACACCTATTAACAATTGTTGCTTGGTTATATTCATGAGCAGGGTCACCTTTTTACATTCCAGTTGTATGCTTTGTGATCTAGCCACTTATATTTCCTTTTATCTTTTACTCTGAAGAAAAAAAAAGGGAAATCCTATATGAACAAAATAGCCACTATGGTCTATGTAAGTGTTATGCTGTTCTACTGTTGCCTTTGTTGATATACTGCCTTCTTGAGACTCTGGGTACAGTTACTTATAGATTAATGGTAGTCATGTATATGTTGTGACCATGCCCTTGAGGCCTTGCTCCATCGGCAGAATGGTTGGGTTTGGAATGAGGAAATTCCAGGTACCTCAAAGAAAAAAAAGAAGAAAAGAAGTATATGTTGTGACCTTTTTTGTTCTTGTAATTGTTTCTGGTGATTAGTAGGTTTTGGGCTGTAGAGAAACTTATTCGTGGGGTTCCCCATTCTTGAGTGGTGTTCGGCATCAAATTCATCAGGAGAGCAGCTCCTTAGCTGAGGTCAGGTTTATTTTTTATTTTAATTTTTTATTTATTTATTTTGTTGCTTGATATCCTACAACTGGCATTAGTTTTTGTGTTGTTGCTTATCTTCTATATCTGCCATCATTTTTCTAACTTACCAAATTTTCAATGTGCTATCCTTTTTCTTTTATGAAAGAAAAAAAAAAAAGTGGAAAAAATTTGTTCTGAAGGGCGGAAAAAGAATTTCAGGTCTGCAGAGATTTCTTCTCAAATAATCTTAAATGAAATGGAAATAATAAGCCTTCCCCAATCTTCATGATGAAATATTTGTCTTGATAAATGGAAACTTCAGGTTTTTTATGACTATTGTCTGAAACAAAAGCAGCCTTGGAAACAATGCAAACTCGAAAATGGCAGCAAGTTCTATATGCCATACTTATTACTTCCATAATATACCCTAGAGAATGAATTATACACATTATACCTTTTTATTTTTTTTTTATCTAAAACAAAAATTCATTAATACATAGTTAGAAGAACATGAGAAGGATGAGAAATCCTTCCCAAATATACAAACTTTGATCAAAAGATCTAATGTATAAGATGTCTCCTATATACCACACATAGCTATACAAAAGAAGTGAGGTTATGTTCTCTTTAGAAATCAATGCGTCTATAAAGGAGGCCTGAGATATGCTCCAAGATTTGCAATTTTAAACCTCTATATACACACCAAGTCCCAATTGAGCTGAATAACACTCAGGAGTGCCCTTGAAATTTGAAGTTGTTGAGGCATAAAAAATAGAAGTAAATTAAGTCTATATCGATTCTATACTTCTCTATTTATCCTTGAAAATCTTTGCATTTCTCTTCCATGATACCATCCAAATTAAAGTGAGGCGAGCAATTTTACAAAAAGTTTTGATTCTACCTATACTCCCTAAGCTTCTGAAGGAAATGGTCATCATGTCACTTATGCTCGTTGCAGGAACCTAATCTAGCTTGACCAGGTTGAATGATTTATGCTAAAGTTCCATTGTCGTGGGGTAGCGTAAAAGTAGATGATCGATCGTCTCACCGCTCATCATACACATAGTGGAACAACCAAAACTAAGGGCTTTGTGAGGTTTTCTCACCTATAGCAAGTAGTAGTTGTTGACCTTCTTGTTAGCCACTAGTCAAGCAAAAGCTTTGACTGAAGATTTGGTTTTAGGTTTCCATATGAGTTTTTCTGGAGATAAGTACACAGGAATTGTTAGATCGGACAAGTCTAAAAGGAAGGATTTTACTTAAAATATATTTGAAGAAGATAAAGACTGGGCTCTCTTGTTAGAGGCAAAAGGAATCAAATGCACATGAGAGAGAGAGAAGACTTTAGTCTTTCTAATCATCACAACTTTGAAATTATTTGAAAATTGAGCATATAGAGGTTGATCCCCCCACCATAGGTTTTCTCAAAAGTGAACCCTTACCCCAGCCATCAGAAGACAAGTATGACCTGAGAAATTTGGGAAGACCTGAGAAATGGCTTTCCAGTGGCATTGATGTAACCACCTAATTAGAATGTTGGCATCCCAATCATTTTGATGAGTTCCATGGATGCTCAAAATTACCATATGCCCAAGAGCATCTCTTTCCTTAGGAAACCTCAAACATCATTTCCCTAAGAGTGCTTCATTCCTTAAAGAAATCTCCCTAACCCCAAACCCCCTCCCATCTTGGGCTTGCACACTAAGTTCCAACTAACAAGATGATCTCTCTTTCCCTCCCCTACCCCTTATCACAAAATCCCTTTACATTTTTTCAATCTTTGACACTATTGCTAATGAAATCTTGCATAGCAAAAGGAAATAACTAGGGATAGTTTTTTTTTTTCCAGCCATCTAATCTTGCGAAATTCAGTCTACCATTGGATCCTAAAAGACACTAGCTTTTGGGTTCCCCCCTAGAGGGAGACCCAAATAGGTAAATCTCCAATCAAAAACCTTACATTCGAGCATTTAGCATTGAGGCCAGTCTACAAATTATAATTATTACTATATAACATACATACTTGCCATAATTTACTCTAAAAAAAATTTAAACTAGTCTATTTGTATGTTCCTTTTTGGTTAAATATTCAACTAATCTGTTTGTACGTTTCTTTTTGGTTAAATATTCAACTAATCTGTTGATACTTCATCAAAACTTCAATCTTTTCCAGTATTTTATGCAATTGTGACCTTTTTTCTTTTACAACCTGTTCAAATGAAGTCAAGATTTGGGGACTCTTTTCTTATATGATACTATTTATTCTACTTATTCACAGAACCTCTTCCATCCTCTACTCTTTTCCACAATTGTTTGTTATGTGGCAATGGCCCTCTTATTGTCATAAAATTTCATTACACTTAAAAGTATGCTTTCAAACACTGACAACCTATGTTGGCAGCTCATGGTGTTCTGTGCTCATCACACCAATTATTGGTGTCAGTGGTGGTGTTGTTACATTTTTATCTCAGTATATTGGATATGATTGTCATCAAGTAATTTTCTTGCCTTCTTCTGAATGACCTTTTTAAAAAAATGGCAACACTTTATTGGGAGCCCTGAAAGGGTCAAAACTTCTGGGAGCCTCCAACATTTTGGTGATGAGGACTCGACAATGGTTCTATCATGGGTGTCCCTGGTGCAGAGGGCTATGGATCTTTCTTTCTATTGGGATTGGTTTCTTTTTTGCTTGTAGGTCTAAATCCAATATTCAGGGAACCGATGGTCTGACCAAAAGAGGAACTTCCCCTAGTTCAGTGTGAATTTTTTGTTCTTCTGAGTCCTTGGGTCTTTCTCTCTGTCTTTTCTACACAGTTTTCTTTTATGATTCCTCATGCTTCCTCATATTTGATTTTTTTTTTTAATTTTATTTTAATTTTTTTATACATGACATCTCTATAGTTTGTGATGGGATGGGACCTGGGGATGGATAGTTGATGGATTTCATGTTCTGTAGAAGTTGCACCTATAAAAGAAATTATAGGAAGACCCTATTTGATGGCAGCAGTGACTGGATTTGCTTCAATAGTTCAACTGTCATTTCTGAAAGATGAAAATTGTCATTCTTAACATTTTTGGATAACGTTTATTTGTTTTGATAAAATATTTCAGATTGCTAGGTTAGTATTTTAAGAGGGCAGAATATTTGGAAATTAAAGTGGGTATGTTTAGGAGAATGCTAGTAGTTTTTATATGTTTACCTAAATAATTTTAGAAGGCTATAGTTATTTTTGAGCATGGGCTTTGACTAATGTTTTAAATACTCGGCTAATTTTTATGTAAGGTCTATTTAACTAATTATTTTCATCAATCAGAAGGCATTTTTCACTTGAATGCGCCAATCCTGTTACTGAAAGCTGCACATTCAATTACAAAAGTATAGTTTATGAGTGTGTTATCATTGTTCATGGTTGCAAGTCCAACAGTTTGATTGTCATATTTATCAGTTACTGTTCTATTCCATCTGTTCAAGTTGTATTGCCACCTTAGAAAAATCCTTAATAGCTTCTCTTGTAATATCTCATGAATTTAAACTTAGCTTATATTTGTTGGCCTTTTTCACCTTGTCTCCATTTATCTACTATATTGAGACAGTGGGATACTGTTTTCCAGGAACAACTTGACCCTTTTTCGCTTGTTGCTGATGAATTATCATTACTTGCTGATAGGTTGCGGTCAATGGTGGTTGCTGAGGTATCTAATTGTTCTCTCTCCCTTTATATATTCTGAAACCCCAATGCTTTGAAAGTTGAATAAACTTCAAGGAATTTTAAAATGTCAGATTTGATTTCAATATGATAAAGATTTAGGTCTAATTTGTCATCCAGGTCCCTAAGCTTGCCTCGGCTGCTGAGTACTTCTTCAAGATGGGGGTGGAAGGAAAAAGGTTCCGTCCCACAGTAAGAATTATAGAATTACAATGCTGATTTTCTCAATTTCATGCCATTTTTGTTAGATTAGCACCATTCATGTGCTAACCGGGTGACATGGTCTTAGCATACTTTCTGTGTGCATGGGTGGCATAATCCAAGTCTACAAGGTGATGTTCTAGCAATGAGCCTTGGTCTATTTGGCATCCAAGTGGTGGGGTTTAGGTTAGTTCGAAGTATTGTTCCCCAGAGGAAGAGTGACTTCATTAAATTTTACTGGATTCCAGAAAAAATGGAGAACATTTAGTGTGTTCTACTTTTCCATGTCTCTGTATGTGTACAGGCATAACATTCTTCCTTGAGATCTCCTGGTAACCCTTATGGCATTTTTTGATGTTAGTCATGTGGCCTTGTTCACTTAAAAAGGCGCTACATTCAGTTTGATAGCATACCTAAACGATTTTACATGGATATATATGCTAGTGCTGGTATCATGGTACCCGAATATTTTCTGGTGATGAGTCTAAAACTTGGAAGAAACCTCAACACCTACAATTCTATCTGCATTTATGCTATGTAAAGTTGGGAACTGATCCTCATTTGCCGACAGAAATAATTTTTTCTGACAGCTCTCTCTTACTGATTTTATACCTGGTTATTCAAAGTTAGGTAGTCCAATAAACAAGAGAAATAAAAGATGTGATAAATGTTTTCAATTAGGAGCTGCTCTCTCTCTCTCTCATTTTTATACCTGGTTAATCAATGTTAGATCGTCCAATAAACAGAAGAAATTAAAGATGTGATAATTTTTTTTGATTAGGAGCTCTTTCTCTCTAGAGAGAGAGAGAGAGAGAGAGAGAAAGATGGAAGGAGGCTAGGTGGTGGGGGAGGGAGGTTGGATTGGGGTTCTCTTCTTTATTATAGGGTTACCCACAATCTCTTAGATAATTTTATGGATTTTTCTACCTGGTTATTCAATATTAGTTGGTCTGATAAATAGAAGAAATTAAAGATGTAATAAATTTTTTTGATTAGGAGCTGTGAACTGGTTTCTTACTTGAATCTTGAGTATTACTGCAATTGATGGGAGGCTAGCGTTGTTAAGTTGTCACATTGGTGCCCTTGGAAGGCCATTACATAGGTGTTTGGTAATTTCTCACTTGTTGCACTTGTTATGTAGTGGCTGATAGTACAAAAAATTGGATTATGGAAAGATTCTTGGTGTTGTAATCTAACTTTTTATGTTCAATCCCCAAACTTAAACAGACTAGTGAAGGAAAGAAATTCTAGTGTTTCTTCAATTCTGAGTTCATCCTCCTTTTAGTGCAACCTTTTGAACCATGAAATAGAGGAACTTACTTGTCTCATATTGACTTTAATCAATGTGTATTTGTCATCCACTTTCCCTGAAGTGAGAATTTGGTCCTTAACATCCTTTACTTCATTTTTTTCATGCCTTTTTTATTTTATTTTATAAAGCTTGTTCTATCTCACCTAACTTGAGCCTTTCCTCCTACAAATTTCATTTGAAAGTCAATGCCTTGGCATAACTAGTGGCAAATAAGAAGGTTAATACAAATAATTTTCTATAGAAGGGGAGACCTTACAAGGCCCTCAACCTAGAATGGTGTGTCACATGCAAGAGGAGTAAGGAATCAATAGATTATCTTTCTCTACATTCTTCAGTTGCACTTCTATTGTGGACAGGTTGCATGGCCTTACGAGATTGATTGGGTTCAGCCTAGAAGTGTGGGGATGCTAACCATTTCTTACTAGCGTTTTAGAAGCCTTCTTGGAGGCAAGTCATTGTGGCACATTGTTAGTCTCACTTTATTATGGACCATTTGGCAAGAGAGCAACACAAACATGTTTGATGATAGATGAAGGGCTTTTAAGGCATTATGGGTTCTATTCTATTTTTCTGCATCCCTTTGGGTATCGGCATGCATAACATTTGATGGCACTTCTTTGAGCATTATAGTGCTAGATTGGAACTTACTATGTAGATGCCAGGATGTCAAAGGAGACACTAGCTATTTGGACTCCCCTAGTGGGTGTTTTCAAAACTTGAATTTTGATCGATGTTTGAATCAATTGAGGACAACTAGGAATTAGAGGAACACCAATGGAACATCTTGGAACACTAGTATGAGCATTCTCAAAGCATGTTGGAGATGGGATAGCTGTTATGGCAAAGACCTTAGCCTTGTTAGAATACTTGAAGTTAGCCAAAGTTGAAGGTTTCTCTAATCTTTTAGTTGAGGGAGACTTGGGATAATCATATCTTGAGTGAATAAGAAAGAAAGAGGTTCATGGAAGTTAGATGGGTGGCTTCACTAAATTTTTTATATTGCTTTAGAGTTGGGATTTTCTACCTTTATCGGGAAATTGATTTTAGAGTTGTAACCGTTTCTTGCTTTAATTATGTTGTTGTGGGTAGGCATTTCAGTGTTCATTGTACCTATTATTTCTAAGTTCTTAATGATGCAGAGAAGTACATTTTAATAATTGGGCTTATATTAGTGATTGTCTTTTTAGTCAACATTGATGTAGGGCTTGTAACCCCTCTATTAGTTTGTTTCATCTAATTTCAAATTTATGATACACCACTGTCATTATTGTGCTTTCTATTTAATATCTTTTAGTGTCAGAGTTAGTGAATTGAACCTGGACAGATTTTCTTCCAAGCTTGAGAGGTTTGAGGCAGGAAGATCCTTTCTCCTCCTATTTGTTCATGTTACTAACGAAAGCCTTTAGTTGGTTTATATTTAAGGATTGGAAGGTGGGGTTATTAGTGGCTTCAAGATATGAATTGGGGTGGGTTGGGTTGGGAGATTATGAGGTGGAGTTGTGCATTTACTTTGTACTAATACCCTCTTATTTGTGAGGTGGGCTGTGACCAGTTTTGTGTTTATGTGGATACTCCTCTATTTCAACATGGTGTCAAGTGACTCAAGTCTTAGCATTAATCTAGAGAAATTTTAGCTCATCTTGGCAAGGGCAGTTGCACTAGGATGCCGGCACAAGTTATTTAAGCTTGCTAGGTCTCCTTAGGTTCCTCCTAGGAGGGTCATTGACATGAGGATCCCTGATTTTATGGGCTTTGGAGGATATTGTGTGAGTAAGGCTCTTTGTTGGTTATTAGTGCTTTAGCTCAATTGTGCTTGATATATATTGTTGGTCACCATTCCCTAATAACGTAAGTTTTTAGGTTAAACTAGTAGCTTTACATGATAGTATAACTTTGATTGTTGGGAGGTTATAAGTTCGAACCAAGGAGGAAAGGATCGCGATATGTCGGCGATATATCGTGTATCGGGAGGGGTCGACACGATATTTCATGGAGAAATATTGGGCCGGCGATATCTCGCGAGAAATCCCCCAAAAGTGGCGATATCTCGGCGATATATCGCCGACATATCACATAGTCAACGCGAGTCAATGCGCGGTCAAACACGCTACAGTAAAGTCAATGCGCTACAGTGCCCTGAAAAACCCTTTTGTTGTTGAGGGGATTTGAACCCCAAACCTAAAAAGGTTTGGGGTTCAAGCCACTAACCATCCGGGCAAACTCACCCTTGTTATATAATATACATTAAACATATATATAGTTAAACTGATTATATAAAGAAAATATTAAAAGAATATTTTAAAGAGCAAATTAATTATAATTATTTTATGATTAAATGCAAAATTTTCTTTTAATTGATTACCAAAAATATAAAAATTATATAATTTTCTTCATAATGTTTTTAATATCATTAATAATTAATTAAACATTAAAAAATTATACATATATCATAATTTATTTTATATTGTTTAATACAATTGAATTAAATGGATCATAATTTTAATATTAATATATATTTTAAAATTAAACATATTACAATCAAATATCATAATATTAGATGTAATTTAATAATAAATGTACACTTATAAAATTCATATTTTTATCGATGCATACGATATTATTATCAAATATGATAAATCATGTTATACATATATGAAATTATTTAATAAAACAACTTAAAAATATCAATATACTTCTAATTATATTTTTATGAAGTTTTTCTTATATTTTTATAAATTTTGATCAATTTTAGGTTTATCGATATTTTTTTCCAAAATATCTGTCGATATATCTGATATATCCGTAAAATCGAAGTACCGATATATCCGTGATTACCGATATTTTCATCCTTGGTTCGAACCTCATGATACTGTTTATTTACCAAAATTTATTGAGTCCATGTGTAAGTTCAAAAAAAAATAAAGTGCTTGTAAGGTTAAATTGGAAGCTTAACACAGTAGATGTACTTGATATCCTTTAGGTAATTTGGTTCGAGAGAATGTAAAAATATTTGGGATGGGTAGAGGACTATTTTTTTTGATAGGTGAAAGCAATTGTATTGAAAATTCAAAAGTATACACAACGTATACAAAGCAACTAAGAAGAAAAAAGGCGTGAATACATAAAACCAGCAACCGCACCCTACAAAGAAGCTAACCAGTCCATAAAATCTAACATCGACATAAAACCATCCCCAATGTACAAGCTATAACCCAATACCAAAAAAGATACAAAAAGGAGCTTTTAAATGTTTGGTCCATACTTTCACAATTCTCAAAGGCTCTCCTATTTCTATTTGTTTTTTTTATTTGTTTTTGTTTTTGTTTTGTTTTTTTTTTTTTTGATAGGTAAAGGCAATTGTATTAAAAAAAAAGGTATACACGACATATACAAAGCAACCAAAGAGGTGCAAGTATACAAAAACTAGCAATCGCATCTTAACAAGAACCTAACCAATCCACAAAATCTAGCAAGGACATAGAGCCATCCCTAATATACAATCTAGCCCAATCCCAAAATAGATACAAAAAGGAGCTTTTAAAAGTGTGGTCTAAACTTTCACAATTCTCAAAGGCTCTCCTATTTCTCTTCCTCCAAATGGTCTAAAAGGGCATAAAGGGACAATTTTCCAAGCCTTTTTCCTTTTTCTACCAACAAAATCCCCACCTCAAGAGCAAAAATGCGAGCTTTCGAATAATGTAGAAGAATATGATCACTCGTTTCTTACTCTCCTTTGCACATGTAGCATCTATTAGGCATCTTCCAACCCCTCTTTCTGAGCTGATCCTATGTCAAAATCTTGGCCCAAGTTGTCTCCCAAGCAAAGAATTATTCTAATTGGAGCCCAAGAGTTCCAAAGTATACCATGAGGGAAAGATTTGCTCCTTACTGGCCTAGGAAGAATAGGACTTAATTGAAAAGATGCTCTTCTTTGCATCCACCCACACCAAAATATCCTTAGAATCCAAAGAGAGGAATGATCATGCAACCTCCCAAAGAAGTTACCCATTTCCTCCAACTCTTAATCATTCAATTGTCTAAAAAACCTAGGATTCCAACTACCACCATCCCAAACATCACCACCCAAGCATCCTTAGAGGAAGCTATGGAAAAAGATCCGGGAAAGGACCCCTCAAAGGCACATCCCTACACCATCTATCCTTCTAGAACTTCATCTTGTTCCAGAACCAACCCTAAAGCAAGTTTTGACTTTAAAAGCCTCCTAACCATTTCTAATTGCCTTCCATACCCTGACTCCATACCTCTCTCTCAATCCTTTTGTGCACCAACCCCCATCTTCTTGCCTATACTTGCCAATGATTACCTATTCTAAAGAGGATCTCTTTCAGTCGCATATCTCCAAGACCACTTTCCTAAAAGGTCTTATAAGAGTTGAAAGGTTTATAAATAAACCCCTTTTCATTTTTTCCAAGCACTTAACCTCCTATTTCTCTCCCTCCAAATGGACCAAAGAAAGGCATAAAGAAGCAAATTTCCAATCCTTTTTCCTTTTTCTTCTAACACAAGATATTCCCCAACTCAAGAGCAGCCCTCTTTCTGAAGAGTGCATCACCCACTATACATCAAATAAAACAAAAATCAATTGCCATAAAATATGAGCTTTCAAACAATGAAGTAGAATATGATCACTCGTTTCTTCTTCTTCTTTGCACATGTAGCATCTATTAGGCATCTTCTACCACTTTCTGAGTTGATCCTGAGTCAAAATCTTGGCCCAATCCCAAGCAAAGAAGCTAGCTCTAACAGAAGCTCAAGAGTTCCAAACTATACCATGAGGGAAAGGTTCCACTCCCCTACTAGCCAAAGAGGAGGAGAAGGACTTCATTGAAAATTCACCATTCTTTGTTTCCAACCACACCAATATATCATAAGAATCCAAAAAGAGGGAGTGATCATGCAACCTCCCAAAGAAGAAACCTACTTCCTCCAACTCCTAATGATTTAGTTGCCTAATAAACCTAGGGTTCCAACTACCACCACCCCAAACATCAACCACCTAAGCATCTTTAGAGGAAGCTATATCTCAAAGGCTCCTCACATCATCAATCCTTCCAGAACTTCACCCTGTTACCAGAACCAACCTTAAAGTGTGTTTTAACTTTGAAAGCCTCCTAACCATTTCTAATTGCCTTCCATACCTCCACACCATACCTCTCTCTCACCCTTTTTGTGCACCAACCCCCATCTTCTTGTCCTTACTTGTCAGTAATCATCCGTTTCCAAAGAGGATATCTTTTAATCGCAAATCTCCAAGACCTCTTTTCCAAAAGAGTCTTATTAAAGGTTGAAAGG
Source organism: Vitis vinifera (assembly GCF_030704535.1). NCBI lineage: Eukaryota > Viridiplantae > Streptophyta > Magnoliopsida > Vitales > Vitaceae > Vitis > Vitis vinifera. The sequence goes on from NC_081819.1 coordinate 1,757,224, forward strand.
TTTCTAAAACTCAATCCCTTTTTCGCTTTTTCCAAGCAAACAATTGACCAACTCAATAGATGGAGCTTGTTAACCAAAGCTCCCCCTCCCAAAAGGAAATCCCTTTGAATTTTTCAAGTCTGTTGCTACCCTCTTAGGGATGACAAAAAGAGACATGTAGTAAATTGGTAAGCTACATAAGGTGTTCTTAATTAGAATTTGTCTTCCATCTTTTAAGAGATATTGCGTCTTCTACAAAGTAAGTCCTTTCTGAAACCTCTCTTCCACCCTTTCTCAAATCCTAGAAGACTTGTAAGGAGCACCCAAAGGAAGACCTAGGTAGGTGTTTAGGAGAGCACCCACCTTGCAACCTAGAACCTCAACAACCTCCTCCATATTTGGGACATCCCTAATTAGAATCAACTCACTTTTCTCTAGATTAATCTTTAGCCATGAACATGGCTCAAACCACATGAAAACCCAACTCAAGTGCTCTAGATTTTCTTTACTGGCATCACAAACGATGAGGGTATCATCTACAAAAAACACATGGGAAACCTCCACTCCCACATTGTGCCTTCCTATGACTAGAAATCCATTAATAAAACCACCTTCCTTGGCCCTAGAGAGCAAGCGAGAGAGTCTCCATTGCCAAAATGATCAAATAAGGAGAGTAGGGGGTCTCTTTGTCTCAAATCTCCAGAGCTTCAAAAAAAACCTAAAAGGGAGCCATTTACCAAAATAGAGAAGCGAGTTGTAGATATACACCACTTGATCCATCCTATCCACTTGGAGCCAAACCCCATTTTCTCCATAATTGCACGGACAAAACTCCAATTTACATGGATAAACCTTTTTGATGTCCAGCTTGCATAAGATTCCTCTCAACTGTCTTTAATTCTGGAATCAATGGCCTCATTTGCTATCAACACAACATCCAAAATTTGTTTCCCTGCCACAAAGGCATGCTGAAAATTTAAGATTAAGGAGCCCACCACCTTTTTAAGTCTATTTGCTAGAACCTTAGCCAAAAGCTTGTATAACCCTCCTACCAAGCTAATAAGTCTAAAGTTCTTTAGGTCTTCTGGCCCCCCTTTCTTAGGTACCAGAATTAAAAACGTTACATTTAAACTCCTCTCAAAGGACCCCAAGCCATAGAATACTCCCAAAAAAACCCATAACCTCATGTTTCACAAAATCCCAACAACACTGCCAAAAGGCCAAGGAGAAATCATCTTGTCCTGGGGCCTTATCTCCACTCAAGCTGGATAAAGCTACAAGGAGATATTATGAGATCTATTATTACCTTTTTGCTTTCTTAGGTAATTTTCTTGGTGAAATCTTGTTGGATTGGAGCTTTAGTTGTTCTCCTAGTAATTGGATGGTGGAAGTGCAAGCAAAGTGGAGACGTTGGCATCAGGTTTACATAAGCTTAACTTGTTTTGGGAAATCAGGGCAGTTGGAATTGGTGGTATTGTCAAGGATGCAGTGGTTCGAGTGGTTAGAGTTTTCTCCAAACATGCTGTCTGGAATTGGTGGCAAACTTTACACCCTTGTAGGAAGCCTTGCTCTGGTTAAGTTCTTTAGCTATCATAAATATGTTGTTTGAAGGGGATTCAATTATTGTCATATATAAGAGAAGCAACATTCAAGGAAGTTGAATATTTTGTAGTACATGCTCATTGATGTGGTTAGAGATTGGCTTGATCTTATTCTTAAATTCCTTTTTGGCTAAACAAACAGTGGATCAGTTGGCTAAAAGAGGTGCATTTTAACATATGGTTTTTCATAGGGGATTCCATGTCACCTTCATTTGTTGCCTCTCTGCTATGGTGGTGGCATGTTTGTTTTGGTAGTTACACTGTTGACTTTTTCAGTTTGCTTTTTTGATCCTGTTGTGATCTTATTGAAAGATGCTCATCCTTGTACTTCCAAATTATTTTTGTGAGGCAAAGATAAATTTATTGAGAACTGCTTAGCAAAGGAGAGGGTGTGACCTCGGTACATAGGAAGTATAAGCTCTTATTTGGCTTAAAAAATGTTCTATCTATATTAGAGCCTCCTACTGAGAAATAGAGTCTTATTAAGAAAAAAAGTTCCATGAGTCTATATGAAACCTATGTCTTTCTATTTTAATGAAAAGAAATTTTGAGAATTTAGTAGCTATGTAGCTTCTTAATGGTGTGATTGCCTTCCTGATGTGTTATTACCTAGGAACCTTGGTGTTGTTTTCAAAGATCTATTTTTTCGTTTTCTTTTCATCGAAGTGTGATAGCTTAGGAATCCCCTGGACGTGATTGCCTACATTTCTTTCCTCCACTACCCTGTCGCTCCCCCCACAAAAAAAGAAAAAAGAAAATTACGGTGTTGAACTTTTGAAGGTCCTGCATCATGAGCATTCCCTTTTATCCTCAAATTTGGGAAAATGATATTACTATTTTGTACTGATCAACAATATATTGCCAAACAATATTTGATACTGATCTATCTGTTTTAGTTTGTATTTCATCATTCTGGCTTCTATGGAATAACTGACATGTGCCGTGCAGGTCCTATTGTTGATGGCAACAGCTTTAAATGTGCCTCTACCTAGGCCGGCTCTTGCTGAAGTGCCTGAGACTTTATCAACTGAACTACGCACAAGACAACAATGTATAGCTGAGATCACAGAGATGATCCATGTCAGTTCTTTAAAATTTTGTTTTATTTTTCTGCATGGTTCTTTTGACAGTCATTACTTTTTATGTCAAAACTGTCACTTCTAGATAAGGCTTTTAGGGGATAGTCTTTCTACTAGGCTTTTTGGCAACAAAATTAGGTTACAGTTAAGTTAGAGAGTTTAGGTTTCTTGTGGGCATTCTAATAATTTGATTCTTTTGAAAAAAGTTTGAAAGCAACATTTTGGTTTTCATTCCTAAAAGGGTGGGGAGGAAAATATCAAAGACTCCATACCTATTAGTCTAGTGGAAAAATTATATCAACTCTTGGCTAAGTTGCTTGCTAATATGCTAAGGATAGTGGTTAGAGAACTTGCCTCGAATTTCTAAAATGCCTTTGTGGAGGATGGGGAAATTTTTTGTATCATTCTTCTAATTAGAGGCCATTGGCTCCAAAATGCAGAATTCTAGAATGAGTTTTGGATATTGAAAAGTTCATAGTCATGTTAACTAGGATTGCTTGCTATTTTGCTAGCTAAGATGGGATGTGGAATATGGATCCAAATCTCTCTTTGTAGTCGAACTTTTTTTTTTCTTTTTGATAGGTACATAAGAATAAGTATATATTAAAAGTGCCAATCAAGAAAAGGCGAGCATAATAAAGAAAAAAAAGAAGAAGAAGAAAAAAAAAAGCAAGCTACAATCACAACCTCAATCTAATACTTAAAGTTCAACCACTCAATAAAATTTATTAAAGATAGTGGTCCAACTTGACTATCAACTATAAGATATCCCCAAGACTATATGTATAGATTATATATAAAGGAGCCCTTGAGAGATTGGTCTATGTGTTGCACTCCTTCAATAGTTCTTTGGTTTCCTTCCTTCTAGATTGTTTAGAAAAGGCAACGAGGAATTTTTCTCCAAGCATTTCTTCTCTTCTTGGCCCTAAGGCTCCTATTCCAATCCATTAATAAACCCTTCATTGAATATGAGAGAACCCACAAAATGCCAATGAAGAGAATATTTAGTGTCTTTATCCTTTGTCTTTCCTCTAATGGGTAAGAAAATGGTCTACTAGTTCTTCTACATCTTCACACATACGAAAATAACCCATCACAAACCATCCTTTTTTAAGCCCTCCCATGCAAAAAAAAAAACCCACTCTAGTAAGAGCCTAAGAATCCAAACTAACTTTGAGGGGAATGACACTTCACCCTCCAATTCCAAGGTGGAGTAAAAAGATTTCATCGAGAATTTCCCACCTTTTTCTGGCCTTCCAAACCATCTTCTCTCGTCCGCTACTTTTTCCTAACATTTATAACCTCCTAAGAACCTCTTTAACATTATCCATTTCCCAATCTTGAAAATGTCTTAAGAAGCATGGGTTCCACATGACCATTGCACCTTCTACCTCTCGAACCATTCACCCATGCCTCCTTGGAAGTTGCCAAGGAGAATAGAGGTGGAAAAGTGTCCTTTCATGGAACATCACTGCACTATACATCATGACAGGATCTTGTTTTAGCTTTAAAAATTCCCTACCCTTTTCTTATTGACTTCCATAAACCAACACCAGAGCCTTCTCTCCCTACCTGAGAGCACCATCCTCTCAACTATTCTACAAACTTACCCACTTTGACCTTTATCCACTAACATATCCTTTCCCAATGTGAATCTCCAAAACCATGTACCCAAAAAGGCTTTTTTGAAAATGGACAACTCCTTAATGCCTAGACCCTCTTTTTTATCTTTGCAAATCGTCAATGATTTCACTAAATGAGGCTTTTCCTCGAGAGCCCCTCCCATAGCAAATCCTTTTGAATTTTTCTAGTTTCATTGCCTGAGAGCACCATCGTCTTGACTCTTCTCCAAACTTACCCACTTTGACCTTTATCCACTTACATATCCTTTCCCAATGTGAATCTCCAAAACCATTTACCCATAAAGGATTTTTTGAAAACAGACAACTCCTTAATGCCTAGACCCTCCTTTTTATCTTTGCAAATCGTCAATGATTTCACCAAATGAGGCTTTTTCTCGAGAGCCCCTCCCATAGCAAATCCTTATGAATATTTCTAGTCTCACTACTACCAACTTGGGAATAATAAAAAGGGACAAAGAAAATTGGTAAGCTTCCAAGAGTATCTTTTAGCAAAGCGAGTCTCTTGCCTTTGAGATTCATTATGGTTAATTGCTTCCTTTTAGGTTCTTTTCTTGAGCCTTGAGGTAAGTAGATCCTTTTTAACTTAAATTTCTTAGCTAGTGATGGAAGTGTTAAGTTGCTTTGTCTCCTAGGTTGTTTGGGGCCTAGTAAGTGGTTCCATGGGTGAGAGGAGAGATGATTAGGGGATGAAGATGTTAGTTTGCTGATGACATTGGCCTTTTTTTTCCTTCTTCCATGAAGTGTCCTGGGTCTTGAGATCCGTCTCTTGATCTCAAACGCCAGCTCCTTTGCTTTGATGTGGTTTTGGTGTTAAGTTCAATTTGAATTAAGTGAGATTATTTTATTGGGGGATGTGGAGAATTGGAACCTTGGGGAGTATACTTGATTGTGAAGGAGGAAAACTCTATTTTACATGTCTCAGGTTTTCACTAGGGGGCAAATTATTCTTCTTTAATAAGTTTGGGGTGCAAAGTGTTGAGTTTTGAATGTGAGGGGGTAAAATGTAAAATACACCAAAGGTTGAGAGGGTAAAGTATTTTTTAATTAATAATATATCAATATTATTAGGAAAGAAATAAAGTGTATGTATCAAAAAAATGTCCAAAGATCTCCAAATAATGTTCAATATGAGAGAGATTTTATATTTTTCTTGGTACCAAAATTTGGATGCAGTAATTTATTTATTTTTGAAACATATTAAATATTGGGATGAGATATGGTTTTTTTTTTTTTTTTTCTTTCCTTCAACAAACCAAACATCAGTATGGTATAGGATATCTTGTTGGATACATGCCTAAAGAAAACATATCTTATTGAATATGATGTCAAAAGATGTATTCTATTGTATCTAGTAACCAAACCTGGTCAATGTGAATTGTTTGTGTTTTCTCCTCTTGGCATTGTCTATCTTGCATCGGGTAATTCTGCCCCTGATTCAGTGAAAGCTAGCTCGTAGTCCTGCTCCTCTATCATGGTTGGTCTTTTTAACAAAATGTTCTTGGTGGCCTCCAGTATGGTAGGACAGTTGTCATGTTGCCAGTGACTGGTTCAGCAATGGAACCAGGCAGACATCATCACGCTGCAGACTCTTTTGGAAGTTAGATTACCAAGGGCTTGGGCTTGGGGAGGAAAATGTCACTCCTGCAAAGCACTGATCTTATTTATCAATTAACTTCTATTTATTTGTTTGCAACCCATAGGTTTCCTGCAGATTGTCATTGTTGGTTCTCTGGCCACCTTTGCTTCATTGGATTTGGTTTCAAAAGTAGGTTTTTCAACTATCAATCCTTTCAGATTATTCTCAACTTTTATGCAATTGTTAGGGTGTGTTTCAAGCTCATCGTTTATCAGTGAATTCCTGTTTGTGTGGGTGCACCGGGTGGTTGGTTGGTAGGAAAGGTCCTTGTGAGTTTGTCTTTCATCCTTTCTCAGGTTGTCTATCTATTCCTGCCTTATTTTTTCATTTGGTTCCTAAACTTTCTGCCACCATTTTACCTGGGTCCTTTTAAATGGTGCTGCCAACCAGATTTCCATCTTTCTTAAGTCATCCCAGTTGAAGGTATTCATGAACATGGAGATATTTGAGATAGATTTCATGAAAAATCTGGTGCCTCTTTATAATACTGATCTTTCTAAAGCGAACTGCATTTGTTCTCAACTTGTTTTTAACATGAAATGCTGATATGCATTTGCAATTTGGTTCACATGATCTGATTGTGATTTCATGATCCTAATTTTTGAATATTTTCCCCCTTTGTATTAAAGCTAAAACTGAGAAAGATGATTAAAATGAGAACCTACCACCTTGGCACCTCCATTAATTTTGTTGGGACTTTTATGTCTCCTTGAGATCCCATGGGTCCTTTTTTGTTCTTCTGTTTCTTTAATATATAGTGCCATTATAGTTTACAAAAAAAAAAAAAAAAGTACTTGATGTCTTATAATAAACTTCTGTTGTTTGATTGAGAATTATTTTAATGTTTCATAAAAATAGTTGAAAACAATAAATGCAGTCTATATCAATACCATTGTTGGCATATGAAGCATTTGTACATTTGGAATGGCCAAGTTATAATAATTTAGTTTGTTACATAGTAGTGTTTGATTCAAAAGGTGCTCCATTTTTTGTGTGAGGAAAACTGGGAGTGGACTATCCGGTTGGCTTTTAGCTAAAGCTGTGAATATTCAACTATAATGTGAACTTTTCTTCTTGAGGCACTTTGTTATTTCCTTCAAACTAAGTTGTTTGTTTCCCTATTTTAGGTGGCTAGCCTTCTTCATGATGATGTCTTGGATGATGCTGAAACGAGACGTGGTATTGGTTCATTAAATATTATGATGGGCAATAAGGTACTTGCATTTTCTTACTCTCTGGGAATCTTATTTTCCTCCTTTCTTTTCTATGAATACGTTTTTCCCCCCCAAATATGCTTCTGCTTTTTAACAATTTTTTCTTATTTTGTCCACATAGTCAATAAATTATGGGGTTAAACTTCTCATTTTATAAGTATGTAACACCTTGTGTCATAATGGCAGAATGATTATCCAATCCTTTTTCTGCTTTATTCAATCAAAACATATTGACTCATCCTAATCTGTAGGAAAATTCCTTGGTTCTTCAACTTCAGTGAAATTTCAGGAATGAATGCTTTCTTTGGAGGATAGGATTATGGTTGGAAACTAGGTTCTCTTAAAGGAAATGCGAATCATGCTTGTTTTTATTTGTAATTATTCATGCAATGTAATTGTAGCAAGGGGACAGGTCCTCAACTTCTTTAATGCAACCTAGTAAATTTCATGGTATAAATATACTTTCAGTTTTTGCATTGCTGTATCTTTCTTTTAGATGGGTAGACAGGGTCTTTGTCAAGATTCAAGTTTATTGCTTTTGATAATTGGATCATACATCCCTCAGAATTCTCGTTCTCTTTCTTGCATACCATGTTTATAGACGACTTGGGTCATTATGACCATTCTGCTAATGATTATCATGTGTCAAAGCTTACAAAAAATATGTAAAATTTTAGTTCCTTATTATGTATGAAAAAGGGTAAAATCTCTGTCTGGTTGTTTCTGCCTTCTTTGCCATATCTAGGTGAAACAAATTTGTGGATTCTAGCCTAACATTGCCTTTCCCCATCCTTTTTATAATAATTATTTCTCAAATTTTATTGTAATACAGGTAGCAGTGCTAGCAGGAGATTTTCTGCTTTCACGAGCCTGTGTGGCGCTTGCCTCTCTGAAAAACACAGAGGTACACATTTATTTTATTTTTTTTGTAAATGTTAAATTCAATTTAGCAATAATAAACATCCACACTCTTCTTCATCACTTCATGTCATCCCTTATATGGGAAGAATGTATTTCCCTAAACCTTCTCCATTGTCTCCCCAAATCAAAAAATGAATTACAGCCACCCATTCACCCAGGTAAAATGAATTGGTGAAAGAGAAACTGTAACATCTAACATTTTCCTTCATTAGTTTTTTCTGACCTTATAACTTTTCAGGGAATAGACATTGTGATTTAGCTTGAAAATGCTGGAGACATGGATTGCAATCATAGTTGTACTATAAAGGACCACCTCAAACTTTTTTCCATTTTGCTACTTTCTCTTGGTGTAGAATCTTAGATGGTTGGAAGCATGGAGTGTCTTTGTCCCATTTTATGTTCTTTCATGACTAATTAGCAGTCTTATTTACTTTTTCTGTACTAATCTTTTCTCTGTATCATCACTGTGTATCTGTAGGTTGTATCATTATTAGCAACAGTTGTAGAGCATCTTGTTACAGGTGAGACCATGCAAATGACAAGTACATCTGAGCAACGTGTCAGGTATGCTGCTGTACATTTGGCCCTAGTATTATGTTATATTTCTTCTTGCACTATATATCTTTTTTTTTCTTTCTTTCTTTCTTTTTTCTCATAAATACACTTAGGAGACATTTGTTTTTTTTGTCTTAAATCTAAATAGACCTTAATTTAACTTAAGTCTAAATAGTACTCAATAGTTTTAAGTATTAAGTTGTTTTTTTTCTTTTTGGTTTTTTTATTTTTTTATATTTTTTATATGTAAGTCTTAAAGCAAGTTCCTTTAGGAGTTTAAGTCATTTTTAAAATTGTTTGTTTTTTAACTTATCACTTTTTCTATGACAATTTTGTCTTAATGTAAAATGTAAGGGTTTGTTTGGGAACTTCTTTAAAATAGTTTTTTAAAACAGTTTTCAAAAACAGTTCTCAGTGTTTTTTAGAATAAGAATTTATTTTGGATCTTGGAATGCTTTTAACTTGTTTCCTATGTTTTCAAATATTTCTTAAATTTGTAGTGTGTTCTTTTTAATCATTCTCCATATTTATACAATGATTTTTTAAACCAACCCTTAGAAAACAACTAAAACAATTAAAATGTGTTATCAAAAGACACTTTACTTTCAGAACAAGTTCTGAAAAAACTTTTTTTCTATCAAAAAGAGAAAAACAAAAAAAACTATCTTAGAAAACAATTCCCAAGTAGGCTCTAAGTTTTTCTTTTATTTTATCTTAAATCTTAAAGCAACTTGCTTTGAGACTTAAGTTAAAAAAACAAACCAACCCTAAATCTTTTCTATTAATTTTAAAGATCAAGAGGGATGAGACATCCTTCCACAATATACAAATCTGATCAAAATAAGAGAAGAAACTCCTTAAAAGGAATCATACAAGTTGGAAAACTAAGGTTACAAAAATCTAGGAACGAACCATAAGAGACACCAGTTACAACTCAAAGAGGCAAAGAACAAAATAGTATGTTTTCAAACAACCATAAGGCATTCAGTGCCCTCACTTCTGAGTTCCCTTGTTCCTTGTGGATACTGTCCCTTTGTTTTTCCACTCATCACTGTGTTAGTCAACTCTATCTTGGATGTATAAAGTTGTCTTCTTATGAATTAACTTCATCACAATGAATAAAAATAATAAAAATTTATGTCTGAGATTTAGTATTTAAGATAAAATACAAACAAATTTTTAGAAAAAAAAATTATTTACAAATGGAGCACGTGTTTAAAGCATTTTAGAGTATAAAACTATTCTGTATGTAAGAGGCATAGTTCACAACGATCCTGTTAAATTCTGACATATAGAGAATCAAATTATACCACTGTTACATGAATTAGAAGTAATTTTCACATGTGAACACATGGAGTTGTGTTTGTTTTGGATGATGGGATTATTTGTAGCATATTAAACATCCATTTTGATAGCTTATCAAGTCTTATTCCTGTGTTTGCACATTAAGATGGTCCTTTCAGTAAATTATGTGAAAATAATTGTTTGTGATTGCAGCATGGAATATTATTTGCAGAAGACATACTACAAGACTGCATCTTTGATTTCAAACAGCTGCAAGGCTATTGCTCTTCTTGCAGGGCAAACTGCGGAAGTTTCAATGTTGGCCTTTGAGTATGGCAAGAATCTGGTTTGTAAATTCCTTAGCTTCATCTTCTTTCTATATATGTTTGGAGTAAGCTTAGTGGAGTAATCTCTTTGAGTTCATGGGCCTTATCTTCTAATAGACAAATCTAGAGATTCTAGTTGACAAATTCATTTTCTCTCTCCTCAAAATGAAATGGTCTCTCACCCTACCCTACACCCATTAAACATGTAAATCAGAAGAAAAACTTTAATTTCTATAGGAACATCTAGAAATGGATTACTTAAATAAACTACAAATTGGTTTTATTGGGCTTTTTTCATGCTTTATTTGATCTGATAGGGTCATTTCATCAATTTGGGGTCTAGAAAGATGACAAATATACACATCAGTATCTTGGATACTTTCGAAATTACGCTTCTCAAAACAGCACTCTTCTCGCCAACTTATTTGTATAATATTGAGATATCTGAATATTTTAATTTAGTTTTTTGATGACAAGTGGCTGAATCTGTGTCCATTTTGTTGATTGCTATTGTTGCTATTGCAATCTTGTTTCCAACTGCTGCACTGCCTATCACAGTGGGGGGACACTGCTGTCATTTTGCTGAAAAAGTGTACCGTTGATTTATTTTGGCAAAATGACATCAGCACTGTCCCCCATGATTTGGCATGTAGTGACTTGGTGCAATTGCTATGATTTATTGTGGAGAAGATATTGGTGTTGTTTGCTGTGGTTTTCTTTCTTATGTCTCTTTCAATCTGATTGGTCTGGTGCTGCCCTTTTTTCTGGACAGGGATTGGCATTCCAATTAATAGATGACGTCCTTGATTTCACAGGCACATCAGCTTCCCTGGGGAAGGGTTCATTGTCTGACATCCGCCATGTAATCCTTCTTTCTTTAATGTATAATCTTAATGTAGAAAAGTTTTCTTGAGCTTGAAAAGTTCATTGAAGCAAAGATATAAATGTGGTAGACAGAAGTGTCAGGAAATCTGCTATTTTCGTCAAAATGTTTCTCCAATTGTCTTAAATTTAATGGAGGACATGACCCTAGAAGGAACTGAATGGCAGATAAAAAATTCATTTAGTTTCAATTCATTTCTAAATTCAATTTCAGTATTGCATTACTTTTCTTTCTTGAAACATATCCTCAAGTGTAGGCACTAAAAATTTTACATTTGCTATATTTTGCCCTAGAAAGGTTAATCTTTTAGCACTAATATGGAATGTGGGAAAATGCTACTACTAACTTTTGCAAAGCATGTGGGTACTATGCATTTTTATAGTGGGTTCCACTACGAACTTAATTTTAATTTTTGGTTGTATGCTATTTAATGCGTATTATGTTGTAATTGTAAGTGGAGACAATTTTGATTATTTTGCAGGGAATAATAACAGCTCCAATATTGTTTGCTATAGAAGAGTTCCCTCAATTGGATGCTGTTGTCAAACGGGGCCTTGACAATCCTGCAGATATTGATCTTGTAAGTTTCTGAACCTTTCTTTTCTTTTTGCATGTGGTTGATGGTGCTCATACTGAAGCTACAAAAGGGAACTTATGAGTATGTGATATTTTTCTTGTCTTCTTATTGTGTCTCTGTTTGGTGACAATGCTGGTATTTGAATTTTAGCTCTCAATTAAAGCATCTCCTTTTTCTATGTAATCCTCTTGTTAGCATACCATGTTCAAAACTACTGCATAAGGTATTGTGATGCATCTAGTTTTTATCTTTCGATATTTCATCTTCAACTGGAGACATCTAAAAATTTGAGAGTACCAATTTTTTCAGTCAGTTTCAAAATTCTCATACTTTGAGGTCAATATTCCACTGCAATTTTTATGATTTTAAAGGTTCTTCATATGTCCTCACAAATTCAAAATCCATGAGATGCCTATTCTCAAATGCAGGCACTTGACTACCTTGGAAAGAGTCGTGGAATACAAAGGACGAGGGAGCTGGCCATGAAGCATGCCAACCTTGCTGCCGAGGCAATCGATTCTCTGCCTGAGAGTGGTGACGAAGATGTTTTAAGATCAAGGCGGGCACTCATAGATCTCACACACAGAGTCATTACAAGAACTAAATGAAGAACCAGAAGAGTAAAATATCAATTCCTATCATAATGAACCATCAAGCCATACGAAAGCATTTTGTTTTAAAATTTCAGCCAGCATTTTCTGTGAGGGACAATCTCCACTTACCTGATTTCATCAATATTCTTTTAGTTACTCCATTTTTTATCAGTTCAATAATTATTCCTAGAATAAAACTCCTTTACCTGTAAATTAAACTCTGTGGAGTAATGGAGAGCTTAGTTGGTTGAGCTCTATAAATGTGATTTCAGGTTCTAGCTGGTTTAGCAAAGTGAAGTCTTAATACCGTATGAAAGAAAGAGTTGAGTGTGTTTTGTTATCTGTGTAGTCATTATGGGAAGACCAAAGCAAGAGGCATCTGAAAACAGTAGAATGTGGAATTGTATTCGTTTTTATAAGCATATAGATCCTCGGTATTTGTCGTGTCTATTTCTTTGATATTGCTGTTTGGGGTATTAGGGGATTTAAATGTGGGTTGTGGGTTGTGGGTTGGTAAACTAGAGACCGTACACTTGTGGTCTTATCAGTTATCGCCGCCGGAGGAACAAAGCTCATTCTAAAGCTTGCCTGCCTATCAAAAAGGAGATTGTAAAGGGCTCGTTTAGCTCATACATCTTCTAGTATTTGAATCCAAGCCCAAAAAAGGAACTTTGATGGTATGAAGTGATTATTTAAGATTTTTAAATGTTTGTCAATCACTTTCCTACCATTTTCCTTATTTCTATTTTCTTACCCCCAACATTTTGTGGGAACCAACATAGCCAAAATGTTTTCCTTCACCTAAATTAAAGTTTGTTATTAGCCACCGCTCTAAAGATTTGAAAATATTCCCATCCATGTTCATTTTCACTTGGTGTGGAAACTACAACAACAAAACACTTCCAGACAAGAAGAAAAACACTTGTATCAAGAGGATAACCACGCCATTTTTTTCACATCCATCTTCACTTCACTGAAAACGCCCTATCCTTGAGCCCACATCCCTTATCTTCTTTCGGCTACCTCCAACATTGCATATCTTCAACATATGTACAGACTTTCTCCTAACCTTGCTACCTTGGTATCTCATTTCTACGGCACCATTGGTCATGAATGCTTCCTCTCCCACTTCCCTTCGCGTCTGCTTTCCCGTTCTTTACGCTCCATTATCTGCCTAGACTTGCTCCCTCTAGGCCTTTGGCTGGACCCAAACCCACCAGACAGACTGTCAAATGCTGACACCAGCTCTGGGTCTCCAATGCTGCCAGTGTCACCAGAGTCCTTGCTTCCATCGAAGTTCTCTTCGTAGCTGCTTCCACCTTCATCTGGACGGTCACGGGGTTGTAGGATAGTTGGTGGCTGGCCTGAAAATGGACGAGATCCAGACAGAACAACGGTTGGCATGGCTCCCATGGATGAACCAGTGGCAGAAATTTCAGACTGCAAGTTGCCAGTATTTGATCTTAAGCTTCCTTCATTACCTAATCTTCCATTTTCCCTCTCCCGATACCTTTCTCTTGGCCGACTGCAAATACAAAATTGAACAAAATGTAGCCCGTATCATAAACAGAAAATAGTTGATATGAATAAAAAAAAATCACCCATAACCCATAAATCATGTTTAACAACAGAGATATTCTACAGTTTTATAGACGACATAGCCTAAGAATGCCTTCGTAAGGCATTTACAATCATGTTATAAATTTATATTTGAATCATTAAAGAACAATCATATTCAGTGATATAGAAGAAACGCAAACTGTAGTAGGTCTTAAAACCACAAGAATGTCAAGATAAAAGAGGAAATCAGACATATACCTAACTAGTAATTAGCAAAAAATCTAGAGAGGTAGAATCAGGTTGGCTGTGAGTAGCCTTTTGATGGTGACAGATAATTATTGCATTACGTTGAAGAGAAGTGTTCCATTGAAATCTTCATCTACTGAGTTTTCTTACTCCTTTTTCTCTATTGCAATCTTTCCCTCTATTGACAAGACTTCCAAACGGGTTATACCATTATTTTTAATTTGAAAAATGGAAATTTCATTAAAATGAAAAAGTAGAAAGAAGGATGAGAAATCCGTAGACAAACATGAAAATAATAAACAGAAAAACTGCAGCTATATATATGCACAATACAACCAATGCCTATGAAAAAATATACCGAGTAAAACCAAACTAAAACCCCATCGCATATGAATCATGGAAGCTTCCTTATTTGCCACACTAACTATAAAGCCTCTTCACAATGGTATCCTTATGTAAAAATATGTTTCTGTTACTTCAAAAATTATTTACTGCAAAACCATTGCAAAGAAGTCTTATACCATCCCTTAAAAGTCCAGCAAAGTTGCTGAGACAATTTCACAGTGCTTGAAATTATTCTGGCATCTCTGCAAGTATTGACTGGCAATTGCTTACTCATTGATGGAGCAAATTGAATGAAATCACAACTAATAAACTTGCAACTGCTTGCAAGGTATCTCTACGACAATGCTTGTATTTTGATGAACCAATTCTCTAATTAAATATACAAACTATGTTATACTATAATGTTTTGTCCTAGAAAAGAGAGTTTTACTTCTTTCCTCTTTTTGAAAAGCTTAACAAATCAGAATAAAAAACAAGTAAAGCCACCCTCTAATTGCCTCACAAGCAATCATCTCACCAAGACAAAAGAGCAATGATGAGTTATTTTAATATCCCAAAATCCACCAAATTATGAATCATTCACATTGTGTAAATCCTGTAAAACTAGTTTCAGAAAGACAAGATCCATAGATCCAAGAATATAGCGTTTTATCAACACTCCACCTGATGGACAAGATCTGATTAAAAATGTTTGCAGGGTTCAATATTTATAATGGGTGTGATGAATTGTTCGCTCAGACTTTAGAAGATTAGTTCTTATAGATGAAGTCTTCCCTTGCTAAATTTTCTTTTTCAAAAAAGATAAGTGATCTTGATAAATGACATAAAATACATACCCACTATGAGCTGAGGAAGAAAATTCACGTCGTGATGGTCGGACTCCCAATTCTGCTTGCTCTAGTTCCCGCTGAAGTTCTCTCTGCATGAAAAACAGACATTTTCAATATAGTATTTATCATTCTAAGGACTATGAAAATTGATATATTGGATTAAGGCACCTGTAACATGCAAAACTCAAGTACCCTTCCATTTATGCTCCACTTAGAGACAGTTATTTTCAGAGTATCTTTAGGGGGAAAAAGCAGGTAAACCCAAGAACATAGTGGCCCAGTAGTCAAATCATGATCTGGCAAGAAAACATGGAAAAGTGTACTTTAAATGCCACATGTAATGATCTGACAGGAGAATCACCATGAGCATGGGCCTACCTGAGAGGCCATGCTTAGCCATATCAGCCAGTTATCAAATAGACACCATATCCAGTAAAACACGATAAAGCTCATGGTTTGTTTGAAGAATGTGTCATTGCCTGTGTTTGCTTTTCCTTCTCCATATCAAGATTGTGGCGCAGGTCTCTGGTTTTTGCACGCTCAGCTTCCAGCAACCGCTGTCTCTCAATCTCCCTTTCTGCTTCAGTAGTCCTCTCTCTAATACACAGAAGACCAATTGTAGGACACAAAATGATTAATATCCATCACAAAATGATCACAACTTAATACAAGATGACACTGGTCAGCAGGTAAAACCTATCAAGTTCTTGCAGAAGTTCTGCTTCTCTTAAAGCTGCCTCTTCTAAGTATTTTTGACGAGCATGTCTCACAAGAAGTTTCTTTTGCCTGCGGGCTACTATTTCTTCTCTGAGTTTGGACTTCTCACTGAGAACAAGGGAAGATTATTTAAATAATAAAGAAAAAAAAAACAAAAAACAAATAAACAAACAAAAGCCAAATAATTCAACTGACATAGTGTAAGATAAAACATTTTGGAACTCACACTAGTAAACCACAAAAGCTGAAACAGAAAGAAAGCTTCAGTGTCCATACATACTAGCAAGTTTAGGAAATTTTGAAATGGTTTTGTTTCTTGTATGCACAGGTCAAAAAAGAGTACAAGAAACACACTTTCAACTAGTTTTATGCTCATATCCAACCATCTAAGTGCTTATAAAGTTGCCTAAAATAGAATTACGAAAATTTATTCACTTGCATCATCGATCAACACCCCATGTGTACTTGGTTGTCTTAGGTTTATCTTTCACCTTCAACTCCCTTCTTTTTTGTATCCCGACAATCAACCAACTACTCATTTTAGATTCAGAATCAATAATTTTCATTTACAATAGTCTATGACTACACAATCCTTTTGGCCTCTACCTTAAGTAATTTTCTTTTTAAAAGTGCATATATATTTGATTGAATTAAGAAGTTGATAGGCAATTATCTCATTCTGAATTGAAAATATGATTTTATCTTTATAGATGACACCATAATCAAAGACAAATTTTGTGAATAGAAACATGCTCTGATCAACCAAAGAAACTGGGGGAGATCAAGACACACACTAACTGTCAAATAAGAATTACTTATTGCAAAGTTGAACATGGTCAGTTGTTTGTGTGCAGCATATGTGAACTATAACTGTTAATTTTAGAATAGCAAAGATGGTACATACAAGGAACGGATGCAATCCTTTATTTGCTGGAGACGGTTACCATCCTTCGTAGAAGCTGGAGGACACCATACATAATAGAAACAAGGTGAAAATAAAGATAAAAAATATTATGATAAGTTTGTTATTAACTCAATAAGATGATTCCAACAATGATAAGGGCAGAAAATAATACTGTCTAGACAAGGAAGCTGATGCTCCTTGGAATCTTTAGGTGACTCCTGTAGTGCATGTTCCTTCTGAAGAATGTCCATTTCTATTTCAGCCTCCTCCAATTCCTGTAACATATTTAGGTTAATCTAGGCAGTAAGGAAGAAACAAACAGCTCAGCAAATATCATCCTGGCTTACCATAATCTCTTGGTCAATTTTCTTTGAGAATATATCGAAGTACGACTGAACTGAAGCTAGATTGGCAAGTACCTGTCACAAATCAATTGATAGATACTTCGTTAACAAAACTTTGCCAAAGGAAACAAGGTGACAACTCATCATCATGAATGAGATGAGAGTAGACGGTCACATGGCAACAGAAAACGAGTACAAATATTAACTAACTGGAAGAGTCACAAGTGATATAAACCAAAGGATGGAAGTCCACTAGTTATAATTCTACTCTTTTTTCTCTATATTATTTCAAGAAATAAGACCAGAAGAAATCTAGTATAACACCATTGCTTTCTTCTATTTTCCAGAATAAAGGCATAAATAATAAAAGAAAAGTTGGGACAAGTTATTAAGTTCCAGGATTTCCATGACACTTGTCGGGAAACGATAGAATAGAGAGAAGGGAACTCCTAATGTCAAATACTTATCCTATATGACTCATAGAAATCTCTGTGAATACATTGTTTATTTAGCAAACTCTAATATGGAAGTTAACCAACTGTTTGGTGGAAACCTACACTCCAGTAAACTGGTCTCTTGTTCAGGTGAAATTTGAAACCTCTGATAGAATCACTTCTAGCTCCTCTTTGAAATGCTAAGTAGAGCATATATCCTGATAGAATCACTTTGAACTCCCCTTCATAATGCTAAAGTAGACACATATATCATATGGTGATTGATTTTCTAGATTTGAGTGGTTGATAATAGAATCATAATATTTACAATAAAATTCTTCCCAGCAATTTGTACTTTAGGTTTGCTCATGCTTGTAACATGTTCTCTTTTCTTGAAGCCATTGACATATAAGATGTGCATCAAATTTGAGCTTCCCATACTTTGCAGACATATTGGGATGAAATGCTTACCCTTAATGAAGAACTATCGAATGGATGGGGTCTAGAATTCGAAGTTTGGCTCTGGTACCAAACTAACGAAAAACAAGATAGGACAGAAAGAGATCAGAAATGGGAAAGAAAAGTTGTGACAATAAGATGAATTTAAGGAAGATGACATTACAAATATGAAGAAAATGTAGCAAGGAATTTTTTTAGGCACTACTTCCAGGAGGCCCTGAGGAATCTTCAATTGAGAGAAGGAATCCACTTTCAAATTAAAAATCTACCAAAAACAGGTTTTTTCATCTCAAAAACTTCAATTGTTTCAGAGCATATATATACAAGATCTATTGGGGGGAAAAGGGAGGGCACTCAACCCTATTTGTTTTCAAATCATTAGTTAAACCACAGGTCACTCAAAAACTACTCAAGGAACAAGAAAAATAGTAAAACCAAAGGCCATGAGGACTTAACAACAAAATATCAACTAGGGAGACATGAAATGCTGTGAGTTTTTGAGGCTCCTTGTTTGGCCAGTTGATTCACACTTAGCTAGCCAGTCCATTGATTCAAGTAAAAATGACAATTGAACCATCGTTCAAAGGACTGGTTAAGTCTAATACTTGTTTGCAGCATTCCTCACATCAATGAATTCAATATATAAGGCCCGGTTGCGAGCAAGTTGAACTTTGGACAACTTTTCAATCATACCCTTCCCATGGGAATTATCATCACCATTTATATACTCATTGTAGGACTGATAACAGTGACTTTGAGTTTTGTGTCATTCAATATGAAATTGACCATAGAATTATGCAAATTTAGGTAAAAAAAAACAATTGCACTCAAAATGGTACAGTTTTGAATTCTTAATAATGTCAAAGACAATCTGAAAATGCGCTTTTATAATTATTTAAACAATATCAAATGTGATGGATACTTTTTATTAATTAGTTAGGTCTATTTAACTATATTTATTTAAAAAAATTATTATTTTGTCAGAAATTTGTGAGCTTTTCAATTAATAGGTGAAGAAAATATTCTTCTTTTTTCTGTGTCAAAACTAAATACAAAGTGACCTATATATATACAAGTGGGATTCCTAATCTAAGCCATATAATATGCACAATCACTATTTCTAAGGAAACAATAACTAATTAGGAGAGATTCTCTCATCCATAAAAATAGAAAATATCCTAACACAATCCCTCTAATCTTGGCACTTAATTACAAATCATAATTCCATATTTCCACACTCCCCCTCAAGTTGGGTAGTAGATGTCTAGCATTCCCAACTTGCTTTTCATGTTTTTGTAGGTGGCCTTTGGAAGTGCCTTTGTCAGAATGTCTGCTGTTTGATGACTTGAAGGAATATACATAAGTCTAATTGTTCCCCCTTCAAGTTTCTCCTTGATGAAGTGACGGTCTATCTCCACGTGCTTGGTTCTGTCGTGTTGAACTGGATTCTTTGCAATACTTATGGTAGCCTTGTTATCACACAAAACTGTCATAGTGGAGTTTGATATAATTCCAAGTTCCTTAAGTATTCTTTGGAGCCACATTCCTTCACATATCCCATGAGCCATTGCCCTGAATTCTGCCTCTGCACTGCTTCTCGCCACTATGGACTGCTTCTTGCTTCTCCAAGTCACCAAGTTTCCCCACACATAGGAACAATACCCAGTAGTCGACCTCCGATCTGTCAAGGATCCTGCCCAATCAGCATCTGTGAATACCTCAACTTCCTTACTTGAGGTTTTCTTGAAGTAGAGTCCTCTACCCGGGCTCTTTTTAAGGTACTGTAAAATTCTGTATACGGCTTTCATGTGTCTTTCAGTGGGATTGTTCATGTAGTGGCTTACCATGCTCACAACGAAACCAATATCGGGCCTTGTGTGAGTTAAGTATACTTTCCTACTAACCTCTGGTACCTGTCTCTGTTAGTTGGATGACTGTCATTATCTTTATCAATCTTACCAATAGGATCCATAGGCGTGTCCACTGGCTTACAACCTAGCATCCCAGTCTCCTGAAGTAGATCAAGGACATACTTCCTTTGCGCGACCATAATTCCCTCCTTAGTTTTGCCAACTTCCATGCTAAGAAAGTATCTGAGTTGTCCAAGATCTTTGATTTCAAATTCTCTTGCTAGCAGGTTCTTGAGATTCCCTATCACTTCTTCATCGTCTCTGGTAATTATAATATCATCAACATAGACAATGAACAAAGTCATTTCACCTTTGGGACAACACTGTACAACCGCACCAAAGATCAGTCCAAAATCTGATTTTGGTACCATTCCCCATAGTAAAAGCCATATTTTCCTAGCACCAATCTTTTTCCTTCAAAATCTCCTTCCAAACCCCTACTCCAAACGTCCCATTAGTCTTTTTGGTCTTCCAACCAAAACCCTCTTGCCCATATTTCGCCAAAAGCACTTGCTTCCATAGATTTTCCTTTTCACAAGCAAACCTCCATATCCATTTACCCAACAAGGCTTTGTTCAATGGGACTAGCTTCCTTAAGCCAAGCCCCCTCTTTTCCTTCTTCGTACAAACAACCTCCCAATTAACTAAGTGCACTTTCCTTTCCAAATTTCCTCCTCCCCAAAGAAAGTCCCTTTGCAATTTTTCTAACCTCCGCGCAACAGACTTGGGCATACGGAAAAGGGACATTTGATACAATGGCATACTAGCCATCGTGCTCTTTATGAGAATGAGTCTCCCGCCTTTGGAGATATATTGGCGTTTCCAAAGCGCAAGTCTTCTCCTCACCTTCTCTTCCACCCCATCCCACATGGAGGTATTCTTATTAGGAGCCCCCAAGGGCAACCCCAAATACACAGAAGGCATAGAACCCACCTTGCAGCCCAATTCCGCTGCCATCTCCTCCATCTCTTCCACCTCGCCAACTGGGATTATTTCACTTTTATCCAAATTGATCCTTAACCCTGACGCGGCTTCAAACCAAAACAAAATCCAACTAAGATGAGTTAGATGCTCTTTCCTAGACTCACAAAAAACTATTGTATCATCAGCAAATAACAGATGGGATATATGCATTGGCTGTCTTCCTCCTCCTCGGATCCTACACCCTGACAGAAATCCCCCTTCAACAGCCCTCCTAATGAGATTGTTCAACACTTCCATTCCCATTACAAAGAGGTAAGGAGAAAGAGGATCTCCTTGCCGCAACCCCTTAGAACTTGGGAAGAAACCAGCTGGCACTCCATTCACCAACACCGAAAACTTGGCTGTGGATATGAAACTCCACATCCAACCCAACCACTTTGATCCGAACCCCATTTTCTCATGACTTTCATCAAAAACTGCTTGGATATGGTAGGTAATTTGTTTCATATTCTGAGGGGCTACAAACCTACCTCAGAAGAAGATGCAGTTTATTGGAAAGGGGGAAGAAACGGGTAGTTTAAAGTCAAGGAAGCTTACAAATTGGTGGTTAATACCGTGGCTAACAACTTTCCGAAAAGTAACATTTGGGTGGATAAAGTTCCAACTAAAATTTTGTTTTTTGCTTGGGAGGCCACTTGGGGTAAGGTGCTTACGCTAGATAGGCTTCAGAAAAGAGGGTGACAACTCCCAAACCGTTGCTTCTTGTGTGGCTGCGAAGAGGAAACTGTAAATCACATCCTCATACACTGTATAGTGGCAAAAGTCCTGTGGGATATGATTTTTGCTTTGTTTGGTGTTCAGTGGGTCTTTCCAGAAACTGTAAAGGAGGTCTTATTGAGCTGGAGGGGCCCTTTTGTAGAGGAAAAAAGGAAAAAGATATGGAAGTCTATACCGTTGTACATTTTTTGGACTCTTTGGAAGGAAAGAAATAGACTAGCTGTTGGGGGGGGGTGATAGCAATTCAGAAATTAAAAAATTCTTTTTTCTGTCATTTATGGTGTTGGGCGAGATTATATAGTGGAGAGAGTTCGCTGTCTCTTATAGGCTTCTTGGAGTGGATAGCCTCCAGATAAGGGATGGTGGGGTTTTTTTTTGCTTTCCTTTTGGTTGTGAGGCTTAGCTAGTTTGTATACTCCCTGTATACTTTTTGGCTTTTTGGCCTCTCTTCAATATATTCAACGCTTATCTATCAAAAAACAGAGTCATTTCACCTTCCTTAGAGTGTTTCATAAACAGTGTGTGATCTGCTTAACATTGGATGAACCCATGTTTTTTCACAACTCTAGTCAGTCGATCAAACCAAGCCTTAGGTGACTGTTTTAGACCGTATAGGGACTTTCTCAGTTTACACACTTTTCCTGAATTTTCTGGAGTTTCCATACTAGGTGGAATCTTCATGTAGACTTCCTCTTCTAGTTCTCCGTTGAGAAATGCATTTTTGACATCAAGTTGGTGGAGATTCCAGTCCAAATTTACTGCAACTGACAATAACACTCTGATGGAGTTGAGCTTTGCTACTGGTGCAAATGTTTCTTCATAATCAATGCCATAGGATTGAGTAAATCCTTTAGCTACTAGTCGAGCCTTGAACCTCTTTATACTTCCATCCGGATTGTGCTTCACGGTAAATATCCACTTGCATCCAACAGGCCTCTTACCCTTTGGTGATTATGAGATTTCCCATGTCCCATTTTTCTCCAAGGCTAGTATTTCTTCCTGAACACCAGTCTTCCATTCAGGTTGTTGAAGTGCTTCTTGGATGTTGGATGGGATACGATCATCTTCAAGAGAAGTGATGAACGCTTGGAAATTCTGTGAAAGCTATCCATAGGACACATGATTACTGATTAGATGCTGAGTGCAGGATCTCACACCTTTCCTTAAAGCAATGGGTTGATCAAGATCATCAAGGTCATTACTGGAATCTAGATCATAAATTGTGTTACCTGGTTGTGAGTTTGGGTTGCTTGGATCCTGGTCCAATTCTTGGTTCTGCTCAGGTGGAGTGCTGTCCTCGGGCTCCTTTTGAGGAGGTTTGTCGGGCTTTTCCTTTAAATTTTTTCTAGAATAAACTATTACCTCTTTACTGCCTTGTGTAGTTGACTCAGGTGTGACAGAAGGGACATCCAAGGAATTGTTTTCGGGGACAGAAAGAGTACTATCTGTTTGAGGAGGCAGTGATGAACTCAAAGGAGAAGTAGTGCTGATTTCGGTTTCCCAAAATTGGAATTCATCTGTGGACCAATTCTCCCCCTGAATTGCAATTTTGGGGTAGAAAGGTTGATTTTCGAAGAAAGTGACATCCATGGAAGTGTAGAATTTCTTAGTTGTTGGAGAGTAGCACTTGTATCCTTTTTGGTTTGATGAGTACCCGAGAAAGATGCACTTAGTGGCTGTCGAATCAAGTTTACTACGTTAGGACTTATGGATGTGAACGAAAGCAGTACAACCAAAGACTTTGACTAGGATAGACGAAATTATTCGAGCGGATGGATATGCAGCGAGGAAGATTTGACACGGGGTTTTAAATTGAAGAATCTTAGAAGGCATTCGGTTGATCAAGTAGGTTGTTGTGAGTACAACTTCACCCCATAATTTTTTAGGCACGTTTGAAGCTATCATGAGGGATCGTGCAACCTCCATCAAATGTCTATTTTTCCTTTCTGCAACTCCATTCTGCTGTGGAGTATCAATGCACGAGCTTTGATGTACGATGCCATTCTCCAAAAGATATGACCCAAGAATGTTGTGATAGTATTCTCGAGCATTATCTGTCCGAAGGACTTGAATTTTTTCCTGAAACTGCGTCTGAACCATGTTGTTGAAGTTTTCAAATATTTCCCTCACTTCTGATTTCTTCTTCATAAGGAATACCCAAGTCACTCGAGTGTGGTCATCAACAAAGGTGACAAACCATCTAGAACCTGTAATGTTGTTGATTCTAGAGGCCCCCCAAACATTACTGTGAATCAAGGAAAAAGGATGAGATGGTTTGTATGGTTGAATGAAATAGGAGTTGCGAGTATGTTTGGACAATTGACATATTTCGCATTGAAAATTTTTGGAATTTTTATTGAATAATGATGGATATAGTTTTTCAAGATAGGAAAATTTTGGGTGACCTAATCGGTAGTGCCATAACATAACAACACTATCTGTCTTGGTACTAGGGTTGGAAACTACACAAGCAGTCTTCATTGGTAGCCTTCGAATTTCCTCAGCTCTCAGAAGGTAAAGTCCAGCACGCACCTCAGCATTGCCAATCCTCTTCCTAGAGTTCAAGGACTGAAATTCACACGTGTGAGGAAGGAATTTAGTAACACAATTAAGATCCTATGTTAGTCTACTTATAGACAATAGGTTGCAATCCATTTTCGGAACATAGAGCACGGAATGAAGAGTAATATCCTTGGAAATAATAACTGAACCTGTGTCGAATACCCTAGAAAGGGTTCCATCGGCAATTCGAACAGAGGAATTGTTATGGCAAGGAGTATATTCATGAAAAACCATGACATTCCCAGTCATGTGATCTGAAGCTCCTGAGTCCACTATCCATGTAGTGTGATTTTCCCATCTAACATTTAGGGCATGGGAAAAAATACCTTTCTGGGCTACAGATGGGTACCAATAGTTGTTCCAGTTGATTGAAGAGTCTATTGGAACATTTTCTGTAGTGCCTCCAATTGCTCTTTGCTAAACGGACCAGGATTTGAGATAGTGCCAGATGTGTCTTCTTCTCTGTTTTGTTGTGGCCGAGAAGGTTTCCAATCAGCAGGTTTACCATGTAGATGCCAGCAAGTCTCTTTCGTGTGTCCAGGTTTTCTACAATGGTCGCACCATGGACGATTCTTCTTCGTTTGGTGGTTGTTGTTGTTGGATTGGGTTCCTCGTGCAACTAGGGCTGAGTTCTCAAGATTTTTGGAGGAATTTTAGGTTCCCAACATCACTTTTTGTCTGCTTTCCTCTCTGCGAATTTCAGAAAAAACTTCCCTAACACTAGGTAATGGCTTAATACTTAGAACTCTTCCACGTACCTCATCTAAATTCTTATTAAGGCCAAGTAAAAATTTGTAGATGCGTTCCTTTTCAATGACCTTCTTGTATAGGAGTCCATCTTCGGGACACTTCCAAACCAATTCTTCATAAATATCGAGTTGTTGCCAATACCGTGTAAGGATATTAAAATATTTGGTAACAGTTGAATCTCCTTGTCGAAGATCTTGAAGAATACTCTTGATTTCGAAAATCGCCGAGGTATTATCGATGTTGGAGTAGGTCTCTCTAGCTGCATCCCATATCTCCTTCGCTGTGCCATAATACATGAAGTTTTCTCCTATGTCATTGGTCATAGAGTTAATTAACCAAGACATCACCATACTATTTTCCAACTTCCAGGTTCGGTATCCTGGATCATCTTCTTTCGGCTGAACAATGGCTCCCGTAAGGTATTCTTCCTTACCTTTCCCGTAGATGAAGATCCGAACAGACTGAGCCCATTGAATAAAATTCTGCCCATTGAGTTTATGACCTGTTATGGGAAGAATGATGCCGTCTGTGGTGCTGGCACTGCCGGAGTGAACTGCTTCAGGTCTGGACGTCACCTCTGAGTTTGATCCTTCCGTTCTGCTCTCCATGGAAAAAGATGATTTTTTTTTTTATACGTGGTTCAGATTTGAATGCTCTGATACCATGAAGAAAATATTCTTCTTTTTTCTGTGTCAAAACTGAATACAAAGTGACCTATATATATACAAATGGGATTCCTAATCTAAGCCATATAATATGCACAATCACTATCTCTAAGGAAACAATAACTAATTAGGAGAGATTCTCTCATCCATAAAAATAGAAAATATCCTAACACAATCCCTCTAATCTTGGCACTTAATTACAAATCATAATCCCATATTTCCACACAAGGTTATGTGTATCATTTGATATTAATCCATGCTACTATCATGATTTCTCCCAGAACCCCCAAAGTTAGTTATTGACACTTGGTCTTTGAAACATTATCTGTAACCCCTCAAAATATCAAGAATTTTGTTCTGATTAAATAAAAAATAAAAAATAAAAAAATACTATATCAACAATTTTGTGCACCTAATCATTTAGTTTCCAAGGGCCTCTCTACTCCTTAGAAACTCAAGCAATAACAATGGCTGAGTCTCCTTCCACAACAAGATTGTTAATCCCAATGAACTCATACCATTCAAGACACCCACAGAGGCTAATATCTAAATGGCTAACTCCACTAAACTTGGAGATGGCTTTCACTACACTACACCACATTTTCATTCCATTGTAGTTCAAGAATAAAAACATTGCCAAGATTCTAACATATCAAGGACTCAAAATAGCTCCTCAAGATCCCGACATAGCATCTTAACATTTTCATAATTCCCAAATTGGTGATTCTAAAATTAATATAAAAAATAAGATCTTTGTGACATCCTATAACTTTCAAATATCATCCAATGTGATAATTCTAATTATATGGTTGAAACTTTGGGTTCATGTGAATGTCACAAATTATAATTTCTCCAAACCCAATAATTTTGGACTAGGTTGTAAGAAATGCCCTTGTCATGTAATAGGTTGTATGGCCCTTGAAATTGATAATTGGAGTGCCCAAATTGCACCCTTTTCAGTAAACCATAGGTGTGTTGATTAAGCATGCTTCAACCTATGCTGCTGCATCAATAACCTATTAGAATTATGGAAATTGGGAGACGATTTTATTGAACTTTCAAGAAGATTGGAGAAGCATACACATTCACTACAGGGAGAATTTAGCAAGATTGGTTTCCATTTGTTGCAATTATCATATCCAGCCAGCTGCATTTTGAGTCTACTAATGATACACTCATCTTTAATGTTTTCTTAAATTATACTGGGACTCAATATAATCTGATTTCAGATGTCATGGCATTCAAATATTCAACATGAAAAAAAAAAAATGCCAGCTTATCACAGTAGGTGTGAAAGTGAAAACAACAGATTAGATTTTCAGTCTATATCTATATAAATATCCAGGTATGTGTTACCATGTGGCTTAATGGAAATCTTACACTAACTGCCAATCAGGTGGATCCATTGGAAAATTTGTGCTCCAAACCATAAAGTTACAGGCAATTGTTCAAATCAAGAATTGAAAGTTTGATAGGCATCAAGAAATGAAGTTTTAAGGGTTCAAAGTAAGGTGCAAGGCTTAATATGCCCAAATATGACCATCAAAGGCCATCTGCTTCCACATATAAAGTGATAAACTATTTTCGTATTTAAGAAACACACTGAAAAGTTAACAGATATTGAGAAAGAAAAAAGGTAATATTCAACCAATAAATTATGTAAAAAGTTAACATAAAAAAATTATTATTATTGGAAGAAAATGTTGAAATGCAGTACATGTCAAATCATTAAAATATTGAGAAACAGATTGCATGTGGAAATTGTGAAATGCAGATTACATGTCAAATCAGTCACAAAAGATTGTATTCCAAGTTGATGGATCCAAACTTATTTTTAATGTGAGATGGAATCTTGGAATTGGAAGGATTTCCAAGAACCATACAATAGTTAAATAAGAGAAATGAAATGTTGAAATCAAAATCACAAAAGATTGCATTCCAAATTGATGGCTCTAATTTCAATCTTAATGTGAAATAGATAGAATATATAAATCAGTTAAACTGGGTAAGTTGCCAACAATTATAAACCAGTTAAATATGGCAAATGCAATATAGTATTCTCTCCTTTAACATATCCAGTGTGAGCCTAATACGCAACAAAGCTCAAGGCATTAGCATGCATCTACAGACAATCCTTGAGCCTACTCTGAGGTGAACATTGATTAATATGCACATTGATTTCAGGCATCTAGAAAGAAAATAGAAAGCTGGATGCACTGGAAACAATAAATCTCACATATTTGGAAAACATTTGGCAATGCAATAGATTTACTATCATTTCAATCAATATCACTAGTGAATTAGACTACAACAACTTTTTTGATACTTCATACCTGAAGAATCGATTGACGAGTACTTCCAAAATTAGGGTCTGGTTGTCTTGAAGAAGTTGAAGAGAGCACCTCTTTTAGGACCTTATATGCAAAAGATGGTTCAGTGAATTACAAGATTACTATAGAGTTTCATTTGACAGAAAAGGGATACAAAGGGAAACAAATTTTCCATATCACAACTCTTAGAGATGATAGACCAACTAAGGCTATAATCATTCTAAGATTAAGTTTAAGTTTTTTTTTTCCTGGCGTAGGAAGAACTTAAACCATATTCACTAGCCTCATCCCCACATACCTCTTTAGCATCATCTCCTTCGTTTCTTAGCCTACACAAGGCTTGGCAAGCCTTTTTCTCTAGATCCCCAAGTCCACCTTCAACAAAACGAAAAATAGATAAGAACAAGAATGCACTCAACAGTTACTAGATTTTGTACCAAATTCAGTTGTCATGTAGTAAAAAGGACTATACCAGTTCTCGACATTCCTAAAGCCTCAATGTTTCTCCAAACATCTTGAGGAATCAGAGAAATGTCTTCAGCCGGAGAATACAGGCAAGCGGCAGCAATGAGTGCTAAAGAAAGTTGAACTAATGGACCTTCACATGTCGGATGCCCAAGTTTTCCCAAACCATAAAGAACATTATCAGCTGCTGCAAGAAAAGATTGTAACTGGTGTCGCTCAGCCAATGGAATATAATCAACAATAAGTGCCATTGCACGGGCCTTTAGATGCAATGATGTATCAGATGACGCCAGCACAACCACCTGATCCCATGTACGTGAAACTAGAAGAGATGTAATTGGCTCAGAAACAGAAATTACTGAGCCAGTTGAAACTAATTTATTGCAAAATGTAGGAGATAATATCATTCCTTCACCATTCAAATCTTGGCCTACAAATCTCCCCAAATGCTGAAGTGAAATAAACCGTTGCTCAGGTTCAGGATGACTCAGCATTGAACAGAACAGGCCAACTAGAGGAAGCTCACTTTCATGAAGCCTATATGCACCTCTAGAGAATAAGATTGACAACCATTTATCCGTCTGCAACCGCCAAGAAATTTTTGGTGCACTACAAGAGAAATTCCTGATTGCAGAACAAATAGTACCAATGACATCATCCAGGGAAAAACATTTAGGCACTCCTAGTAGACAATCAAGTATCATAGATGCAACTTCCCAGCAATGGTTTTCTTGGAGCATCATAATGATTCCAGAAAGCCCTTCAAGACCAATCCTTGAATGAATTAAGAACTGGTCAACTGAGTTCGGTGGAAAAACATTTTCATTGTCATCCTCTCTAGCATTATCAACCCTTTTCACAAATGAAGATAAGCACCTTGAGTACATAAAGCACTGTGCTGATGTAACAGTCAGCTTCTTTGCTAGCTGGGGATGGAGCTTCCAACAGAGTTCAACAGTTGGACTAAGCTTGCAAATAAGCCCTTCTAAGTCTTGAGCAAAATTTGTTATTTCCTCAGCAGATAAATGATAGACCTTTTGACCCAAGCTAACAGCATCAGACTTGTCACTTTCTAGATTCTCAGTATCCCCCATTGGACAAGAGTCATGGCAAACATCATTAAGAAACCATGAATATGATTTTGAGCAACCATCACAAGGTGTACCAGTGCTCACATCAGAAAAGGAAGTCATCTGAAGCGGAATAATCCCAAAGACTCTTAAAGTTCGAACTAACAAAACTTTACAGCTTTCCATAACACACCGAAATGCACAGAGGTAGTTATGGAAAGAAGAACTTGGTTCATAAACAGCAAAATCAGCCCACAGGATCAAGGACTCTAAAATTTCCCTTTTACGTTGAAAAGATAAATCAGGAAAGACAGAAGCCAAAATAAAAATTGTCAGTGCTCTGCTGTGCACTGTTTCTGTAGGACTATCTCGATTATCATTTTTGTGTCTAATATTGTTGAAAAGCTCATCAAAGCATAACGATTCAAAATTAAGACATAAGTCATCAATCAATAGTTTTTCTTCATCAGACACCTTACTCAAAGAATATGAGATGATTGGCTTCAACAAATGCAATATAGAGTCAAGAAATGACACATCGCAGTATGATGTTTTACACAGTGACACCAGCACTTGAACCACTCTAGGTATCTCAGGCACCATTGCTTCCATGTGCTCAGTCACAATGGCTTCAAGTATGTATAGAATGATTGCTTTGGCATTCTTTGCTACATAGCCTTTCAATTGATCCAAATGCTTTCGTGTAGAAAGCTGGTCCTTTTGAAGAAATGGCCATGAACACAAATCAGAAAACCAACACAATATATCGGGCACAACACTATAAGAAAGAGATCTCAACTGCAATCCAACAGCCTCCAAAATAATTTCTCCAAAAGCTTCAAATTGTTTTTTCATATTAGGGAAAAACTTGCTGAGATCAGGATAGATGACTTGAAAAGATTTGTCACCATCTGGTTGACCAGTATTTTCAAACCCTTTAATGGTCTGAGGTTCTTCTCTGACACCTGATTGTTGAATCTTCACAGCATCATCATTTTGCTTGACAACATTGTCCACCAGTGCAAGTTCATCAGCAAAAATTGATAGTAAATTTGTCAGCTGTGGCAAATCTGAAGCAAGGAAAAGTCGCTCCCTCATATACTGTTTGGCATTACGAGATACTGCCATCCAACCCAGAAACCGTAAAAGGGGAGAAGGAGATGTAGAAAATGTAGGTATTCTCAGCATCCAGGCTGAAGGTGGAATCAAATTCCTATATTGAAAACAATTGTTAGTATTATTGGCAAAGTCCAGCTCTTCATCACCACCGCTTGAAGCAATTACCAACTTTTGAAGAAGCAGCCAGCGGCGCTGTACCCCATATAACTTTTCTGGATCCAACCGCAAATTACCTTCTTTTAACTGATAATAAAAAGACGTTAGCACCCCATTAAGATATTCAGCAGATCCTAATATGATATCAATGACATGTTCAGGAGGGCAGAATAGCTTAGTCGCTGAGTGCAACAAGAACAGAGTACTTTGCATCAGAATTTCATGCATCGAGTGTTGCTCCCTTCGCAATCGCTGAATCAAGAAATTGCAAAGTAAAGCTTGATTCTGCCGAACCAAGGTAACGGCATCGGCAGATTCTATATCAAGCAAAGACAAATTTATGACCTGATCATCATGTTCCTCAGGATAGTATAGATAATGTTCCTCATCTGACATCTTCTTCTTATACTTCCTGTCTAATTTAGCAGCCTCAAGCAGTATCTGAAGAACAACTTTGTCTCTTTTGTTCTCAAGATGAGTCACTTTTTCCAAGTCACTGGAGTTCTTCTCAAAAACCTTTCTTAGCTCTGAAATGTCACAGTTTTGTGGAATTCTGGTTCCAGTGCTCTGATTGATAACCTTTGAACTGGCCCTAAAAGATGACATAAACGGATTGACATAGCACTCTGCTGCTAAGAGCAAAGCATCTATAGCAGCATCATGACCCTCAGGACTAATCTCGTGCTGAGAGTGTAAATCTAAAGCCAAACGTCGAAACTCCGAGGCTCTAAGCTCACAATCCCGATAATTCATAAGTTGCATATAATCTGCTTGCAAGTTAACATATTCAACAGGGAACGCAGCATCCAATAGTAAGCTATTCTGACATATCTTAGTCAAATTTTTCTCAGTCACATGTTTCTCTTCTGTGGTACCATCACCAGGGCTAGACTCAGAGATATTTTTATTCAGACTGCTAGAAACATTTGTCAGTGCAATGCTTTTTAGTTCTGTGGGGGCAAAAAAAAGACTGACATCTTCAAAAGTATCCATCTTCATAGCTACATCAGAAACATCAATCTTTCCATCAGAATCATCTTGGCTATTGGATTTCAAAGATTCTTGCTCCTGGGTTTTAGAAATAGGAAACTTGCAAAGGTCAATTTCAGGAGGTAACTGCATGTGAGGATCCAAGATTGAGAGAAGTACACTGCATGAAGAAATTTACCAGACCATTATCAATCCAACATGACAAAACAGTATCTGGCTAGTGGAAGTCTCAATTATCTTAATTGGAATCATTTCAGAAATTAAGAGAAACGGAGATAAAATTCAAAAATTTTCTGCAAGAAAATGATTATTCCCAGTTCATATATGTCATATTCAAATGATTATCTCATACCGTACATAAGTGTGCAAGCATTACAAAGTAATACAATATGGAAGAAGTTAAAGGCCCCCAGAATATGGATTCCAAAAAGAATTAAAAAATAAATAAAAATAATCAGAATAATTAAGCAACAAAAGTTGTACATTACCTAGGAGCAACTGTTCCACGCCTCCACTCAGATTCCAATGAAGGAAGAACAGAAGGCTTTCGTACTGCCATACGAATGACATTGAGGGCAACCGTACATGCGTATTCCTGCTTTTCCATAAAAATTTGAGCTACATCCCCAAAGGCTATTGTATTCTTCAAGGCAGTTAAAGCAGGATCAAGAAAAGGCTCCAACATCTCCAGAAGAAAGAGAATTTTATGCTTTGCTTCCTGAGAGGTTGACAACAAAATCACATGATAAACTGATTTATTTTATCCATATAACATTGATTTGAGTCTATTCGGTTGCACCACTAAACAAATCCAATAGATTCCTTCTAAATCCATCACTCAACCATGGTTGAGATCAGAACCTAAGAATCCTGAGAAACTTGTAACATGTTTCTTTGCCAAATAATCTGGCTTTACATGCACTATGGCCAATGCAGTGTAAATCAAACATATGAACACAATAAGGGCAGAGCAGGATGCAATACTTTATATCTTGCTAATATGTCATCCATATGTCCAGACAGAGCCAGCACAATATATTTGATGGCAGCACGAGCATGAGCCAAGGAATGGCGAGCACCCTAGATACATGTAAAAACAACAACAGAACCTTTAGACATGAGCCATTGATCCAAGAAATAAGATGAAAGAGCAACCTTCAGAATAAGTATATCCCATATAATTTTCCTTATAAATAAAAGAACATAAACAACATCTAATAAAAGAATCACCAAAAGCTTCAATTGAAACAGCCTGCAGCCTCAGCCTTCTGACAAACGCAAATGCTAGAATTGATATCTAGTTAATTTCTAATTCTTAAACACCCTTAATTCGTTGGAAGTAGTGTAGTCATTTTTTAGAAATCATGAATCTTTTACATGCTTTAACAGTTTAACTATAAATGTACAAAGCTAGAGGAGAGAATCCCTGATTTCTAATTCTCAAAAACCCTCTTTGAGCATTATACTGCTAGATTTGAACTTTGTAAGCAGATCTACTAGGTTGAGGAGATACTCCCTACATGGATGTTTCCTTAAATGGGCAGCTTTAAGTTGAATTTTGATGAATGCTCCTTGGTTAACCCAGGACAACTGGGGATTGGAGGAACACTTACGGCTGGTTATGGAACATTAATGAGAGCATTCTCTAAGAATGCTAGAGTGGGCCTACCCATCGTAACAGAGATATTAGCATTGTTGGAAGACCTAAGCTCAAAGTCAAAGTTGGTGACAATTAGATAGTTGAATCCCATTTAAAACTTTAAAAAATTTATTTGCTAGACATTTCTCATTGGAAGAAGTATATTTACTTTTTAGCGTTTTATGTTCTAGTTACCTATCAAAAAAAATAAAAAATAAAAATTTCTGGTAGTTTCTTTAAAGATTTTTTATTTTATAAAAACTTCTATCTTTTAACAAGTTTCTACCTTTTAAAAGTTTCCACCATTTAGAAGTTTAACCCTGTGATTGACTCTTGAAAATTTAAGGGAAAATGTGAGAGAAAAAAAAAATAGAAAGGAAAAATATAAGGAAAGAAAAAAAAATGAAAAAAAATAAAGAAAAAAATTAGTTGTAAAGTTAACAAATTATTTCTACATGCTTCTTCAAACTCATTTCACTTGTTTTTCCTCGTCTATATAAAGATTAAATAATGCATAAGTTTCTTACTAACTTTAAGTATATTTGACCTTCTTTCAGATTTTCCATGGTAAATCAAATATTAAAAAATCAATTTCGTTAGTATTTTTTTTCCTTTTCTTAGTGCATCCCTAAAACTAAACATAACATAAATGTTTTACAAAAGAATAAAGAATACAAATAAGTTACCATATATAATATTTTTATCCCAGGTGTATCTTAACAAGAGAATGAGTATCTCATTTCTAAATGTAAGATTACCATATTTTTGGTGCATATAACTTGGGAAAGTGAACAACCCATTTTTAGTCATTTTTATGGAAAGGTATTGAATAGGTACTTTATACAACTCAAAATCTAGACTTTTAAAATATATGGCTTGATGTAGGACAACCCTAAGATGGTTGCCTACATTCAAAAGTAGGTGGACTAAGGTTTTTATTTTAGGGTGTAAGGAGAGAAACAAGAAATAAAATTTATGATAAAGAAAATAAAATATAAAAAAAGGTAGAGAGAAAGAAGAAACAATGAAGAAAAGATGGAAACCATAGAACCTCACTAAGGCCTTCTAGGAATCTCACTTAGAAGAAAATCAATGTAATCTCACCATTGAGGATTGCAACACTTGCAATGAAAAAAATATAATATTATTAATATCAATCAATTC
Organism: Vitis vinifera; assembly: GCF_030704535.1. Classification (NCBI taxonomy): domain Eukaryota; kingdom Viridiplantae; phylum Streptophyta; class Magnoliopsida; order Vitales; family Vitaceae; genus Vitis; species Vitis vinifera. The sequence continues at coordinate 1,791,875 of NC_081819.1, forward strand.
ATTCTTTGATTTATATCGATTAGTCTTATTTATAAGTTTCTCTAATAAATCCAAAGTCTACTAAGATTCTAATAACCTACTATGACTCTAATTCTAATTATCTTATAACTTAATTAGTTAATCCTAATTTGACTCTAACAAATACTAATCCTACTTTAATTCCAACTAATACTAATTCTAATTTAATTCCAACTAATATTAATCCTAATTTAATTCCAAGTAATACTAATCTTACTTTAATTTCAACTAATACAAATTTCATCTCTTGATGTATATCTTAGAGACTCATCCTCATCATGGCTAAATGTGAATTATAGAATGAAGGTACAAAAAAATAAAACTAAAGTACAAAGAAAAAGGACCATGGTACAAGACATGAAATGTAACCTAAGCACAAAGAATTGGAACCTAAGTACCAAGCAATGGAACCATTTCTAAGATATAAAGCAATAAGACCTTTTTGCCCATCTGAACATTTCTGATTGGATGACACTTCTTGGAAAAATAGTAAGATCCCCTTTTTATTTACAAATAAATATGATCCTTACAAATATTATTTGAGGGATTATCATATAAATTTACATCAAATTCTCAAACAATTTCTAAGAAAACCAAACACTAGAATGAGGATAAAGTTGGATGGAAATCTCAAAATTCTTGACTTTAACCAAACGCTATAATATGGATTTTACATCCATTAAGTTTTGGGGGTCCATTTCCAGAAGATGCTAGCAAAACAACTGCACCCCCAGGGTTTTTTTTTCCCATATCTTTTTTCTCTATCTTCTCTTTGTTTTTCTTAATTTTACTTTTGTCATTGTTATAACCTTAATTCTTAATTTCCCTCCTTAAATCCTAGAAGTGTTAAAAGTCATAGCTTGCTGTTATTTGACCGTAATAATCACCTGAAGATTGCTTTACATCATTCAGATTTTAAAACATTTTACTTTGCCTTATATGAACTTGAGAGAGCATAAAAATTTGAAGTACTTAAAGGTGCACAAAAACAAACCTGGATTGTGCCTAAAAGGTCTTCCAAAAGCTCCACAGCTAGATCAACCTGTCTCAGAATCAGACCAAAGGAGGAAGTCTGACAATCTTTTCAGGTTAAAATTAATAAATAAAAAAGTACAGCAATAGTTTTCCACTAAGCAATAAAGGGTAATAATAAGACACTAATAATTTTCCACTGAAAAATACAGGTAAGACACTGATAATCTGCCATCAACATACCTTTGCAATCACCTGAGTCAACCAGGGTGCTAGTGCGCTAGCACATAGATCAATCAGGACACATGCAGCCTTTGCCTGTAGAAGAATTAGATAACAGGTTTATTTATTTATTTTTTGATAAGTAAGAATTAGATAACAGGTTTAGATCCTAACAAGATTCTTACTTGAAATAAGATACATTGGCAGTTATATTCTCCGATACCAGTCACTGCAACTCATTTGCATTTCCACAGAACAAATGATTGGATGCAGTTCTTTAGTGTGTTAAATATCCAAGCCACAATTATTTCCAATATTGCAATATCATCGTTGACATCTATTAGCTAAGTATCAATATTGATTTCCCGAAATTGTTATTCAGAATTTAATGTCTCTACAATTTTGTGTCACTTCTCTAAAACAATATCAACCTTTGAATGATATCTATCACTAGCTCCCTATTTTCAGAAACATAAATATGCTAGTCGGTATTGATATTGTATTCCTTGCAAAGAACCATATACTCAACATAACAAGATATAAAGGGAAACTACACCATCTTATACTAGGCATATGAGTTATCAAATTTCAAGATTTCATGTTAAATTGAAAAAAAAAAAATTAAAAATTTCTTGTGCAGCTTGCCCGATTGGCATAAAATTTCTTAAGGTGCATACATTGTGGAATTTCGAGGAGCTCCAGCATGCAGGTAATACTTCAAATTCTTCCATGGGAATCCCAACTGATAGGCACATCATAGATGGAATTTCAAAATTGTGCTAATGTGATTGAAGAGGGGATTTGAGGGGCCCATATCCCAAATCCCCATTTTAATATCCACCTGAGGTTGGTGCCATTACCAAATACTTGCCTGCAAAGAGTTATTTTGCCCTTGTTATCCCTTACACCAGCCCCAACATTAACATCACCATATTGCCACTGTAACCACTATGACCACAGCCCCAATGTTGCTGCTACCATCTCCACCATTACCATTTCTCCCACTAATCCTATCAACAATTTCTGAGTAAGGAGGAGCCTTGCGCTTTGGAAGCGGCAATATATTTCTAAAGGGGGAAGAATCACACTAATAAAAAGTACTTTGGCTAGCATGCCAATCTATCAAATGTCTATTTTCAGAATGCCCAAGATTGTTGCGAGAAGGCTAGAGAAAGTGCAAAGGGACTTCCTGTGGGGAGGGGGAAACTTGGAGGGGAAAATTCATCTAGTTAATTGGGAGGTGGTTTGTACAGACAAGGACAAGGGTGGGCTAGGCCTTAGGAAACTAGCCATGTTGAACAAAGTCTTGCTTGGCAAGTGGTTATGGAGGTATGCTTGTGACAAAGATAATCTTTGGAAGCAAGTGATTACGGTGAAGTATGAGCAAGAGGGTCTTGGATGGAGGCTAAAGAAGGCTAATGGGGCGGTTGGGGTAGGGGTTTGGAAGGAGATTTTGAAAGAATCTGATTGGTGTTGGGATAACATGGTATTCCGAGCTGGGAAGGGCACCAAGATCAGATTTTGGACAGATATTTGGTGTACTGATACAGCACTGTCCCATTGTTTCCCTCATCTATTCATCATGGCTATTTATAGGAGTTCAACGGTTAAGGAAATGTGGGACCAAAATTCTGGTCAAGGAGGTTGGAACCTAAATTTTTTGAGGGACTTCAATGATTGGGAGCTGGATATGGTTGGGGATTTGCTCCATGTGTTGAGGGGTCATAGGCCTTCTTTGGAGGAAGACTCAGTTATTTGGAGGCGAGGAAGAAATGGTCAGTTCAGGGTCAAGGAAGCTTATAGTTTGTTGACCAATCCTAATGACACCGGTTTTCCTTCAATATGTATTTGGGTGGCTAGGGTGCCAACTAAAGTCGCCTTTTTTGCTTGGGAGGCGACGTGGGGGAAGGTGTTTACTTTGAATAGGCTCTAAAGAAGAGGGGTGCAACTTCCTAATTGTTGCTTTTTGTGTGGTTGTGAAGAAGAAAATGTAAATCATATCCTTATACACTGTATAGTGGTTAGAGTTTTGTGGGATATTGTCCTTGGGTTAGTAGATGTTAAATGGGTCTTTCCAGAAACTGTAAAGGAGGTCTTAATTAGCTGGAGGGGCCCCTTTGTGGGAAAGAAAAGGAAAAAGGTTTGGGAATCCATTCCGTTGTGTATTTTTTGGACGGTATGGAAGGAGAGGAATAGACTAGCTTTTAGGGGGGGAGTGTTGAATATTCAGAAGCTAAAGAATTTTTTTGTTTGTAATTTGTGGAGCTGGGCCAAATTGTATTTAGGTGAGGAGGCTTTCTCTCTTATTGGCTTCCTGGAGTGGGTAGCATCCACTTAAGGGGAGGTGATTCTTTTTGTCTTTGTTTTTTGAGGCTTTAGCCGCCTTGTGTACCCCCTATATGCTTTGTGGCTTTTTACCTCTTTATTAATGCATTTCTTCTTTACTTATCAAAAAAAATAAAAAAAACAATTGCTGCCATCACCACCACTACCCTACCCCTACCCAACCAAAACAATCCATTTAACATAATCTATCCATCTAAACAACCATTTTTCAAATTAAGGGTTGGTCACTGTGCTTCCCCTCGTGGCACTTAGTAGATAAATTCTTACTTAGCAAATAAAAGTACCTAGGATTTCAAAGTCCCTTCATGCAAATCCCCCCAAAAATTTAAGATTTCCTCATCCAAGGGCACCCATAATTTGCCCAGAATACCAGATTCTAAGAACAGTAATTGGGTACATATTCCCTTGAAATTTGGGTTTCCAAATGTAGAATGGTTTTAGTGGCAAATTAGGTAATTTTAGGGAAGGAATATTAAACCTATCAGACCATCTAACAAGATATGTGATCTCTTTTGATTGTTTGGAGCAGAAAAAATAGTTAAGCTAACAGACTAAGACATGATAGGGAGAATTAAAGATATGGATAATTATCTCACTGATCAGTTATCAAAAGAAACATTTTACACTACATGCTTAAGATGAGAGAGACAGGATACAGAAATACTACAGAGGGAATTAAAAGGAATAGGGAATAACGAACATGTGATGGGGAAAATGACGATAAATAGCCAGCACAGGCATGCAGAAGTGAATGGTACAATGCTGAAGATGACGTTGCTACTATCTGCCATATAGCTACCACAGTTAGAAGAATACAATTTGAAGATATGAGCAAATGTTAGCCAAACAACATTAATATAACCTGAGACAGGGCTTGCTGCACAAAAGGTTGTTTCCATTGAGAAAAATTATAATCAATGAGATCTGGAGGACTGATCACAGAGGGACGAAGTGCTAGAACACACCAAAAAAAGCACATGTCAAATAAATTCAAAAATTCAATTTCAGAAATTTGTATTTGTAATGGCGATGTTTGTGACATTTTGCAAAATATTCACTAAGCTTTTTTGGTAAAATGATAAAGAAGACAGATCTCTTGCAATTAAAACTGATTTTTTATAATAAGAACAATAATAGCATGGGATTTTTAAAACATCTTAATATTAATATTTAGATCTAACAAATATCTATTGCAAAAAAAGTAAACATTTCCTCCTTTTGGGTGGTGGTAAACAGGTCAACAAGAATGCTAGTCTAAATTATTAGTTTTTTCAAATTTCCTGAAAATTAGCAAATGGCAGCTGTGAGAAAAAACCACCCTAGGGAGGCGTTCATATGGTAATAAACCTGGCAGCAATGCTTGTACAAGCGGTAGCGTAGACCAAAAGTCAGAAGTATCATCTGCCAATTTACTGCACAAGTGAGGCTGTAAAAAAATAAAATAAACAAAGATAAAATGTAAATTCATGTATCACGTGGCAGAGAGAGAAAATAGGCATTAAAAAAAAAAAATACTGTGTGCTTGAGGTGTACTGCACCCCTAACATTATAACTGACCTGAGCTGCACAAGCAAAAAGAACATGTAAAATCCCTTCTTCAACTGCCCCTATATCCAAGATATTAAGATAGCTCAAGTCCCAGTGATCATCAGGTATCTGAAAATCTTCTCCAAACAAGTTTGAGTAATCAACTAAAAGGACAAGATTAGATAATTCAGTTTTTGGTGTCTCATCCAAAACAGAAGATGTGATTTCAGTGGAGGGTATTGATGCTTCTGGTACTGCTGCAGGCTCTGTGAGCTTCTGCAGAATTCTAGAAGCCTGAAACAAAGAAAAAGAATATAGACCAATTAGGAAAAGGAGAGTCCAAAGGAATTTTGACAATCACCCAGCAGGATAGAAATAAACACCAGCCTAAGAGAATAAAACATTACCATTCTACAAACAGTTCCCAGATCTGAATCCTTATATGCCTTTCTCAGCAGGACAAAAATCGCATCTGGACGAAACACTACAGCACTGGATGTGGGTAAGACAAAAGGTGATGTGCTACGTGATCTTCTAGGCTGGACATGGGGGAAAATAAGGAATGAGTTAAAAAAAAAAGGGTAATAAGGATCAGCTCATTTAGAACATTATCCCATAACAAATAAATAAATAAATTGTTAAAAGATACTGAAGACACAGTACTTAAAATTGACAAATTGTACAATGAACAAAACTTTCACTAAATGTCAGATCATACACAAGTCAATTTTCATCCTACTCTGAACCATGCTATATAGATAAAAAAGAATAGTAAACTATTTTCCTGTGGATGGCATGTAAAATACAGTTGACTAAAAACTTAAAGAGGTTCACAACAAAGCAACCCTTTTTTGTTTTTTGAGCAGAACCCTTTTATAGACTAAATAAAAGCAACAAGACAGTCAAAACACAAATAGAATTTTCAGAGGTTAACTAAACTTGTCAAGTACACAAAACCAAAGCAGAAAAGAAATGAAGAACCAGTGATAGTTTGATTGATCAGAACAAGTAGCATCAATTTTTCTATATAGAAAATTTAGAAAAGCAATAGAGTTGCATCAAAAATAAATTATATGACATTTCAGCATAAAAACTTACCAAGACTTCCTTTTATTGATGGATGTAAAAACTTACCAAGACTTGTAATAATAAGATTGGGAAGATTATGCATGATGACTAAACCCAACATAGAAAATTTAGAAAAACAACATTTTTTTTTTTTTTGATAGGTAAATAAATTTCATATATAAAAGAGATGCCAAAAAGGCGACTCAAGGTATACAATACCTATACACCCACCTCCAAAAAGGCCTAAAAGAACATAGATGGCCCAAAAAGCAACCCTATTTAGAGCCCAACCAATCAATAAAATTAGCTATAGTTAGAGGGCAATCAACTATGAACAACTTAGTCTCATACCAAAAAGAAAGAATAAAAGAGTATTTCAATCTCTGTATTGACAACATATCATCCTTGAATGCCAATCTATTTCTCGTCTTCCAAACCATCCAAAAAATGTGAAGAGGAGCAGCTCTCCATGCCTTCTTGTGTTTTTTGCCTACGAAAGAACCATGTCAGCTTAGAAGAGTCTCTGTAACTGAAGAAGGCAACACCCAAGACACTCCAAATAAAGTAAATAGTAAATCCCATAAAACCCTTGTTTTTGAACAATGAAGGAGACGATGGTCTATGGTCTCCTCTTTCTCAAGACACATAAAGCATCTATTTGCCAATGCCCGTCCTCTTTTCTGGACCATATCCAAGGTTAAGGTTTTGCCCCACGTAGCCTCCCATGCAAAGAAACTAATCTTGGGCTACACATTCACATTCCAAATATAGCTAGACGGAAACAAAGACGGACAGCCCGCTTCAAGAGCAAAGTAGAGAGAGTTGACCGAGAATTTTCCACTCTTTGTTTCAGTCCAGGACACCATATCCTCCACATCCTCAAGTACTCTCTTACCATGCAGCCGCTCCAAAAATCTTTCCGCCTCCTCTACCTCCCAATCATTAAAAGCTCTTGAAAAACAGGAGTTCCAACACCCCCAACCCCCCTCAGCCTCCCAAATATCTGCCACCCACGCTTCCTTATCAACAGTCAAAGCAAAAAGTGAAGGGAAAGACACACACAAGGGAGAATCCCCGCACCATCTATCCCTCCAAAATCTCACCCTCCTCCCGTTACCAACAATGAAAACCATCCTATCACTCACCAGCTCCCAATCCATCCTTATTCCTTTCCACAGCCCCATACCATGTGCCTCTCTCACTTCCCAAAAGCACCAACCCCCTCTATCTTCTCCATACTTCCCTCTAATTACTTGATTCCACAAAGCCTCTCTCTCAATTGCGAAGCGCCAATTCTATTTCACAAGAAGAGCCTTGTTGAGAATGGAAAGGCATTTGACCCCCAAACCCCCTTTCTACTTAAGCACACCAACTCCCATCTTACTAAATGAGGCTTTCGCTCCAAATTGCCCCCACCCCAAAGGAAGTCCCTTTGGATTTTCTCTAATCTCCGTCTGACTGAGTTTGGTAAGCACAACATCAACATAAGATAGATAGGTAAATTTAGAAAAACAACATGCTTGCATCAAAATTAAATTATGACATTTTTGCATAAGATATTACACAAGACCTTTAATAAGGTTGGCAAGATTGAAAGCAAGATACGCACAGAGAGTTATGCATACTAAATCAAAGGCTAAACATTATAGATGAGAACAAAAAGTTAAAGAAAGAATAGAGGCCACAAAGTGAAGAACATGAAGCCACAGAAGAAGCTACCTCAAAATTAGAGGAAACAGTTAAAGCCGATGTTGGTTGACAGTTCTTAGATGCTTCAGAGTCTGAAATATTGCCCAAAGCCCTCGCAGTTTCTCTGTCATTATAGGAATATTTGTCAACATAAATTCGCTAGGGTTAAATAATCTGTATGAAGGAAAGCAGTCTGGTAAACTACCATGTTGTCTTGGTGCAGTAGCTTTATTGGTAAAAGTCAGGAGGACTGCCCCACTATGTATTTTTGGTGCATCTAAAAGGAAAAAAAAAAAAAAGGAGAACTTTGTGAAGGTCAGTGCAATCTGCATTGACACTAAAGGATTCTTTCCTTTGGTATTGGCTGTGGTCTAGGGGAAGGGAATTCGTCTCCCTTTGATTTTGTTGAGTGGATGTGTAGTCTGAGGCTCTTGGTCGTGTCTTTTGTTTTTTGTTCTTTCTTTGCCTTTTACCAGAGTGTCCCTTGTGTAATTTCTACATGGCAGGGTTCACCTATTTGATCTTTTATCTAATTACCTCTATCAACAACAAAAATCATAATTATCTACAAATTGCCCTTTGAAGCACTTGAACGAATAGATATCTGGCTACCAAAAAAAAAAAAATCATGTAGAGCAGTTCCCTGTTATATGTGGATGAAAAAAGGGACTTAAAAGATTTCTACACGAGGAAGTGACAATAGATAGAATATATGACATTTAGATAAGTATTTAAGCATTTTACAACATGTATGCTTGTTATCCACGATATTTTCTCAACCAGGCTACAAAAAGGTTAGAGGGTTGAACTTCATGTCAGAAGACAAACAATTATGCAGAGAACTCTAGGACTCTAATTCTAGAAAGGAGCATGCATATATCATCAGCAGAGTGGCCAAACCTTTCATTCGCAATGTGCAGAATCGGATAAAATGGACCAGCAAGCATAGCAAGGAAACGTATACTAGGCTCTGGAGCATCCGGAAAACTGGTAAGATCTCCCTGCTCAGTGAAAAGCATCATGCACACCATAATTGCAGCAGAAAGAAGTTTAAAGACAACACTGAGGAAGCTCCTCAACTGAACTAAGATTGAAACTATACCTCAAGTTGGGGAAGGAACACAAGCAACCGATTTGTTATATCTTGAAGCAACTATAAACTAAAGGGCATCAGAGACAAAAGAACATGAAAATACAAGAAACAAGGTATAAAGGAAAAAGTATAAATAGCATGAATATCGTGACCCACCTGAAGATGCATATCATTAGCATCTTGTTTGTTTGAAATAATTTGTGGCAGCAAATGACTAACAACAGGTTGAAACTCCGGTTCAAGGCCAGTCACTGAAATTCCTATTAGCTGCAAAGTAGGTATTGCACAAATAACTTTAGTGACAATTAAACAGGATCCAAATTAGAATATGACAGGAACTTTATACAATACAATCACAGCAGAAGCAGGAAAGATTCAAAGAAGTTCTAGATTCAACTTTGAGATAGGACTTTTAACAGAAAGGGGAATATCAGCTGGCATAACACATAAAGAGAAAGTCATCCTGCAAAAAAAAGTTTGAAAGCCAACAACCTTCCATATCAGCCAAGTAACTCTATATTATTAAAAGATAAAAGATAGACCAAAACAAATCTAAAATTAATCTAACAAACAATTGAAAGGGTCCAAATAAAAGATGAAACAAATTAGATCTTGATAACTTTCCAAAACCATTCAACTTAACAGCATGTGGCCTCCATATAACTAGAAAACCTTCAAATTAACAGTGCAATACACCACATGGTTGCCGAACCAAGAAGGCTAATTCTTTCAACAGAAAGCATATGAACCAAAGTAATTAGAATATTGGCACATACAAAATGCAGAAAATACATGAGAATTGCAGAAAATTTCAGGAGAAAAATTATTTTTTTCCCTATCACATAAAGCTTGATATTGGAGTACAACTAATAATTTTTATGTTATTATGTGATTTGAGCGGTAGATGAATATTGTAGAGATTTTCAGGAGAAAGAATAGTTTTATGCTTATCATATGAAGCTTGATATTTGCATTAGAGCATTGAAGTTTTTTTATCATATGGCATGATTAAGAACAGTGAAAGGCAGTAACTCATCGAATAACAATTCCGTCTTATTACATTAAAACAGAGAGAACATATAGTAAACGGCAGTTCCAACCTAAAGCAAAAAAAGGCAAAGACAAGTATCATGCATTACCTGAATGAAGAAAATAGATATGGGATTTCCCCGCAAACAAGATATTCGCACATAGCGGCATGGAGTGTAATTCACAGGGTAGATCATGTCACGTCGAGGGGCTTCACAGCGTGGGCGAACTTTTACAAATGTCTCTGGCTGGTAAAGAAAATCAGTCACTAAAATGTACGTAATTATTTTTTCTATACCGATCATACAATATAGACCTCCATACATGAATGCAGCATTAGCAATTTCAATGAACACTAGGGGCAGTGTTTCCTATACAAGACAAGGAATTAAAGTGTATATGCAAGTGTAAGTTACTAGCAAATGCTTCACTCATGTGCAAGTTGCAGCTGCTTTACAGCAATCATCAACAAAACCCTGACTATTGATAGAGAGAAACCACATATAAAGGGGCATTTTTATTAAGTAGCATATATCAAAACCTCAGCATCTTTTCTGGTCAGGAACCATTTGGTACTCTGGTGAACTTACAGGCTCTAGCTCTTCTGGAAGACCATTTATAATATCTTGTATCCTATTGTAGAGCTTTCTTGATGTTGAATTAGACTACCCTAACCACAAATCATATCATAGTCAAGATAAAGGGTGTCAGCAAATTTTTATCTAGACATACACAAGTCCAGTCTCCTGATAGACAACCAAAAATCTTTCTTGTAATCTCACTACTCCTTTCGAATAAAAATTTTAGTTAATTCACAATAACAGGATACTTAATATAAAAGCAAAATAACAGTTGGACAAGAAAACTACAGCGTCTGATAAACAAATTTTTGTGGAGAAGATGAAGATTCAATACCCCAAAATATGATATGGGAGTGAAGCACAATTATACAAAAATTTTCCCAGAGTAGTTGACAATATTCGTAATGTTCTTTGGGTGTCTTATCCAATTCTCTCCATATAATTTTAAAGGTGTCATTCTCACAAAGTCTCAGCTTACTTTTCACTGAAGTTTTTGCATGAATTTATGACCTCCCACTCTTGGAACCGGAACCTTTCTGTCATTCTTTTCCAGAAGCCCTAAACCCCGGATGAAGAGTCCATATGCCCTCGAGCAGAATGGCCTCAACCCTCCGGATGATAGCCTAGGTAGGACAATTATCAAACACAAGTATGGGGAGAGCTCCCTGAATGACAGAAGAAAACCAGAATCACATTCATATGAGAACATATACGCATTCACTGGGAACAAACCAGACCACTTTTTGTTCCTAACTTCCATACACTTCTGATTACCTTCTTCTCATTTTTTTTCAATTCAGTTCCTGGCAATAAGACTTTTCAATTTCATTCCTTGCAATAAGAATATGTATAGGGCCTCTTTATGAAGGAAATCTCTGACCAATCTTGCTAAAACCAAATCCCAGTGGAATAAGAATGAGTGACTCTTCTTCCCACCAAATTTCAGCATTGGCCTGTTGGGCAATACTTTTTTGGCCCATCAATGGGGGAATGTTTGCTAACAGAAACCTCGTAGCCACTAAAAATTAGGTCCACCCATAGAAATTTGAGTCAAAGTTTTAAATAGTTAAAGGCAATCTTAAGGCATTCTGCCCAAATGAGATGAAATATAAACCTCAAGGTGGAAAGGCATAAGTCTAAATATAAACAAACAAACAAATAAATAAATAAAAATAAAATTCGTGAAAAATAAAAAATACTTCTAAATCATATAAATTGAATAACACAAAAACAATAAAATTTATAATGACAAAATTAAAATTGTTTGTCATTGTAAATAGATGTTAATTTACTTCCTCTCTCTTCTAAAAATTCAACTCTCTCCCAAGGCTCATCAAAAATCTTTTAACACCACTATCACCATCACCAATAAGATCCTTTAAGGAATCATAATCATATTCAGTTATTCTACTATCCTTCCCACTAGGGTTAATGTCCACCCATTATTCTTTTGTACCCATAAATTGCAGTAGTCTTTTTCCTTCATTTATTAGTAATAAGATAATGATTATATGTGAGCTCAACCAATGTAGCAATATATAACTCTTGTATTTCTTCTTTTCAATCCTTTTTCCCCCTAAATTTAAAAGGCTAGCCAATCCCTTATTTTGTAGAAGGTTTAACCCTAATGTTGGACACACACACACACACAAAAAAAAAAAAAAAAGAAAAAAAAAACACTTATTAAATCAATACTGAAACCCCACAAAAGCATAGAACCCATCAAAACATTGAACACTGAGACTTAAACCTCTTATAAAATATATACCTAATAAGGCCTTACAACCATTAACAACTTTGAGTATGTGAGGCTTTAGCATCAATAGCCTCAATGCTATAAGCCTTAATAGGGTGATGCTTAAGCCTTGATTACCATTTATTGAGACAAAAAACCTCAAGGCTAATTTGCAATGCCTCACTTTGAGGCCAATCTTAAGACATGAGCCTCAACAGCCTTATTAGAATACTAATTTGAGTTGCCATTCCTAAATGACCCTTGGTACCTAGACAAGGTATTTTTATTGAGCATAGAATATCTAGGGGCAACAGATAGATGACAAACAAAAGATCAATAATATCATTGCAATTTCTACAAGGGGAAAACTAGGTACAAGTAAAACCACCTATGAAACTGTCACAGATAACTACCATTACATTGTTAATAGTATTTCTGCTACCTTAGATGACATTCACACCCACCTTAGCTGGACAAGCCCAAGTCTAACTACCAAGAGAGATTGTGGTTGAGGACGATGTTTTATTTCTTATGAACAATTATGTATCAGACATGTATTGTTCTCTCACTAATTATAACCTATGTTTGCTATCCTCTTCCAAAGAGAGATTATAGTTGATTTTCTTTTTCTTTTTCTTTTTTTATTTTCTCAAATTGGAGCTCTCCTCTCCTTCCTCTCTCACTTATGGTTAAAGGTAAAAGATCACAAAACAAGCACGATCTTATAACATGGTTGAAATAGCCTTAAAAATAAATAATGACAATGACAATTCAAATTGTGAAAATAACACTAGAAACTAAATATCTGCAACTTAAATGAAGAAATGAAATAAAACATATCTATACAAACAAAAGCTCTAAAACTTTGTCAGTAGGGAAAAACACTGCAACATTCTGATAAGGATCAATTAATTCAGGTCCCTAACCTTGTACCGCAAGCCAACTGCAATTTCCCATTCAAGAACAGACTTATTATATATCCGTATGTGTGATAGTAGGCAAGGTTCCTACAGTGAAGAAAACAAAAGAAGAAAATCTTCAAACACGCATGAAGGTGTCTTATAATATAAGATAACTGAATAAATGAAAAGCAATTTCTACTTTGATAGGCAGGATAGTGATTAAAAAAAGAGAAAGGAAAACAGAAACCAAGTGCAAAGAAGAAGATATGATCATTGCAATGAATGGAAAACATATTCTGCCCCTTGGCTTAACTTACTAATACCGGAAAAAAAAAAAAAAAAAAAAAAAACAGAAACAAAAGGGAACTTCGACTTCCCAGACTTTTATCTTCTTTTTCTATCGCAATTTTCTGGGCACCCAAACAAACACAAAGTAGTTCATTTCAATTATTCGGGATTGCAGGCCCATGAAGATAACAACCCGAAAACAAGACCCATCAAACATGACCCAGTTGAGGGAACTCCTTAATTTGCCAAAACCTCATTTTTCTTTTCTGCTTTCGGGGCAACTAAACTAGAAATTAGCAATTTAAAACTTGCATAATATACAACATCAATAAAAACATGTCCCAGTTGAGGAAACCCCTTCATTTCCCAGAATTTATTTATTTATTTTCTGTCTTCTGGGCAGCTAAACAAGAAAACCAGAAATTCAAAACTTGCATTTTCAATCATGAAGGGGCATCAGACCCATCAAAACACTCCAAAACAGCAATACCAACACAACCCAGATGAGGAAACTCCTCCATGTCCCAGAATTTCATTTTCTTAGCCTCAAATTTCTGACCAACCAAACAGGAAATGAGAAGAACGTACGTCGAGCTCGAGGAGGATCCACTCCTTGGTGTTGGTGGAAGTGGACCAGTGAGTTCGAAGGTCAGTGTCGAGGACGTGAATGGCCTTCTGGGAGGGGGATTCCCGGGAGGAGGCCTTGATTTTGTAGGACAGGGTCTTCACCCTCGGCTCCAACTCTATCTCCATATCCCTTTATCTCTCTCCCTCTCTACTTCTCCCTCAGCTCCTCAACACACCATCATTTCAGATTGAGGAATTGGGTTAGAAACACAGAACCAGTGCTTTGGTCCTTTAGGTTTAGGGAAACCAGGTTGGGTTTAAGGAAAGGCAATGGACAAGGTTAATCTCGAGAAAAATACTTAATTTTTATTGGCTATCTACGTACATTCTCCATTCCCTCCTTTTCTTGAAAATTTTAAGGAAAATACACAAGGAAAAGGAAAAGAGAAAGTGGAAGGAAATGAAATTTAAAAAAAAAAAAAAAATATTAGTAAATAAATTTTTATATTTAAACTTTCATATATAAAGATTAATTCATTTCAAAATATATAATTTTAATTATACTTTATTCTTTTATATTTTGGATGATAAATAAAACATGAAAAAAAAATCATTTTCTTTAATATTTTGCATAACCAAATATTAATTTCAATGCATTCTTCTATTTTGCTCGGGATATTGTTTTAACAATAAAAATTATATTTTCTTCAAAGTTTTCTACATTTTTTTCCTTTATGAAAGGAGGTTATCAAGTAGAATATTTGTAAATACAATTTAAGGATGAGTCACAATTATCTTCAAAACTAAACTTTCTAATATTTTTAGAGTTTTATACATATTCATGATTTGGGATAATGTCTTCTACATATTCATGACTTTTTTAAAAAATTTTTGTTTAATAGTGGACATTCTAAAAATAGAAGTAATTGTGTCATGTGATATAACTGGATTTTATGTTTAAAACCTATATTTTAAAGGGGTTTAGTGAATATGATTTAAACAATGAAGTCAATTATATATACATATATATATATATATATATATATATATATATATATATCATTTCGATTGTTTTATATATAAGTCTAGTTTCTATTGTATTTTAACATTATTAAAGCTCATTTGACAATAATTTTATGAAACGCTTCTAATATTTTTAACACTTGAAAAATCTTATCATTCAAGTGTTAAAAATATTATGAACGTTTTTTAGAATCACTATCAAACACATTTGTAGAGTGCATTTAATTGTATTTTTATTTAAAATATTTTTAGTGAAAGTATTTTTCAATGAAAGTGTGTTTAGGAGAATCTTCTATCAAATGTTTATCTAGAAAATACTCAAATAATTTTAAGGATACATAATATTTTTAAAATTTTAATCAAATGAAAATTTACTTTCCACATAAACCAAGTGGTTTTAAATATGAATAAATTACTATACAAATGCTTTAAAAAAATTATGTTTTGTAAATGCTTTTAGGATTTGAGAACCTCTTCCCAAACAAGAGGTAAGTGAAAAATTTCCTATTTTAATTTGTTTTAATTTGTTTCTGATAATAGGTTATAAATTTTAAAATAGTTTTCTTAATTATCACACCTTACAAAGTTCTGATTCGATGACCATTATTCTATAAATGATTTATCAAGCAAACTATAAAAATATCAAAAATCAGTTTAATTTATGTCATTGAATATGTTGAAGAAACAAATTGGAAAAGAAATTCCTATGATTTAGCATTTTGTTTTTTTTTTTTGAAGAAAAATGTGTGACAAGAAAAGCTTTTTCAATTTGTTTCTCTAACATATTTCAATAATATCGGTATGACATGTATTTTTGCTTTAAATTGAAGGCACTTATGACATATTTGGTAGTTGTTTTAAAAAACTATTCTAAAAAACGGCTTTTGAAAATCGTTGTTTAATATTTTATGGAACAAATATCCGTTTAGAAGTTAAAATGTGTTTAAATATGTTTTAAAGATATATTTTTATAGATAGTGCTTTATTTTTAATTACTCTCTATATTTGTGTATTTATTTCTTAAAACAACCCTTCAAAATAAGTAAAAAAAAAATAACTAAAAAATATTCTCTGAAAAGATCCTTGTAGACCTGCATTTTTCCAAAATTTGGGGGCTGCAATCTTATTTTGTGTTTTTAAAAACAAGAAATTGTTTGTGTCAGTAATCTTGGTATGCATGATTAATTAATTAATTGTCATAATTCTCTCAATTCGCTTAGTAGAGATCGTAGTTATACGAGCTTAGAGGGGTGCTACAGCTTTTCACCGTACCTTTCTGATATGTAACTTGATCCATGAATCTACACTCGGTTTTTGCATATATGTTTTTTCTAAATAATGAGTCGCATTAGGGTTTTATTTATTATTTTGTTTTCCCATTTAAAAATAAACTAAAATAAGTGGCAACTCCAGCTTTTTCAAAAATCAAATTTTCACGATAAAAAGTGAGTCTCGTCGTTTCGAATAGGGATGTACGTGAAAAATATGGGTCCACAAATTGACAACTCCACTACGGATGTTCAAATAGTCAAGTTTGAACTCGATTTAAGGGAAATGTGGTGTTTAATTAATCAATCAATGGATATCTTCTCATAGTACCTTTGTTGTGTATTTACATGTTTTAAGGCACATGAGTGTTGAGTTAATGATTATTTTGTAGGGCAGGGTCTTCACCCTTAGCTCCAACTCTATCTTCATCTCCCTTTATCTCTCTCTCTCTCTCTTTCTATCTCTCTACTCATTCTCTCTCATGTCACGGACTTAGTATTTTCCTAAGCTCGTGCGACACTTAGACAAGTGAAGACACTTGATCTTGCTAAATCAGCCTTATTCCTAATGATTAACTTGCTAGGTTAATAAGACGTAGTAGGCAACTCTTAAAGAATGGAAGCTTTATTGCTTAAGGAAGCTTTACAAGTGCTTTTGGGGACTCACTTGCTTGGTTGGTTAGGTTCTTGGGTGGATTTGGGTGGTTTTTGGGTGGCGCCTTGGCTAAATGAGGGTCTCACCTATTTATAGGCACCAATGGAACTCTCTGGAACCTTGGAGGGTTCCTTACAAATCAAGAAGATTCTAGAACACCCTACATAATTCTATGTACAAAACTTATGTACAAGAATATACAAGAGATTTCTAGATTTCTCTAGAAAGCCTTGGACTCCTCTCATACCTTTCACCATAGTGCAGAGATGTGTGGACTTCTCTAGGCATCTCTGAAACCTTCCACACTCTTCCCACTAATGGCTAAGTGTAGGAGTCTCTATAAGCTTCTTGGGTTCTATATAAGGCCATAGGGAAGGTCATTTGAAGCATCCTGTGACACTTAGCTCCTCAACACACCATCACTTTAGATTGAGGAATTGGGTTAGAAACATAGAACCAATGCTTTGGTCCTTTAGGTTTAGGGAACCTAGGTTGGGTTTAAGGAAAGGCAATGGACAAGGTTAATCTCAAGAAAAATACTTAATTTTTATTGGCTACCTACATGCATTCTCCATTCCCCCTGTTTCTTTAAAATTTTATGGAAAAATGTAAAACAAGAAAATACACACAAGAAAGAAAAAGAAAAAGTGGAAGGAAATGAAAATTTTAAAAATATATTTAATAGTAATAAAAAAAATTTATATTTAAACTTTCATATATAATGAATAATTAATTTCAAAATATATAATTTTAATTATACTTTTTTTTTATATATTTTGGATGATAAATAAAACAAGAAAAAAAAACCATTTTCTTTAATATTTTGCATAACCAAACATTAATTCCAATGCGTTCTTCTATTTCACTTGGGATATTGTTTTAACAATAAAAATTATATTTTGTTAAAAGTTTTCTACATTTTTTTTTAATGAAAGGAGACTACGAAGCAAAATACTTATCAACATGATTGAAAAATGAGTCACAATTATGATCAAAACTAAACTTTCTAACATTTTTAAAGTGTTTTCTACATATTTATGATTTGGGATAGCATCTTGTAGATATTCGTGATTTGAAATAATTTTTAATTTTTTTATTTAATAGTGAACATAATAAAAATAGAAGCAATTATGTTGTGTGATATAATTGGATTTTATGTTTAAAACCTTTATTTCAAAGGGGTTCATTATAGTAGTCAATATGATTTAAACAATGAAGTAAATTATATTCTTATATACATATTTCATTTTCATTGCTTTTATATCTAAAGTCTAGTTCCATTTGTACCTTGACGTTATTTAAAGTGCGTTTGATAGTATTTTTACTTAAAGTATTTTTTGTAGAAGTGTTTTTCCTTGAAAGTATCACCAATTAAAAGTTTGTCTGGAAAACACTACAAATAATTTTAAGGATGCATAATGTGAGTATTTAACTAGGCTGGCAATTCTGGACAAAATTTCTAGGTGCTGCCTAACTTGATTTTTCCAATCCTTCTTTGGACTATTTGCCTAATGAAGATCAAGTTGTTGAATTTGTCAAAAGGCCAAGGTATGTAGTTGAGGTTGGAGTTGGATGAAATTTGAATCAACCTTATTTTCAAGTTGATTGTCTTTAATCATTTTAAAAGAGTTAGGGAAGCATGGGAAAACATTTTTGCTAAAAAGATTGAGGGTTTCACATCTCTTTAAAATGAAATTTTCCCATTTCTGGAAATGAGAGACAATAACTGTCGGTTCTATACTCTTCATTCTCTTTCCTTTTTGAGGTTGTTTAGAAAATCTTCTATAAGTCTTCAAGCCAATCTTCTAATGGATTTTCTGAAAAGAAAAATGGGTTGAGTTCTTTGAACATTCTTCTCTCATTCATTTGGGTTGGGTGAAAACCCATTTTCTTCTTATGTGGATTCAAGAAAAGGCTGAGATTGAGGTTGGTGTGGACTCCAAGTGTGCTCCAGAAGAAGAAGGTGAGAATTTGAAAGTGAAAGTTACTAGTCAAGTGGTTCGGGAAGGATTGGTAGGCTTGAACTAGGTAAAACCTAGCATTCAACTTTTGTAATTCATAGTGGATGTTTTCGATCGATTGTAGGACCGTGGTTTTTTTTAATCTTTTAAGAGGCTTTCCATGTAAATTTTGGTGTTGTCTCATTGTCTTTCATTTTCCTCTTAATGTTGTCTTCAATTTCTACCTATCTTAGACAATTTGGGCATCTAATACTTGGTTGAATGTAGAGGTGAAATAGATATGAATGGTCTTTAGGTTAATCTTATGCTATTTCTAAATATTGTTCATAGGTATAGTTGAGATGTTCTACTCTTGTTTTAATCATAAATTGTTTTAAGGAATTATGTTGGGGAGTGATGGAACATGTGCATGTGACTTGCATTTCAATCTTATTGGGGAGTGTTGTTGCATTCACATTTGTATGTGATCTCTACTTTGTGTTTGAAAGTATTTTTAAAAAGAAGGTAAATTTGTAAAAATCTTAATATTAGATAACTTGTGTTGGGAGACCTTTTAAATTGGTTGAAAACACGTCTTCATCCCTCCTCGAGGTGTAGTCCATATTTGAGATTTACCTTTCACATAATATTTTTAAAATTTTAATCCAATGAAAATTTACTTTCCACCTAAACCAAGTCGTTTTACTTCTTCAAATATCGATAAATTACTATACAAATGCTTTAAAAAAATTATGTTTTATTCATCACCCCTTCTAGGTGTAGTTCGTATTTGAGATTCACCTTTCCATTGGTATCAGAGCAGGTTTTTAAAGCAAAAATCATTTTTGATCTTTGAATCTCAATCATGGAACCTTATCAAGAGGGAGTTTCCATTGGGATACCACCATTCTTAAATATTGAAAATTATTTTTATTGGAAGGTAAAAATGTAATATTTTTTCAAAATGCAAAGTAGAAAAGTTTAGGAATGTCATTGAATTTGGTTGGTCTCCACCTAAGGTATTAGATAGAGAAGGTAGACCGACAAATGTTATCAATCCTAAGTTGGAATGGGATAGAGGTGAAAATGAAGCTAGTGAGAATAATGTTAAAGTCATGTATTCTATTTTTAATGCCATTAGCACAAATGAATTCCATAGGATTGCTACATGTACTTCGGCTAAGAAGGTTTGGGATATCCTTCAAGTGACTCATGAAGGAACTAATATTGTGAAAATGTTCAACCTTCAAATGTTGACATCTAGGTTTGAGACCATTAGGATGGATGATCATGAAACTTTTGGAGAATTTCATGCAAAATTGATAGATATAATGAATTCTAGTTTTAATCTAAGTGAACCCATCTCTAACTCTAAGGTGGTTAGAAAAATTTTAGGATCTCTTTTGGAGAGATTTAGAGCTAAGGTCACTGCCATTGAAGAGTCTAAGCATGTGGATTCCTTGAAGATAGATGAACTTGTAGGTTCCTTCCAAACCTTTGAGATGACCCTCGAATCACTTAGGAAAGCTAAGGGAATTGCTTTAAAAGTTATTAGAGAAGAGTCTTTAAGTTCCAAAAGTGAGGATGATGAGAAAATGTCAGAGTGTGAGCTTACTAAGTTTGCTAAAAAAATTCAAGAAGTACATGAAATTCATAAAATCTAAGAAAGAATCAAATGATGGTAAAAAATGGAAGAACTCAATTGGAAAAGAGAAAATGATGGAGAAAAGTGTGAAAAATGAGTTAAAGATTGAGTGCTTTAAATGTGGGGGAAATGGTCACTATGCATTTAAATGTCCCTCAAAGAAAAAAAGATAAAAAGGCTATGCAAGTTTCTTGGAGTGACTCCGAGTCTAATCAATCAAGTGAAAAAGAATTCAATGGAAGCGAGGAATGCACTAACTTCATAGCCAACCTCTCTTAAAATCAGCTTCAAGTGAGTTAAGTGAGCAAAGTGACTTCAATGATGATGACATGAGTTTTGACACAACATATGAGACTTGGTACAAGGAGTGCTTGAGCCTTAAACAAGAACAAGTCAAGTGGAAGACTTCTAAGAAGATTTTAACTAATGAGTTTGATATTTTAATGGGATAAAAGAAGGCTTTGCTTGATAAAATTACATTTCTTGAACATGAACATTTGGAAGTGAAGAAAAAGTGTGATATGTTGAAAATTGAAAATCAGATGTTCAAGGATGAGTTTAGGAAGGAAGAGTACTCACATCCTAACTCTAAGAGACTTAATGAGTTGGTCAATTTAGTGCGTAAATATTTTGATAAAAAAGGCTTAGGATTTGTTAATGGAAATGCTACTCCAAGTTGTGGTAAAATAGTTTTTGTTAAGCCTTGTGAAGAAAAATTTTCTAAAAAAACTCATTATCAAATCAAGTTTCATTGCACTAATTGTGACAAAATGGGACACACTTTTGATAGATGTTATACAAGATTGTTTAATAATTTTAAAAGGAAGTTGACTAACCTAATGAATGAATATCATATTCTCAAAGATCCTTAATAATGGTGAGGTGAAAATGAGCACTTTGAATGAAAAGAAAAAAAAGTCTCAAATTTCAAATAAATTTGGGTGAAAAAGAATGAGTTGGAATGTCTAGTTGTCCATGCAACACTCAGAACTAGTGAGTCACATTCATGGTATCTTAATAGTGGTTGTTCACGCCATATGACAGGTAATAAATCATTATTCATTAGTTTTGTTGAATTTGATGGAAGAAATGTGACATTTGAAGATGGTAAAGTGGCTAGAGTAAAAAACAAAGGTACCATTTATGTCCTTGACATTCTTAATCTTGAAGAGGTCTTATATGTTAAAGGTTTAAAGACTAACTTAATTAGCATAAGCTAAATGTGTGAGTATGAGTTCAATGTCCAATTTCACTAAATTTTTGCAAGGTGTTCGCTTTGAATGATGCATGTGTGATGATTGGCTTAAGAATTTGTGATAATTGCTATCTTATTAGTCAAAAATCACATTCATCCTCTTCTTTTATGTCTGCAAGTTCTAAAATTGCATGTGTTAATCACTCATTGCAACATAGATTGTTTCAAAATGAAAAAGAGCATCCTATTGTAAAAATTAGGATTGATGGGGAGAGCAAATTTGATGATGCTTATGCTGTTGATAGGTTAAAGAACCATGTTCTTCATTCTAAATCAAAACATATTGACATTAGACATCACTTTATTTGTGACTTAGTAGAAAAAAAAGTTGTATTCTTGGAGTATGTTCCAATAGAGGGTCAAAATGCTGATATTCTCACTAAACCTTTGGATGTGTCTAGGTTTGAATCACTTAGAAAATCCATAGGTTTGTGTACACTCAGTTGACTTTCTCTAGAACTTGTTTAGAATATCTTCTTGCATATCTTTGAGTCATAGTTGTCTTTCCAAGTTCCTAAGTGTCATCAAGTTGATGTTCTGTTTGTCTTGGTTCATTTTTTTTTTCTCAATTTCTGATATGTTTTTCATCATAATTGTCGAGTTCATGTGAGTGACATGCTTATTCATTTTGTTTAAAAGTTAGATTGACCCATAATGATCTTAAAAGCTTTAAGATGTTTTTATCTCCATGGCTTGATTGATAAGCATGATATTGAGTCTTTGCTATTTTGATTTGGTTAGATAAACTACAAAAGTTTAGCATCATTTTTTTCAAGTGAGTAAAAGCTCATTGTTGGACCTTGTGATTGCATAAATGGTGAATAATACTCTTTAAAGTCTAAATGTAAACTTATGTCTATCTAATGAGCATTAAAGAGTGAGTAAAGTCACTTGGAATATCCTTGACTGTTTGAGATTGTCCTTCCTTGATGGTTTGCCCAGTATTTGAAATTAAGAATAAAAAAATGGAAAAGGAATAGAAAAGAAAAAGAAAAATAGTTTGTTTCCCTGAATAGATATGTCACCTTGGCAATGTTTCAAGTGTAAAAAGCCTCCATTGCAAGATTGGGACATCCTTTATGTTGCTATGTAGTAAGGGCCTTAGTGATCCTCAAATCAAAAATTGATCCTAAGAGTGAAGCCCATGTTTGTGTAAACATGTCAATGCTGAATGTGAAAAGCAAATGATGTATTAATTTTTATTTTATTTTTGGTTATAAATAGGTCATGTTAAACAGAAATCTGACCAAGAGAGGTGCAAATTAACTTCATGGAAGATCATCTTTAATTTCTCTAGGAAGAAATAGTGTCTTGAAAATAATTTTTTGCTTTATGGGTGGATATATGTTTATAAGTGGAAAGTAATTAACATTCTCACTGTTTACGGTATCTTGAGTGAGTCTTCTTTGAGCTTAAGCTTCCTTGTTAAAGTGTTGATAATCATTTATTTTTTACCTATTCATATGATCAATTTTGAAGGTTCCTCAATCTCTATATTTATTAATTTCGTCTATAGTTAAGCTCTTGGTAACATTTTTTTATCAATATGAATCAATACTTGCTCATTGACTAGAAGATAAGTGTGTCATCCTCATGTTTCTTAGCTTTGTTGAATCACATTTTGGTTTATGAAAGCTTTTTGATGTGTTTCTTGTGATCTTTTATAAGTTTTTTTGCCTAAGTCATTTTTATGTAAGGTGTCAATCGATCTGTTGAATTTGTGGATCGATCTACTATGTTCACAATCTTGTGACCGAGAGCTCATGAACGAAACATGGATCGATCCACCAAAATTAGTATCACTTATTCCATTTATCTCACACACACTTAGCCATTTTTTTTCTTCTATTTTGGCTTGTTCAAGTCTGTGATATTTTGCATCATTGAGAGCACATGAACAAAAGTTAGATCAATCCATCAAGAACGATACTACTTGGCTCTTAGTGATAATTTCCCATTTTGTCCCCAATTGTGTGTACTCACTCTTGATAGTGTATGAGAGGTATTTTTAGCATTTTTATGTAAAAAAATTTAAAAATTTAAAAATTAAAAATCCCCAAAAATACCCTAAGCTGTTTGTTCTTGAAAAAAGAATCTCTCTCGTCTACATTTCATTTCGGCCATTGCCATTGGATTGCACTTCTAACTATTGCTATCTATTTTCTTTTTCGACCATTTCCATTAGATACCTATTTTCACCTTTGTTTTTTTGCACTACACATCCATTGTGGCTATTGTCGTAGACATCCTGTCTAACTTGTGTCGCCAAACATCATCTCCGAACTTCCTTTTTGGCCATTATTGCTTGAAATCCCCATCGGTCTTTGTGAATTCGCATAGCTCGTCCATTCCAATTGTTGTCGTCGATTTGTGCTTTTTCTTTTGCTACTAGCATATTTTTCGACTAGATTTTCACCTAGTCAAGCTTAATTTTAGCATTATTTTCTAGCATCTTCCTTCGACCTTCTTTATTGACAACGATTTCATATTCGACAAGGATTTCATTTTGAAATCCTTTTGCCCAGTGTTTTAGACTGTATTTGTTCGATAGTCATGTCCAAAAATTCTTTCCAGCAAGGGTTCGAGTAGGTGTCGGTATTCTCATCTCTACTGTTCATCAATGTTCAATTTGACGCCATTTTTTATGTGGCTCATACATGGGTTTCTTAGCTTAAGTAAGTAATCTTCTTTGGCAACCTTAGGTGTTCGGTTTGTCTATTTTTCTCTCCACCATTAGCTTCATCTAAATGCTTTCATTTTGTGGAATCCTTTCACAAGAGATTCTCGATTTGGAGTTTCATTTTTGCCTTGGATTGTTCTTAATTTCTAGTAATGTTATTCCTAGGTTTTGTTTGCTCATTGTGAGTGATCTCTTTACATTTTTATGCTTGGAATATGTTTTCAAGGTGATAGAGCATTTTTTGAAAGTTTTAATTTGAGACCCTATGATAGGAGTAATGGAGAGATTCTTGTATCCTGTTAATTTTTTTGGGGATGTTGATATGGATACTAAATGACATGTGGATACTTGTTAATTAGAATGTTAGATATTTTGTTATTGAATTGTTATCCCTTTGTCTTTTTTCTTGGATATAAAGGGGAATATTGTGGCCCTTTGTTTTTTTTTTTTTACGACAAAAAGGGGGAGAGACATTACAGTTATTACTTTGGATATTGGATATCTACATGTTGATTATTTTGGATATTGAATATTTTGAGAAACATTTTGATATGTGATCTTATCTTCTTTGAATTTGAATATACATTGGAATATTGGATATCTACATGTTAATGATTATTTTGGATGTTGGATATTTTGAATTTGAATATACATTGGAGTTTTTGGATATACTTGTTGATATATTATGTATATTCAATTGCTTCATGTAGGTGCTACTAATTGTTTTTCTTGAGGTGTATTTGTAGGAGTTGTAGTACCTAGGTTGTGAGTTTGAGTGGGTAAGTGAGTGGCTTGTATGAGAGTGAGTGGGGCTTACTTAGTTGTACTTATTTGTGTTGTAAAGGGTTTTGTCCTAAAATTGCCAAAATGGGGGATTATGAGTGTTTAGCTAGGTTGGCAATTTCGGACAAAATTATTAAGTGCTGCTTAACTCAGTTTTTTCCAATCCTTTTTTGGACTACTTGCCTAATGAAAATCAAGTTGTTGAATTTGTCAAGAGGCCAAGGTATGTAGTTGAGGTTGGAGTTGGATGGAATTTGAATCAACCTTATTTTCAAAAAGTTGATTGTCTAGAATCATTTTAAAAGAGTTAAGGAAGCATAGGAAAACATTTTTGCTAAAAAGTTTTATGTTATCATGTTTCTAGATCGATCCAAATGACTCATTTTTGTGATCTTTTTCTAGCCATTAGATAGTCACTAAACATGGAAGAGAGCTAATTAAATAAGATGTTTGATTGCGAACAATTGAGATGACTTTGAAGAGAAATGAAAGGAAACATGTTTTCAACTAATTTGACATAATGAGAAGTGTAAATTTTGGAGGTAGAAAGATCTAGGCAAAGGTAGACACTATAGGTGAGATATTAACTGAGAAAGACACATGGTATAGAGTGAGGTGCTAGTTTGTGTGGAGAGTATGAATGAAGAAAGGATAACATAGACAACCAAAGACACAAAATTTGGAGTAGTCTGGTTAAGATCTAAAAAGTTTTACATATGGAGATGAAAAGTGAAGAGTGGAAGTTGACATGCGATTAATGAGATAAATAATAGTGGCAAAAACATATGACCAATATGAGAGAGACATGGAAGCATGAGATAGAAGAGACAAACTCATTTCAACGATATGATGATGGTGATGTTCACAATATCCATTTGTTTTTATGTCTATGGAGAAGTGTCAAGACATGAAATACCATTAGTTGGTAAGAAAGTGGCAAAGGCTTGATATTCCCCATCATTGTTGAAGTAGAGTGTGATGATTTTTTTATTTAAATTTTTTTTTGACAAGTGCTTTGAATTGAATAAAAACATTAGAGACATAAGATTTTCTCTTGAGAGGATAAAACCAAACGTATTTTGTAAAGTGATCGCCAAAGATAATATAGGATTTGAAATCATCAAACAAAAAAACCAAAAGGTCCACACATAAGAAAATATTATTTTAAGAGGTTGAGAAGAAAGGATTAAAGAAATAAAGATTAATAATTTGTGGCTTTTATTGCAATGATGGACATTACAATAAAAAAATGAAAATAGACGACTTGATAAGTTTAAATTAAAGCTAGAAACAATGTGCCTAAGAATGAACGATGATGGGTGTCCTTGTGGACTCGCATTTTTCACGTGCGACCCCACTTGACGGCGATACCCACGTTTTATTATGAAAAACTGATTTTTGTAAATGTTGGAGTTGCCGCTTATTTTTCTTTATTTTTTTTTGAAAAGAAAATAAAATAAGAAATAAAACCATATAAATTTGAAATATTTTAATCATGAATATTGTTAAATATAAAAAAAAAAAGTTCATATTTTTTAATAATAAATATTGGAATGCAATATAATTTTTACTTCAAACAAATACCAAACACATATTATTCAATATGTAAAAAATAATATATATATATATATATATTAGTATTATTTTATAAATATTTTTAATTCTTTTTATCAAAAAATTTAATTTTTTAATCTATTTTTTATTTTTCAAAATAAGTTATACAAAAAAAGAAATAAAAAATTGATAAAAATAAATAAATTTGTGATGCATGTGATATACATATCTCATTTTTTATCTTAGAATTAACATATTCCATGTATAAAGGATATAAAAAAGGATGAATAGTATATCTCATCACTTATTCTTTTCTATATTTACTTGAATATAGGATAGAATAAGTGACAAAATAATATATCTCATTCCATTATCAATCAAACACACGATATAATATGATATGCTGCTCTTTCTTATTTTACTGTTAGGAAAAATTGCACAAATAATTATTTGTCCTTAACATAGAACAATAGTAGTGGAATAAAATAAACTTTTTCCCTCTCTATGTAATTAAATAGGCATATGATAATTCAAAAAAAATAATAATAAGTGAATCAGATTAAATAAATAGGGAAAGTAGAAAAATCAAGACACCAAATTTTAATATACGAAAAAAAACCTTCCCTTATAAAAGGAAAAAAACCATATTAGCAAGTTTGGTCAAAATATTCCATAATGAAAATATTGAGTATACCAATTCTTCTCTAGAAAAAAAAGTTGAAGTTTATAATCACCAATACGAGAAAGAACCATAATTAGATTATGGGCGCGTAAGACCAAATAACCCACACTCATTTTCTCTCCTCTCTCTTTCTTTTACTTAGTTTTTGCTCCTTATTTATGCAATTTCACACATACCCTCTTTTCATGACGCGCGTGTATATATATTTTTCCCTTTCTTTTAATTTATTGAGGTGGGCCCCCTTCTCAAAGTCCGTCAGTCAACACTTCTCATACTGTATCGAACCAACCAAGTATAAACTAAGTTTGAACAATCAAATAGCGAATTTATTAGGGTGTACTGAGGACAAGCATCTGTTTGTCATAACCCAGAACGGCTTGAAACAAACGGACTGCAGATAGAATTCCTCTCATCTGAAAAAACTACATAAAACTGATAAAGAAATTATTGGAGATCAGTAGCAAAATATTATTGCTGTTTAGTGCAATCAACAGCCTTGAAGGAAACTTTCTTTCCATCAAGATCAAATCCAATCAAGAAATTCATCTGGACAAAGTTGCCAAAGATGCCTGTATCACCATCTATAGGTTGCATGGCAAAGCAGTAGACACCTTCCTTTGGACTAATGAATGTGTTCAGAGGCTTCAACTGCACATCAGCACCATCAAAATGCGCAGTTAGAATTGGCCCATCGATCAAAGTTGCGCTTCTATAACAAAGTTGTGGCTGTAAGTCTGGATCCTGAACCGGTTCCATAGGAATTGCCTCCTTCACTCCCTGTACTAATCTATTATAGAAATCACGAGGGAGAAGTGTTGGAGGTGTGCCTGCATCGATAAAAACATTACCTTTTGTCGCCATTGGGGAGGAGGAACTGAAAGGAAAAAGCTTGTCTCCCACACTGATTCCATCCAGTGTAACAAAATAGTAGGTTGGATCATCCTTGGTGACCAAAGGAGTAGAAACTACGTCACTACCCGAAACTTCCGCTTCGGGGCCGAAAATGATCTTGCTGGTGATGCTGGGATCAGTACGGAATGGCACCAAGCATTGGGAAAACTTCCTGCCTGATCCCAACGTGGACATGATCTGAGAAGTCAATGAAAGAGGCCTTCCTCCCGTGCCGAATAGTCCCATTTCGTTTTCATTGAAAGTCCCGGAATTATTGTGTCCACAGCCAAACACAATGTTGAGAATGGAAGTTGGCTGGCCGGAATTGGAGTTGAGGGTGAGGGTTTCTGTTGCAATAACTCCTTGAGCGAGAGACCCATCTCCATAACCATAGCTGAAGTCACAGAGCTTTTGGGGCTGAGAACAGGAAACAGTATCAAGCAAACGACATTGTTGAGACTCACAAGAAACTTCTTTAAATGAGGTAGATTTTGAAGGATCAAACATGGGGTTTTTCTGCTTGTAGCATGACAGACAAGGTAGACACTGTGTCCACATAAGGTCACTGCCTGTGTCGTAAATGCCATATACATCAAATGGTGGGGTTCCAATGGATATCTTCATCAGATACTCACCATTGTTTGATGAAACTGGCGGTTCAGGCGTGTTGGGGGAGATTGAAGCTTCGCTAAAACTCATGAAACGTCGAAAAAATCTGTCTAAGCGCTCTGCAGGAGTTTCAGAAGGATTGTAGAGGGGAGACTTGGGAGAATCTCTATGGATAAGATCAATACTAAACCTACCATTCTTCACTTCTGCAGCTGAAATATGGGCAACAGAAACGAAAGAGAGTGCAATGACAATGGAGAACAGTAAGCCAAGGTGGTCGAAGTCTGCCATAATATTAAGAGAACAGGGGGAGAGTACCGTGTGAATGTACTTGCAAGACCATGATTATTTATAGCGGAGTAGAATATCGGATGATTAAGTTCTAAGAATTCAAAGAATATTTGTTTGTGTTCTTATCCTTCAATGACATCAAATGACTTTCCAAAAAGGAAAATGAATTAAGAAAAAAAAATAAAAAAATAAAAATCTATATGGTATTAAATCAAGCTATATTTGAAAAGAAAAAATGTTTGCAAGTTTCCTAGTCCTTAATCTTTATTCTTTTAAGGGAAGGCAGTACAGCATGGATAATCCAATAATAATGGATTACAAGTAGAAGCCAATACTTGGTTTTCTATTTTAATTTATTTATACTTTTTGGTTTTTTTTCTATTTATTTTATATTTTACTATTGATGGGATCATGAATTTAGGCATAAACCTATATTTTCTGAGTTTATTTTGTTTTCTAGTTTTATATTATTTCCCCATTTTTATTTTATTTTAATATTTTATTATTAAGAGTATTACTATTTTTTAAGAAAAATCAAAGCATTCTATCATTCTATTTTATTTTTAAATTTTATTTTGATTTTTCTACTTTATTATGTTTTTATATTTTGCCATTATTAATTTTCATTTCTACTTATATTATTGACTTTGGTAAAGAAAGTTTTAATTAAATTAGAATAAGAAGAGATACTGATTTTAAAAATATCGTGAATCAATTGAAGTGATTTTCGAACAATCACTTGATATGTAATTTTTGCAAAAAATATTTTTTTTTATTACATAACGCATTAAAATAAAAGAATTCATTAGTTAAAAGGGATGAAATAATCCTCATATTTGTAATTTTAAATTCTTCCATATTTTTCCTTAAAGAGTAACCTATTTTTGACATAAATGTTCTTAACTATTTCAAGTATTTACATATAAATTTTAAAATAAAAGGTAATGTTTACAAGAAAGGAATGGGAACGTTTTAGTCAAAATGTGACTAAACAAATGATGGAGAATTAGATTTCCAAAATTGGGTTTTAATGACCCTTTGAATCAAATAGCCCTTAAAAAGACTATCAATTTTTTTTTTCTTTTTTATATCCAACACTAATTAATTCTCCTTAAAAGCATTTTTAATAAAAGCACTCTCTCTCATATATATAAACTAAAATTTATTGTAGCTAGAATAACAAATAAATGAAATATTTTACTCTTTGAATTAAAGTGAGCTATAGAATTGAAAATACCTTGTTTTACTTATTTTTCAATTACAATAGATTTAATAATGAATGAAATGGCCAACATATCCATATATCAAAACTGATAAATTGACTTTTTTTTTATTTAAATTATTTTTTTCAATGTAATTAATTTTGCATCAAGAATTGGTTTAATTAATAGGCACCCACAAATTAGAATTTTTCATGTTGGAAGATTAAAGATATAATGTATATGAAAAAATACAAGGTATCATGACCAAAGTCATGAACCAACTAAATTGTATAAAAAGTATAATAACCGAAGTCATGTACCTATATATATATATATATATAAGTTTTATAAATAATGGATACTACATGGAATTGGAACAATTGAATTTATATAATTTAGTATGAAGTATATACTAATTTATGATTCTTGATACGAGGTTGCTTGAAATTAAATAAAGGGGCTCTTTGTTCCTCTATCCACTCGTCCTAAGTTTGTGAGGTTTTCCATTATTTGTACAAATATTAAGTAAGAGAGTAAAAAGAGGAAAGATGTAAAGTGTCAATACCAATACAAGATGATAAGGGATTATCAAGGTGACGTAACATTGTAAACAATGTATGTAAGATGATCTTTATCATAATGATTAAAGGCGAGTGTGATCCCGCATTTTCACATGCGTTTTCACTTGATGGTGAGACTTGTTTTTTTGTTTGTGAAAAACCAATTTTGTAAATAATGAAGTCACCATTTATTTTCGTTTTATTATTATTTTTTTTAAAGGAAAAACAAAATAAGAAAGAAAAACAAAAAAAAAGGACTCATTTTTCTTTAGAAAGGTCTGTCTTTGAAATAGTATATTTACTTGAATATAGAATAAAATAAGTGACAAAATAGTATATTTCATCCCATTATCAATCAAACACACGATATAATATGATATGCTGCTCTTTCTTATATTATTGTTAGGAAAAATTGCACAAATAATTATTTGTCCTAAACATAGCACAATAGTAGTGGAATAAAATAAACTTTTTCCCTCTCTATGTAATTAAATAGGCATATGATAATTAAAAAAGAAAAGAAAAAAACAAGTGAATCAGATAAAATAAATAGGGAAAGCAGAAAAATCAAGACACCGAATTTTAATTTACATGAAAAAAAAACCTTCCCTTATAAAAGGAAAAAAACCATATTACCAAGTTTGGTCAAAATCTTCCATCATGAAAATATTGAGTATACTAGTTCTTCTCTAGAAAAAAAGTAGAAGTTTATAATCACCAATGCGAGAAAGAACCATAATTAGATTATGTGCGTAAGACCAAATAACCCACACTCCTTTTCTCTCCTCTCACTTTCTTTTACTTAGTTTTTGCTCCTTATTTATGCAATTTCACACATTATGATCTTTATCATAATGATAAAAGGTGAGTGTGATCCCGCATTTTCACATGCGGTCTCACTTGATGGTGAGACTCGCTTTTTTGTTTGTGAAAAACTAATTTTGTAAATAATGAAGTCACCACTTATTTTCGTTTTATTACTATTTTTTTTAAAGGAAAAACAAAATAAGAAAGAAAAACCCAAAAAAATGACTCATTTTTCTTTAGAAAGGTCTGTCTTTGAAAACCCAAGTCTAAGTCTGAGGATCAGGTTACTTATCGGGAAGATACAATGAACAACTGTAGTACCCCTCTAAGCCCTAAAAGCTAGGTCTCTACTAACTAAGTTGAAATAATTGCGAGGATTAATTGGTTAATTCATAGATACTATAAACTAAATAAGCACATCAGTACAATTAAAAAAATAAAATAAAATCAGCAAATGGTCAAAATAGGGGATTCTAAAAAATAAATCTAAAACAAACATCTCAAAGTTAAGTTTCATCATGCAAATTTTCAGATAATATCTTCTATACGTCTAATTTATCATCCAAGTGATCAAATTAATTAACTAGCTCTCATTTAGTACTAGATTTCATAATAATTTCAGTAGGTTCTGAACAAGGCATTTTGCTAAAATATTCAACAATTGATTTTTTTAATTAACTTAGAGATGCCTTAAAATCATACAAAAATTCGTA
Organism: Vitis vinifera; assembly: GCF_030704535.1. Lineage (NCBI taxonomy): Eukaryota > Viridiplantae > Streptophyta > Magnoliopsida > Vitales > Vitaceae > Vitis > Vitis vinifera. The sequence goes on from NC_081819.1 coordinate 1,824,470, forward strand.
CAAATTAGCCTAACATGTCTATTTTGAATGAAAAATAATCAAAAGGAAATATTATATTCGTAACATATTTAAAAATACGTAAACATTTTACGACTCCAGGAAAGCACAAGTGCAGTAGGTTCAAAAAGAAATAATTATATTTCTCATTTCAGAAATTGTTTCTTAATAATTTGTGTCAAAAATTAAATTTAGGAAGTATGGATCAAGAGAAAAATATTCAATGAGTTTAAAGAAATCTTTTAATAATTTAATTTTGTAAAATGCTACTAAGTGTCAAAAACAAAGTGAAAGTTGAATCTTCTGAAAGATTGATTTATATCTTCTAATTAAGAAATTATTTTTGACTAAAATTAAATATTAAAATTAAGTTAAAAGAGTTTAGAATATCATGGAATAATTAAAAAAAATTAAAGAGCATTTAAATGATCATATTATAATTTACAAGTTGAAATATACAGTAAGTTGTTAATAGTGTCAATAGAAAACCTTATCATTATTATTTTTGAAAAATTTTATAAGTAGGGATTTATTAAATCCCATTTTAATTTACATGAATTCATTCATAAAAAATTCCATTAGTTGGAATTATTAATTTTAATTCACGTGTATTTAAAACCAAAATTCATTTTTAAAACTTTTCAAAATGGGCAGCATTATTATTTTCTTTTAAGAAATTGAAATTTCATGCTTAAAAGAGACTACGATAGGTTTTAAATATAAAAACAATCCATTATAGAAGAGATCAAGATTGATTTTTTTATGAATGAGGTATAAAATCAATTTTCAAAAAAAGAAAAAAAAACGATTCATATATATTTTTAAATTTGGATTACCAAAAAATTATGAGTGTACACGTGTGAATTATTTTAGAAGATTAAGATAAATCAAATTTCTATGAATCAAAATCAGGAGAGTTTATTCAAAGCCAATTATCATGTGATTATCCAATGACTTACTTAGATGAAAAGAAATTTTGGAGAAAAAATTAACTCAATCTCAATAATAATTCATCAAGCACTTCACATTTAATCACTTAATGTCATGAATATCAAATTCTAACAACACTCATATGGCCCAATTTGTCCACACCCAACCTAAACTAACAAGCATTCAAACATTATAAAATAAGAAGAGATTTAAATAAAAAAGACAATGTAAAGTATAAGTTAATGATTAAAATTTTTTTTTACTTACATCAAATTAAAGTACAAACCAAACATAAAATATCAATTTCACCGTTATATGAACAAAACACTAACTCTCTTAACAACCTTCATATCATTAACTCAAATTTCATATAGGTACTAACAGTAAGATCATTGTAATTTTTTGTTTGATATAAACATGTCCACTAACCTCATTAGTACCTTTTCATGGCTGGTTTGTATAATACTCAAATCTACTATTTATTTTTCCATTTTTCTTTTATCTATTTAATACATGCATATCATTAAAATTTCATTCCCCTATTTTTCTATTGTATTCAACATATCACACTTCATTACTTTTAGCATGCATTTTCATTGAAGAAATTCAATCTCCCTATTCTATTTTCTATTGAATTCCAATATTTATACATAAAAAAAAAAAAAACTCATGATATCTCATTTTCTATTGGATTTCCAACACCTATTTCCATAAAATAAAATAAAATAAATCAATCTCTACACCTCATTTTCTACCACATTCTAACATGCATTTCCAATATAAAAAAATTCAATCAATATATTCCATTTCTATTAAATTTCAAAATGCCTTTTCAGATTCAAACCTATATATATATATATATATATATATGTGTGTGTGTAGAAATCTTCAGAAATAATAACTTATGATTTCTCAGTAATGATCAGAGGTAGAAAAAAAATACAAAAATCATAAAAAATTCATTTGAAAATTTTCAACACAACTAAAACCAATATAAATCTGGGTGAATGAAATGCAATTATACATTTTAAATTGATTTGATCCAAATAAACGAGAATAACAAAAACAAAGGATCATATGAGATTTCTAAGGTAACAAATCACAAATTAAACAAACAGAATATAATCAAAATTTCTCCAATGATCAAATCCAAACCTATATATATATATATATATATATATAGAAATATCTAGAAATAACAATTTTAAGATTTCTCATAAACCATAAGAGGTAGAAAGTACAAAAATCATAAAAAATTCATTAAAAAATTCTTAACACAATCAAAACCAGTACCAATCTGCAACAGATGAACAAAATACCATTATATGCTCTTAAGTGATCCGATCAAAATGAAAAAGGACAATGAAAAACAAAGGATCATATTAGAACCTGAGAAAAAAAAATAGCAATTCGCAAAATCAGATGATTAGAAGTTCAATGGCAATACTCTTCCATTGGAACTCTCAATCTTCATGTCTCCTCCTCAACTTTCTCTCAACCAAGATCAGAAAAAAGAAAACTCGCAGCCCTTCGATTGCATCTTTTTTTTTTTTTTTTTTTCTCTCAACTCCCTAGAAATCTCAAAAATGGCTTCTCCAAAAAATGCTAACCCTTTCGTAGAAGACCGTCCCCTGATTATATATCTTCTCTTCGAAGGCTCTCAAACCTTTCCCTCACGTGATCTGAAATGGTAAATGATATTTATGTAAAAAAAAATGAGTTATTTTTCAAATAAAAACATGAAAAAGATTAGATTCAAAAATTTGTGGAACCAATTAATTCTTTCTTTTACTTGATTTTCTAACATTCAAAACTCAAATAAAACAAAAGTAATACTTTATAGAATCACATACCTCGAGAGATTATTTTTCTCGTATAATTAAAACCCCTAATACTTTAGGCCTATTACTCACAAGAAAAACGAACATCAAGGTAGGGACCTTTACCATTTATAAAAGACCATATCATTTTCTTCCATTAAGAAAGTGGGTGGTTAGTGTCAAAATGAGATACAACAACATCCTCCCAATTGGCCCAAATATTAAATGAATTCACATTTCGATGTTGAATTATTATTGTCATATAATTAATATTGAAACTATTCAAACCAATTGATAGTGAGTCTTTATTTATTCAAATTGGAATCTTCAATACATGAAATCATGGTGGTTATGCTATTCTAAGCAAACATTTCTTTATTGTATTACAAGTATGATACTTTCTAATCGAGTACTTTATACCTTTATGATTGAACTTTTTATCAATCATTCAGAGTGTAGCTTAATTAATCCTAATGGATTTTAAAAAAATGAAAATTTATGTGCAGATAATGATATTATTTCATTTACTGAAATAATTGAATAATTTCTTATAAAGACAAGGAAAAGAAGACAAAGTCAAATGGAATTTGTTTCGATAATTCCCATGTTCGCTACATGATCTTTAATTACTTTAACCAACAATCCTTTGACCATAGGATCTACTATCATAGGTTTTGTTCTTATATGCTTAATAATCAATTCATGCTTCTTAATATAATCTTTGACAACCAAATAAAGTATGTTGATATGCTTGCTTCAACTATAAATTTTATTATTTTGAGAAAAGAAAATTGTCACTAATTATCACAATAAACCCTCAATGACCTCACTACATAATTGATAACTTTTGGGCTTATGATAAAATTTCTTAACCATAATACCTATGATGTAGATTTATAGCATCCAATGAATTTCCCTTCCATAGTAGATGAAGCAATTATTGTTTGCATACTACTTCTCCAAGATACAACATCTCTAGCAAACAAGAATATGTATGCTAAATTTGTTGGCATAAAACTTTTAAAAGCGAAGCATAATGTAACAAATTTAGATTGAGCTTCCACTTTTCTATCCATTATATGCATTGATCAATATTTGAGCATTCAAACTCATATCACTTGCATTGCACATGACTTGGGTGCAATTGAAGTTGCACAGAAGATACAAATCACGAGTTCCTTGTAAGATGATAAGTAGTTCACTATTGGTTCTTAGATTTGGGCAATCTAATAGAGATTGTAGTGTACTACCTCCTAATTTGAGGGATGACTTGTCTTGGTCATTGGGATGAGTTTCCCACAGTGAGTGCATTGTGTGTCTGGTTACAAATGGGATAGGATCTATGGTGAATCTATTAAAATAGAGCCCTTAAAAGTATGACATGATGTAATAAATTTGGAATTCATTATTCACTGAATGATATCCCAATATCATTTTTATCTATCCTTATTCCATACATTATATTTTATGAGCATTTTGACCTAACATCTCTGGCATTGTACATGACTTGGGTACATTAGAAGTTGCACAGAAAATTCAAGTCATGAGTTTATTGCAAGTAGATGACTTGTTCATAGTTGGTTTGTGGATTTAGGTAATCCATTTGAGGCTACAGTGCACCACCTCCTAATTGGAGGGATGGTTGGTCTTGGCCATCGAGATAGGGTTCCTATGGTGAGTGCACTAGTGTGTATGGTTATACATTGGACAAGATTTATGGTGAGTCATGACATAAGGCTATTAGGTAGTCATAACTTCACTAAGCTACTATACTGTATAGTTTCTCAATCTTGAGAGAAAATATTGAGTTTGTATAAAAGTTAGTAATAGCTTTGACCTACAGGTGAAATTGTAAGCTAATCATATATTCCCTATGGATTGGGTCATTGTTGATAGAAACCAATAACAATAGGTATTCTCAATAGAGACACCATCATATTTTATAGACTTTGAGACAGTGTGTCCCTTTAGGTGATCCTAAGGACGTGTGATCATGAAATCTATGGGTCCATAGTAATTCCTTTAGTGGAATTTGACATATGCTCTTAATGAACTAGAGTATGTCATTTTATCACATAATAAGAGGACTTTTAACTCAAGGATTGTAGAGGTAGTCTTGAAAGGCTGATAGTTTTTACCTTGTTAGACTACGGATGACCGATTGATGGGGAGACTATATATAGTGGATAACAAGTATTTGACATATGCTCTTAATGAACTAGAATATGTCATTTGATCACATAATAAGAGGATTTTTAACTCAAGGATTGTAGAGGTAGTCTTGAAAGGCTGATAGTTTTTACCTTGTTAGACTACGGATGACCGATTGACGGGGTGACTATATATAGTGGATAACAAGTCATAGACCTAAGCACTTGGTGTCTCGTTATAATATATATATATATAAGATATTAGAGTTTAGTTGATTGTTTATAGTGGAATGTTGAATCAATTTCAGAATTGGATTTTGAGGAAGCCAATACTCCTTTGAGTCCCGATGGTCCCCGCTTTGAGCTTATATTCTTTGATGACGCAGTTTACGAAGGTTGGATGAGTTTTTAGTTCACTTTTGTGCATAAGGGCATTTTGGTAACTACACAAGGTTGCATAGGGATAAGTGAGTAGTATATTTGGATTAGACTAATTGATTAATTAGGTTTTGTGTAGTTAATTAATCAATTATCAATCTTTTTGGGCTACATTAAATGACCAAAGTGCATGGTGGGCTCAAGTAACTTAAGCCTAGTAGGAAGCCTATAAATACTCCTTTAGGGGTTAGGGTTTTTAAGTCTTGTCATTCTCTTCCTATAGTCCAGAGAGAGAACTCTACCCTCCCCTTGAGATCTTTACCATTTCAGTGTCTAAACACAAGGAAGAGTCATTAGACAGAAGATCATGGTGTTCATGAGATCCATTACAACTTTGGAGTAATCTACATTGATTATAATTGATTCAAGAACATTCGAATCAAAGGTATGTGACTTCATTCTCTATATCTATGCTTTTTGTGGTATCAATATTGGTTTTTGCATATCTATTTTTCTACTATGATATATTTAGAGAACGTAGTATAGATTTTCATACACTCTATGAGATCTAGGGCATGGGAAAGGAGTGATTCGAGTTTCCTAACAATTAGTATCAGAACCCTAGGTTAGATTCTTGCATGTTAGATCTATTAAAGGGTATGCTAATTTTGTTTTTCAGGGTATGTTTATTTATCTCATGACCCAAAGGGATGAATGGATGTCAATACGATGGTTATAATTGTGATCGATTTATTATGTTTGGATTTGTTAATGATTATTGGTTTAATGTTTTGTTTCTGGTTTGGGTTGTAAGCTTCATGGTTAGGAGCATAGGAATTTTTCCTTGGTTGTAAAAATCCAGTTTTCTAGATTGATTGTAAACTCCATTTTGAGGAATATATGATATTTTTGTTGTAAAAGTTCCATTTTTTTATCAATCTTGCAACCTAAAGAGAGCATGGAAGCATTTCATTACATCATAGCAGATCCATGGTGAAGATTCCATAATCGAAAAAAGGTGTGTTTTTCAATGGAGTACCTACACATTAATCCTTACTTTGACTTGATTTTGAGGTAGCCTCCTATGAGAATTTTTAGGTAAGCCACATATGGTTTTGAATCTTAGAAAGTCACGAATCCAACAATTTAAATGGTTCATAAATTGGAGTTGAAACAAGAGAGATATGACCATTTGAAGGAGAAGGTGCTTAACGTATTTGATTTTATATATCAATTTTCTTGAATACATGTTTCTTTATGTTTAGAAAATTTTGAGTTACATAAAATAATATATATTAGTAAATATTAAATGTGTCACATATAATATGCTTAACAATGTTACAATTTTTTTTAATACAAGAACAATTTTGAGATTGCATTTTTTTCAAATATTATTTTAATTATATTATGTTATTTTTCCATTTTTTTCAATGTATCATTTGCTAATGACTTGATGTTTCTTTTTTAATTTTTTTTTAATTATGCATCGTATATGCTCTCATTGCTTCTACACAATGTATTAAGTTAGGTCCTCAACAATGACTAATGATTTTTTTTGGTTTTTATTATCTCTCTATAATTAACAAGATATCTTGAATCCTTAAAGGGTAAAGTTTTTATTATAAATTGTCATTTTGATGAAATTCTTGGCTCATTAAGTGTACAATATTGATAATAACTTAGGGTAATGCTATAGTATGTAATGAATACCTGACTAATAACTCTAGAAGTGTCAACATTATATCACCAATGACATACAATTCCATGTGAGTAACACTTAGTATTCTATTAGATTCAAAAGAATCTAACATAACCATTTTGATCACTTAAGATAAGTAATGATTCATCAACTCATTGTAAAGTAGAACACATATATATTACAAGACCATAAGCTAATGGTCAATCTCTATATATCTCTAAGGAATAATATAACATATGCAAATTGTTACTTTGATGTTTCTTTATTACAATTATTTATTTATTTATTTATTTTGTGTGTTGTATATGTTCTCATTACTCCTACACAATGCATTAAGTTGGGTCATCAACAATTATTAGTGTCTTTTGTTGATTTTTATTATCACTTTATAATTAATAAGATATCTTCAAACCCTTAAAGGATAAGGTTTTTATGACCAGCTAGGGTATCGGTCAATTGATTATGCCTTCCCGATCGAGAGTCGATTGAGAGATGCAAAAATCTTTTCTCTTCCAATAGCCTTTCATTCCCGGTCGAGGTTCGATCGATGTCTAGTTGAGGTCCGATCGAGGTCTAACAGTCACATGTCATGCATTTATTGCCCAACGGCTAGTCAACCAATCGACCTTCAACTAGACTGATCGAGGCTATTTTTTGTCATTTTGGCTCCCAAGGCTAGAAACCTATAAATTGATAGCTCCATTTTATTTATGAGTATAAGAACACTTGCATTTATTTGTTTACATATCTCTTCTTGACTCAAAAGCTCTTATTCTTCCCTTAGTGCATTAAAATCCCCACTTACATATTTTTTAGTGCACCCTTGTTATTCATCCTAGCATTTGAGTTGTATTTGAACCCTCATTGAGCTAGGTTGAGATATTTAAATTTGTTATTTGAGTGTTAGAAGTTTCAAGTGAGTAGAGACTTGAAGGGATTGTATAAGAGTCCATTTGAGCCGAAATCCAAGTGTAAAAGAGTTGAAAGCTTGGTTGAAGCTTCAAGTATAGTGGAACCCTCACTCGGTTAGGAGATTGAGGAGAGTAGACGTAGGCAAAGGGTGTCGAACCACTATAAAATCTGAGTTTGCTTTCTTTAACCCTATCTCTTTATATTTTTGCTTCTTTTACTTGAATTTATTATATTTAAAGATCAAATTTTTAAAACCCAATTCACACCCCCCCCCTTGGGTGTTTTTCCTAATTAAGTTTAGCCTTTATTTTCTCATATTTGTTTTAAAAATCTTGAATATTAATGCTTCATATCTCAATGATCATATATATATATATATATATATATATATATATATATGCATGCATCTTGTTTGTTCTTGTCAATTACTAATTACTCTTTGTGCTATATATATTTGGTTATATTATTTTGTAACATCCTTAATATACTTCTTAAAGCTCTTAAACTTGAATATCTTTTAAAAATCAAGGAGCACATACTAAGGGAGGGCATTTCAGCAACCTTAGTTTTATTATCATAAAAAAAAAAAGGGAGATTGTGAAGCTAAGATTCGGTTAATCTTAGTTTTGATAACAACAAAATAAGGTTTTGAATTAATGGTTTATTCTAAGGATATTTAGGCAAAAAGATTTTCAAAGTGGAAATCATATGGATAAATCAATCCAAAGGAAAATTAAGAAGTAAAAGACCTTAAAAAGAAGATCAATCAAGACCATTTATTTAGGATCTCTTTGTAAAATTTTTGGTACATTAGGATCATGCATTTCGTTTTTACTTAAGCACTTAAAATCATCCGAGTGTCTAAATTGATTTTATTCTTTTATAAATTGGATGAAAAATCTTTCTAAATGAAAACAACCTTTGTTTAATATTATTCATAGTTAAAAAGGTTTTCAAAATTACAAGAAGTTCATCTAGTTGGATTCCCCTAAGAATTTTACTTTAAAAATGCAAAAATTGGAAAAAACTATAGAGTTCATTTATCCATCTTTTAATGATTTTATAAAAATTGAGATTGATTGTTTCAAGAATAAAAACTCATATTTTAACATGTATTTCATCATTAAAAAGAGTTTTTTAATATTAACTTTTCATATTAAAACAATTTGAATCATAAAAGGTCATTTGTGTATCAATTTTTCATATTTTATGCATGCTTGACCATTGTTTGACCAAAGCAACTTAACTAGTTACTATTCGCTCAACCCATTATTGTTCAACTAACTTAATCAGTAATTGTTCACTCAATCAGTTGAGAGTTGGTCAATTCAATGATGGATTGGTTAAGCACCTATGATTTAATAGTCACTTTTGTATTTGTTGCCGCCTAATGGCTAATAGCTAGTTTGACCGGTCGGTCGACCCCAAACAATGTCTAATGGCAAGTTTGGGCTTCCAACTTCTATCTATCAGCTCAAACTTATTATTTTGCATGAGAAGGAATTATAAATCATTCTTCAATATTATTTAAGCCTCAGAGGAGTGTATTTTAGAGTGTTCTTGCTTTCGAACTTACATTTCATTTCTTTGTATTTCATTTGAACAAATATTATAAACTTTGTCTTCATTTCTATATCTTGAGAGGATCCTTTGGAACCATAATCTAAAGGGAATAGTTTGAAGACTTGGCTTTTGAAGTCTTGATGTAAAGGGTTCCTTGAAACCACAATCTAAGTATAAAATTTGAATGGTTGGGAGCCTTAATTAAGGAACTCTAGCTCATTCGGACAAAAGCTTAGAAGAGAGTAGATGTAGGTTGGATTGTATAAAACCATTATAAAAACTAGTGTCTGCATTTCTCTTTTATTTACTCTATTTATTGTAATTATTCTTATATTGATTTTTACCATATTATTGCTTATATTATCACTTATATTTATAATTTTTAAATTTATAAAAAGTAACAATTACCTTATATTGGTATACCTAGAATCCTAACATGTGGTATTTTGAATTTTTAATATAAAAATACTTTTTTTATTTAATAAAAGATCACCAATGTAATTTTTAATAATAGGTCTTCTTATGTTTAATAAAATGCATTTTAATTTTAATTTTTTTTTTTTGTATTCAAGAACTAGAAAGATACTACGTTGTTTTAGTTTAATTAGGTATTATTGACGGCTAGACTTGAATTAAAAAACAAAAACCTTAATTTTCTAACTAATTCAAACACTATTATTATTATTATTTACATTTCTATCATATTGGAAGAGCTAATTTCACGTCCTTCCCATTAGTTTGAAATTTCATCCAATATTTTTTTGTGCATTTGAGTCAAAGTAAGAAGATAAAGGAAGTAATTAAAGAAATTTCAAAATCTATACAAGCTACTTGTCACTTTTTTATTTCCAAAAAATACCCTAATCAATACTACTAATCAATTTAAATAAGAATTTAATCCTTTCATTTAGTTAGAATTTTAATTACTTAACGAAGTCATTCCTGAAATTATCATCACAAACCTAAAAGGGAATTCAAAATTTAATATTTTCAATACTAATAATCAATTTAAATGGAAATTTAATATTTTCATTTAGTTAGAGTTGTAATTACTTGATGTAATGTAAGTCATTCATGAAATTATCATCACAAACCTAAACAGTAATTCAAAATTTAATATTGTCAATACTAATAATCAATTTAAATAAAAATTTAATCTTTTCATTTAGTTAGAGTTTTAATTACTTGACGAAGCTAAAATTATCATCACAAACTTAAAGGTAATTCAAAATTTAATCTTTTTCATACTAATAATCAACTTAAATGAGTATTTAATTTTTTTTTATTTAGTTAGGGTTTTAATTACTTGACATAATGGAAGTCATTCCTAAAATTGTCATCATAAACCTAAAAGATGATTGAAGATTTAGTCTTTTTATATGCCTCCAATTCTATTCCATCAACTATTTCAATATGGATTTAATTTAAGGTTTTAACTATTTGAGTTAACAAAATTCTGTATGTTCATAACTTCATTTTGATTTTATATTCAAATTCAAGATCAAATTGAATTATGTATGTTCATAACTTCATTTTGGTTTTATATTCAAATTCAATATTAGATTATATTTGTATTGTATATGATATGAACCTTGTCTATTCCCACTTGCCAACTACTCTAGACTATACTTTTGGATCTTTCAACTAATTAATTTAATCTTTTGAATATCTATGAAGTACTATGTCACACCCCAAGACCCACTCCAAGGGTGTGACGGTCATTTCACACTTCAAACTCGAAGGCTCACAGTGTAACTCAACCCAAACAATTATCTTGTAATCGGAAGTTACCAATTACCAAATACTTGTTCAGAGTAGCGGAACAAAATCTAAAATCCTCAAAATTCAATTTCAAAACTAAAACATCCACTATCCAAAAATCCATTGTCCAAATATTTGCAAACTTAAACAATTCAAGTACTAGAACAAATTTCAAAATCTCCAAAACTCAACTTTGATCTAACATAAAATTTGAAGGATCAATATCCAAATAACTTCCAAATCCCAAAAGATCCAAATGAACACAACTAACAGTTAAACAAAATCCAACATAAAATCCTAAGTCAAATCCTAATGATGACCATTCCTCAGCCTAGCCATCACTCCTCACCCGAATTAAGGGTACCTGAAAAGTAGTCAACAAATGGGAATGAACTCACAACCCAATAAGGAACATTAATGCAGTCCATGGATCAAACATTTCAAACTTACTTGCAAAATAGGAGATATTGTAATCAATCATTTTCATAAAGCTGTGAGTAAATTATTTATTTATTTATTTATTTATTTGCCAATACATTCAAAATTTCTAACTGTATGTGTTTATTTCTGATTCAAACAATTTCATATCAAATTCAGTCAAAACATTCCAATAATTTATTTACTCTGGTCATCAAACATCAAAGGGTGCTCAGTTAGGTGGGACTTTTCAAATGGGTGGCTAGCCTCAAATTGTTCCTTTAAGGTGGACGGAACCAAACACTACTAGTACTAGTAACCTCTAACCGAAACCCCTAGAGGCTGGGGTTCAAATCAATTACATTCCCCACCAAAAAATGTAAAGGTCAACTATTATATCTCATTGACAAGGGCCAAAAGTCAACTATTATATCCCATTGACAAGGGTCAAACAAACCAGAGTCAAATATTTATTTCATTTATTCAAATTTACAACATATAATATCTCCACATTTATTTGTCAAAAACATAATATAAAATTCTAACATACTTTTCATGCAAAACAGGTTTGATCCATGCATAAAACAGAATATAACTCAAACGTTTTCAAATAATGTATATATATATATATATATATATATATATATATATATATATATATATATATATATATAAAATTGTTTCAAAAAAAGAATTTAACAACTGCATTAATTTCCCTTAATTCAAAAGAAATCCTCAAAAACTTTGGAGAGAAAATAATCCTGAAAATCTACTCTTCACCTAACAAAATATAAGAGGAATAACTATTACCATTTATCTATAATTTAACTAATCTATTCCTTATTTAAATAAATTAACAAATTCCCAATTTGTTTCTAATAACACAAAGCCTTGCCATTATTAAATAATACAGTACTCAGTACTCAAGTACCCATCAAAGTTTAACAATACGGAGTCCTGTTACTATTAAATATTACATACCTAAGTATCCATCAAAGTCTAATAATAGAGTATGTGAAAATCCACCAACTAGATTTCAACCATGAAATCCTTACAAAAAAAAAAGTGGATGCATAGTTCCCACACGCATGCAACTAATGCACACACGTTTTTTTCTTCTTCTAAAAAACCTTAAGATCTCCCCAATTCCAACAATAAATCAAAATCTTAAATTTTCACTATTTGATATTAAAACGAATAAAACAATAATAGTAAACTAACCCTAATCTAAATCGAAATCTTCACAGGAATCTTTTTTTTTTTTCTAAAAAACCTTAAGATCTCCCCAATTCCAACAATAAATCAAAATCTTAAATTTTCACTATTTGATATTAAAACGAATAAAAAAAATAATAGTAAACTAACCCTAATCTAGATTTGGGTTTTCCAAAAAAAAAAATCTAATGTGCTTGAAATTAACTAATGAATCTAAAATAATAATCTAGGAGTTAGAATCTTACCTATAGAGGTTTGTTCTTCAAACCTTGAAGTCTGACCTCAACTTCATGTTCTCTGGAAACTCTCTGCGAACAGGAACGCGATTCAGAAAAGAACAGGAAGAAGAGAATTTTCTATTTATACCTAGGGTATTATTCGTAAAATTACCTTTTCACCCCTCTTCCATTTTATTAAATTAATTAATTAATTAATCTAATATCATTATTATAAATTTCCTAAATTACCCTTTAAAAAAAAAACTTGGGCGTTACATACTAACATTCTTTTTTAATGTGAGTAGATAAGACACAATTATGAACAAAAAAATAATAATAAAGAAGAAGATGATACATAATCGATTTCTTTTCTTTTACATATTTTATATACTTTTTATTTATCAAAAAGGTGGAGGAGTATATCTCCCTACATAGACGGATAGGTATATATCAAACCTATTTCTCAATTCAATAGAAGCCCAAATGGGTGAATAGGATCCCAAATAACAAGAGATATGTAAAATGCAAATCCGATTATGCCCATTCCTAATCCTAAATGGAATGTAATGACGTAGGGATTCATATGTAAACATAGTATTTATTTAAATAGGCTCGAATGATCTTCAAATACAACCCATAAGGGCTTGCCCATTCTTTTGTACATAAACCTTTGTGATGGTTTCATGTAGTTTCACTAGTTCTTCCGCTTCCATGACAAATTCCCCCATTTGTGCCTTATAAAAAGCGGCAACGGGTTGATGGTTCATTACCTTGATAACGATTAGAATGATGAATACAATAGATTTTGAACAAGACAAACAAAAAGGGGGTTACAGACCTCTCAATAAATGAAATGCCTAAGGGTTGTCCTTTGAGTTATTTGAGAGTCATCCAACTTGAGTTATGAGTATGTATGATTTTATATTTTTCGGGAAAAAATTCAAAATTTAAAAATGCGAATTTAAATTCAAAAAGAAAAAAGAAAAAAAAGGACTTGTGTTGGATTGAGGTCTTTAACCCAAACTTTAGGAAATATGATTGAAATTAATCTCATATTGGAAAAAACAATGATTGTAATAGTTATGACAAAATCAAAATAATATGTAACTTTAATTTAACTCTCGAAGAGTTTGTTTAATTTTGAAGATTTATTGTTTTAATTTGATTCTAAAAAAATTCAAATTCTTGAGAATTAAACAAAACCAAAAACCAGAAGTATCAAAATCATTATTATTATTTTTTTCTTTTGCGTAATAGTTACTCATTTGTTAAAATAGCACATGGCTTTGTTTCAATAAAATACTATAAAAAAAAAGAGAAAATATCAAAAAAAATAAAATTTTAATATTTAGTTTGCAAAAAAAAAAAAAAAATTAAAATTGATTAGAAAGGTATACATTTTAAATATTTATTTTTTTAGAGGAAAAATAACCATTAAGGAAAGGAAAAAAAAGTAAATAAATACGGAAAATAATTTTTCTATATTTGGTTTACTTAAAAGGGATGAAAAAATTAAATATAATTAAAATTACTTAAAATTTTATGTATTTTCCAAATTACTTAATCTTTATATGAAAGAGGAAAAAAAAGTAAAATAAGTTTAAGAAAAAACATAAAAATAACTTACGAAATTTAAATGTATTATTTCCTTTTATTTTTCCAGTTTATTTTCTTTCTCTAATATTTTTCTTCTTTGGTTTAAGGAAAATAAAGCAAATAATAATAATAATAAATAAAAAAATTATTTATCTTTTATTCAGTTACCATAAAAAAAATATGAGAGAAAACTAAATATAACTAAATTTAAATTACAAATTTATGTATTTTTTAATGATTTAATTTTTATATAAAATAAAAATATTTGAAATGATTTTAAATATACAATTAATAATAATTTATTAACTTTAAATATATTTTATTTTTTATATTTTTATTCCTAATATTTTCTCTCAAATTTTCTAAAACGTAGGATTCATTTCCAAGAACAAAATATAAGGTTAGGCCATATTTTGGTTTTCAAAAACATTGAGAGAAAATACAAGAAAAGAAAATAGAGAAAAAATAATAATAATATGAATAAATTATTTGTATATTCTATTTTAAATTCATTTTACTCATGCATAAATTTTCAACTAATTTAATTATATTTAATTTTTTTCTTATTTATTATTGTAAATAATTTATTTTAATATTTTTTTCTTTCCTTAATAATCAAATATAAAATAAATGTATTTTTTATTTTCTTCTATTTTCCTACATAATAGTAATATCTTTGCCAGACCCAATTTCTGAGTAGGATTTTTCGTCACACATACTCAAATCCAACTTCCAAGTTCTCAAGACATTATAAACAGATTTTTCATGCCAAATATTATTCAAATTTGCCGAATAAAATATGAAAATAGACGGATGATTAGATGTTCTATTTTAAGTTGAATTTTGCTTCTGCCCCTTGAATTATATCTCTTATATTTTCTGCCAACCGTCACTACTGAGTCCTGAGTCCTGACACAATAATTAATTTCTAGCGGTTTCGGTCTCTCTCTCTCTCTCTGGAGCCATCTCTCTCCCTCTGTGAGAGAGGCATTGAAGGGGAAGCGATAGGCATGGTGGGGGAGTCAAGGAGATGGATGATACTGGTGGCAACAACATGGATTCAGGCCTTCACAGGAACAAACTTAGACTTCTCATCATACTCTTCACATCTGAAATCAGTGCTGGGGATTTCACAGCTTCAACTCAACTATCTCTCTGTGGCATCTGATCTGGGCAAGGCTTTTGGGTGGTGTTGTGGGGTCTCTCTCTTCTATTTGCCTCTCTGCCTCCTCCTCTTCATGGCTGCTTTCATGGGTCTCCTTGGCTATGGCCTCCAATGGCTCCTCATCCAAAGACTCATCTCTTTGCCTTATGTTCTGGTCAGCAACCCTCTCTCTCTCTCTCTCTCTCTCTCTCTCTCTTTCTCTGAATTTGATGGAAAGTGTGGGAAAATGAGACGGAAAATGCATGGTTGTTTGGTTTAGCTTGGAGTTTTAAAATTTTTTATTTTATTTTCTCTTCTTGTGTGATTGATTTAGTTTGTGAAGCATGTTAATTTTCTTTTCTTTTGTTTGTTTTCTGTCTTCCCTCAGTTTTCCTTCCTATTTTCTAGGAAATCCACTGAATTCTCTCCCCAAACAAACAACCATAGACACTTTCTTCTCCATTTTAATTTTTTTTTCAAATTTTCTGTCTTTTATTTTAAGAAAAGAAATTATACAAGTTATTGAAGAATTGAAAAGGAAAAATAAATTTTTTATTTTAAAAAAAATATTTTTGGTGACAAATTTAATGGCTATATAATTATTTTACAAAATTAAAAGTATCTGTGATATTATAATTAACTTTGATTCTCATTCTTATTCTTGGGAAGAAAGTTTGGTGGGTGAATAACTCAGAAAGGTAGATGAGCCAAACACCAAACCCTAACAAAAACCCTACCACTATTTTATTTTCCGCTTTTTGGGGTGATTAGTTGGCATTTACATACTTCACTTGGAAGACAATCCATGAAATGGGGTCTGTCAAATCAATGAAAATGATTGCTGAATTTGGCTTTATTATAACTGCAATTCAGCCCAACCCAAATGCCCACATGCAAATGAAGCGTATTGGAAGGGCATGTTCAACTACAAGAAAGGCAAGTACCCACACAAGCTTTTATTGGATCAGACCCATGTGCCCAGTGGTCCCACTCCATCCATCCACACAAATACAGAATACTAAATGCTTATCCTTATGCTTGTTTGATAAGTGTTATATATATATATATATATATATATAAATTATTTTAGAAAATAAAAAAAATATTTCAGTTGTTTTTTATTTTATTTTTTGATAATCATTTTAAAAATTAATAGGACATATATAAAAAAAATAAAAATAAAAATAAGACACTATATATAAAATTTATTTTTTAAAAACATTTGAAAATATAAAAATAAATTAAAAATTATTTAAAGTTTCTAATTAAACTTTTATTATAAAAAAAATATCAAATAACTGTTTTTAAAAACTAATTTTTGGGAACAAATTTTTTAAAGCATTCTCAAACACACCATTAATTTTGCTTTCCATTTTTGAAAAAGAGAGATTTGATTAAAAGACCTCAATTGATCTTGAAATTAGAAGAATGACCATCACATTCATATCTTCACCTTTTCCATACCTAACTCTCCCTCGGCCTGTAGTTTTCTATTTTTTTAAGATGCCTAGTTCTGTCTTTAGGTTTACACTTTCGCCCTTTTTCCTTTGAAGCTCAAGCTCTTGAACATTATTGACAAAATTTTCAATAATAGAAAGGTGTGAGCTTGTGATTTTGGATTTCTAGTTCTAAGTTATTGACAACATTTTCCTATTGAATCAAAATCCATATAATTTACTTATATTAAGTATTTTCTTTTGCATTAGGTAAAGAATGTAGAATCCGCAACCCCATTTCCACTTTCAATGTTCTAACAGAGCTTCTTCTAATTCTAAATGTGCAGGTTTTTCTTATCTGCCTGTTGGCTGGGTGTAGCATCTCCTGGTTCAACACCCTCTGTTATGTCCTATGCATCCAACATTTTCCCAGCAATCGACCACTGGCATTATCCCTAACCACTGGTTTCAATGGTGTAAGTGCAGCATTATACACCCTCATTGCCAATGCCATAAACCCTCACAATGACAGCCTCTACCTCTCCCTAAATGCCCTAGTTCCTCTTTCCATATCTACCCTGGCCCTCGTGCCAATCCTCCTCCAACCCCCTCCTCAGAACCCCTCTAGTGATACCGTCCGAAGTGACTCTCTCATATTCCTCCTCCTCAATGGTATTGCAGTTTTTACAGGTCTCTATCTCCTCCTCCTGGATTCATTGTCTTATAATACTTATAATGTATCAGTGGCTCGTATCCTTCTTGGCGGGGCTATACTTCTCCTAGTCCTCCCCTTGTCTCTACCTGGGATCATCTATTCTCACGGTTGGGCATGTCAAACCTCCCATTCAAGTTCCAACATGGGGGAGGTAGAATTCCTTGAGCTTCAGAAGGAACTCATTGGAAGTAGGGCCACAAACATGAATTTTAACTCTACAAGCACAGATGATGATCATCCTACAAGCACGGATGATGATCATCCTACAGGCACGGATGATGATCATCCTACAAGCACGGATGATGACTCAAATGATATTGCATACAGTGCACAAGAGAAGCAAGGGTGTTGTGAGGTTGTGACTAGGAAGGATCAGTTAGTGAGGCTAGGTGAGGAACACCCTGCTTGGATGTTGGTCCGCAGGTGGGATTTCTGGCTATATTACATAGCATACCTCTGTGGGGGAACGATTGGGCTAGCTTACAGTAATAACCTAGGGCAGATTTCAGAATCACTAGGATACAGTTCAGAGACTAATATGATTGTCACACTCTACTCAGCATGCTCATTCTTTGGACGTTTGCTTTCAGCTGCACCAGACTTTCTGAAAAAGTAAGTATCAATAACTCCACAACAACTAAACTAATCGCACTCTAGAGAAACTGTTTGTAGGCATTTTGGAAGTGCTCTTGGAGACAATCTTCAATGTACTGTCAAGAGAAAAGAAAAGTAATTTTAAGATTGTAACCTAGGCCTAAACAAAAGAAAGGAAGCAGAGTAGTGAAGCCTTAGGAAGTTTCTTGGAGACAATCTTCAATGTACTGTCACTAATAGCTTTTATTAATGCAGCAAGGTGTACTTTGCGAGGACAGGGTGGCTTGCGGTAGCCCTTGTGCCGACACCTCTTGCCTTCTTTTGGCTTGCTCTGTCTGGCAGCAAGATAGCATTGCATGCAGGCACGGGCTTGATTGGGCTTAGCTCTGGGTTCGTATTTGCAGCAGCTGTGTCTATCACATCAGAACTATTTGGGCCTAACAGTACCGGGGTCAACCACAACATCCTCATCACAAACATCCCACTTGGCTCGCTCCTTTATGGCCTGCTGGCAGCTCTAGTGTATGATTCTAATATAGAAAGTTCAAAACAAAAGGTCTTGATTGGGGAAGCAATGGTGTGCATGGGAAGGCAATGCTACCAGCAGACTTTTTTTTGGTGGGGATGCATTTCCTTGTTGGGTTTAGCTTGTAGTTTCTCACTTTTTCTACGAACTAGACCTGCTTATGACCATTTTGAAAGAAATCGGAAACAGAGGGAATCAGAATTCTTTTAGATACCAACTCTCATGATATTCTAGCGGAACTGAATGTTGTAATAACCTTCCCAGAAATGCTTCCATTGCAACCAATTATTAGAAAAAGTTGATAATACAAGTAACGGTAGGGTGTAATGGCCAACAAAATGCTGAAAGGAAGCAACATATGACAAAACAAGTCCAACAAGTTACCTTCTTAATCTTGAAACAAGCAAAATGATCATATTAATCATGCTTACTTATAGATGATTCAGTTGCTTAATCAGGCCAACAGCCTCATTAATGAGACCTAGGACTAAGCTAAACCGATGGCATTCTCAAGTATTGCTCCATCCCTCAACATTCTATAAGGTTCAAGCACCAATATTCCTACAGCCAATGTGTTCAATCACACCATATGGTTTCCCTTGGCCATCTGAAAAACTAGATTCTCAGATTCAAACTTCAAACAATTGATAATCCATAGCATGATGTCATTGATAGAAACAGTGCAAATCATTTGTGGAGAAGCCACTGGGTTTACAAGGAAATGTTCAAATAAAACGAGGGAAAAAGAGGTGTTTTCCTAGAATAGGAACGACTACACAACAGAAGGACATGGACTCTTGTAGAATCAACAAAGCATCAAAAAACACCTGTAGAAACCCAAACAGACAGGTCAAGGCCTCGGTGTTTAGCTAAGAAGGCATAGGGCACAATAATTACTATCTGTATAATATCAAACAATTAAAATGACCTAAAGACACAGTGATGGAACAAAAATGAAATACCTGACAATCTAGGGGGCATTTAATAAAAAAGGGTTCGCCATGACCAACTCTCAACTTATAAGAAGCCTGTTACAATTTTTTCATCAATGAAACAGCCCACTTCAAGCTCAAGTACTTTACAATTATCTAGCTTTGATACTCAAGGAACCATGACAATTGCTATACTCCCCCGTTTTCTAGTTGTATTTCCAGGGACTGCTCATCTTCGTTTTTTATCTGAACAATTACCAGTGAGGCATCTCCTTCCACAGCCAACTTCTTATTCTCCAACAAAGCTCCCCTCAACCCCCTCCTAAGATAGTTATCAAAGTTCTCTAACAGCCTGGGTGCAATGTGCATGCTCACATGAGATAGTAAGAAGCAACTCCATGTAGAATCAAGAAGTAGTGTAATTTGATGCACTAACACAATCGTCCAGAATTTAACGTACTAACATGTCAGATATATCCTAAAAAATATTCAAATTTAAGACAGCACAAGAGGTATCAAATCAAATAGGACAGTATCACAACAAAATGATCCACTTTCTGATGTCAAAAGCTTCAAAAAAAGAAACGAAAAGAAAAAGGCAAAATCATCAAAACAAATTTACATAGAACAATAATTTCAGAATAAAATTACAAACTTCAGCTTTTCAACATTTTTACATAAAACAAAAGAAATTACGAACTTCAGCTTTTCTTCTAAAGAAAGCCCAACAAAATAACCTTCAGCTTACAGTTCAATTCAACAAGAAATTCGAGGTCATCTATTTTCAAAAACCTCAAGGAGTTTTCTTATACTAAACACCTCCAGGTTTTCAGTATTAATAAGTGATATGCATAAATATACTATAATATGATAGATTGTGTGAATGGATGAATATGAATGATGAGACATTTCTGATTAAGACAACCACATATGCAAACAACAGATGCACATCAGTATCTACTGGAGTTTCAAATATCTAACCTAGCTCCCGACTGGTAAATGTACAGGAAATAAAAAATTCCAGGAACAGTTCTTATAGGGGAAAGTCTACTCAATGACAATAGCAGTATCTGAAGTTTCACCATTTGCCCTGTCTAACAACATAGATGGGATATCACCTCTGAGAATTTGAACTCTGAACTTGATATTGCTAGTATTGCACTCCATGAGTTCAAATACACATGCATCTCCAGCTTTCAGGTTGTTGTCATTGACAAATGTTCTCCAGCCAATATCAAACCGTTTGTGGGTACGGTGATCTCCATTAAAAGTCATCTCCCATCTCTTGTCCTGATGGACAAGAACTGCAGGAATCACAGCAGAAGGAACTGATGGATGCATTTTGGTAGGAAGCACCTAATATCATCAAACAAAAAATCTATTACAAATCAGACTAAGCTTTATTTAACAGACTGCCATAACTTCATTACTGGGAGTGAACCCCCTACTGATTGAAAGCAATGAAAATGCAGCATTTCCTTTTTCAAAAGAGAAAGGAAAAAGAAAAAAAAAAAAGTTACAAAAAATGTAGTAGTTCTTTATTTTTCTGTGGCATGGAAGTAAGGCCTTTCTATAAGAAGATGTGGTGTTTCCTGATTAATGGTTGTCCATCAAACTATTACTTCACTTTGCAGACAGTGTAACAACATTGATGAAATAAAAATAATCATAAATCTGATTGAACACGTTTAACCATTAGTTAACCATGCTTTTACCATGCACCCAATCAGACAGCCAGGATCATTTGGATGTGCATTTATAACAACATAACATTATGTTTGGTAGATAGGATCCTGAGGTCCACCTGATTCTTTTTTCTCTTTTTGTAACTGTTTAAAGGTCCACCTACCTAAAAACTTAGGAGTTCGTATTGCTAAAGGAAACTCTTACCATTTGATTCAAATGTGATTTTACAAGAACCACATGAAAGTATGGTTTCCCCAAAAGGGGATGAATTTCATCTGCTTGAAACTTAGTTGCAGGCTCTTCTGAAGTTTGGCCCCCAGATTCTTCCATTTTGGAGTTTTCAGCTTTGGTGCTTCGATTTCTTGCCAAAGAGTCCATCTGCAATAATATCTTCAGCATTACTCTATTATGTTTATGATGAAAATATGCTTAGGTTAATACTAAAAGGGACAAAAAAGTACAAGCTGAAAGATTTTCCTCTCGCATGGAGAAATCATCTGAGACAGTAATTTATGCTAAGTTAAAATGAACAGAAAATCAAGCATGTTATAGATCCCCATATGCAGCACACTAGATACAAATACTTGAGCATAACACACTTTTTTTTATAGGCAATAAGAGAATATAAGCAAAAGGCGCAACAAAGTACACCACAATGTAGGAATTTATTGCTAAAACAGGTAAGCAAGGGGACAAAAGAAGAAAACACACTCGAGCATAGTACACATATATCTCAGCATGATTTCCGTATTAATTTGTAAAAATTTAGAACAAAAATGTATATAACCATATGAGAACTATGTAATATAAGGATTAAGATACTGTAAATAATAATAGAAGATGCTTAAATTGTTCATATATGGATAATTGATTGCAAAGGATGACATATTTAAATGACAAAAAAATCATAAAACCATACTAGGATTACATTAAAATAGACATGGATCACTATATAAAAAATTCAAATATCTGCACTTGCAGAAAGGAAACAGCAAATACTTGCTTTTATTTGTTTCATACCATAAGTCCCACATAAAATTCAGATAATCAGTTGACTGTGACTGCTACATGGGGAAATCAATTCTATCAATGATAATGAGAGTATCAACATTCTCATAGTCAATACTGCCTAGGGAAAGCTGTAGGATCACCAGGGGACAAAAAATTGAAAAGGGGAGGCAGAGCTACTCTGTTTCATGAATTTTGTGTAAAAGTAAATGCATTAAGTTTGTATAACTTGAATTAGAAGTTGCTATAACTTGTTTTACTAACAGCATCAAGGATTAGAATAAGTTCTAAACAAAGAAATGAGCTTCTCCTATTCCATGCCGACCACTCCCATGATGATCATTTGTCTAGGTCAATGCCCACAAACAAAAGTCATATGATGATGTCCTATTTTAACACAAGTAAGAAGACAACATAAAATAAAATAGAAGTGGAACTGTGAAGTTATGACCTTATTGGTATAACAGTAGTTTTTCAGTACATGTCATCTTAAGCCATGCCCAATTCAAGGGGAAACTTCCTAACTGTGGAATACATATCGGACGAAGGCCCCCATTGACAAAACAAGGGCAGCTTGTTGTCTTCTTCGTCCTCTCTTGCTATAACTAAATTGATCAAATTGAAGTCCTCTTCTATAAATTTCTCTTGTTCTAAACAAGTCCTGAGCTTTTTAAATTAAAATAGATCTTTGTAATAAAACTATTTTGATTTGACCCATGATATCCAAAATGTATCCTTAAGAGTTTTGTGCAGAAAGGAGGCCTTTCCAGAATCTTTTGTGAACAATCAATGCACTTGGCCCTTTTCTCCTTAATGCCACTATGATGTTTATGTGTGCGTGTATTCATTCCAAACAACAAACACTTCTAGAAACAGAAAACAGAAAATGCAAACAACTTTTATCATAAGTAAATAAGTAGTCAAAACATTTTCTTTTCTTAAAGCATCAGCCACTTTTATTAGACCATGGATAAGTAATGAAATGCAACAATGCCTTGTTAAAAGGCACATTCCTTCAAAACTACCCCTTACAAAAGTGCATTACATCAAATTAAATACTCTATCGATATTCTTGAGATTCTTCACTTCAAGTTAATGAAACTCTTGCCCAACTACTCGACATAGGATAGAAGAATCCTTTTTTCTTCACTCAAATCTCTCAGGAATATAATGAAATATAGTTAATTTTGAATGTCTTTCAAAGCTAGGAGCATAAAAATGGCAATCATAATCTGAATTTGGAAAATGCTTTTCACAAGCAATGCCACTGGTCCCAATTTTAGACCCCAAAAAAAGAGTTTCATAAAAAAGTCTCAAGAACACCCAACTCAGAAATTACTATAGATTCAGCATGCTTTTGAAACAATAACAAACATAGCATACCACCCAGTGAACCACATGACCAAAAAATGGAACTGAAATATACAATACAACATCAATATAATTTCAAGGATAAGTGGCTAATAACAACAATAACAGCGTCAACATCAACAGATATTTGAAAATCTTCCCATTGTAACAGTATTCAATGTATTAGCTCAAAAGACATGCATGCCTAATACTTGCATTAAGTTCATAAACCCTGTGAAGCAAAGTTTCTAAACCCTTTCAAAATTGCATTATCTTGTCCGCAAAATTATCTTGGCTGCGATTTCTTCCAAAATGAATCTCAACAAACCAAGAAACGGAGAACCATCAGACACCCAACAAAAATACCAAACCTTTGGCCCTTTTTCCACCATATCAAGAAAGGGGAACCAGTAAAGAGTGAAATTTCTGTTTGGATCACAAGAAAACTAGGGAAAAGGATCAAAGAAAAAGCCAAAAAAGAAATTAAAAATAAAAGAAGTGTGAGAAAAGATCAAGAGAGGAAGAGATGTGAACAACTACATGTGGGGTTTCTGGGAGTGTTCTTGAATTGCTCTGCCTGTCTTCCAGATTTCTTTGCTGCAGCTGTTCTCTTCCTCTCTTCCTCTCTTTCATCTTCTCAGGGCATGGACTGTTGAGCTCGTCTCATTTCCTTCTTGTCTTCAAATAAAAACTTCACCACTTTCAAAACACTTCCTATATTTTAAAAACAAAATCTATAGAAAAAATACGCTTGTTGATCCGGTTGGGATTGATTTTAGGTTTCTTAGAATGACTCATAATAAACTTTTGGCTCCTTTATGAATTTTTTTTGGTAATATAAATACCGATCAAAAATGTCACGTGTACACGTTAGGATCATACGCTTTTAAGGTATCAACCGGATACTTAATATTTTCCTATTATTTTATAACTAATATATTTGGTAAACCAAATAAAATTTTATTAATCTATACTAACACACAAGGATGAAAAAGATATGAAGGAGGTAATTACTTAATAAATTAAATTGACTTT
This sequence comes from Vitis vinifera, assembly GCF_030704535.1. NCBI lineage: Eukaryota > Viridiplantae > Streptophyta > Magnoliopsida > Vitales > Vitaceae > Vitis > Vitis vinifera. The sequence goes on from NC_081819.1 coordinate 1,849,552, forward strand.
AATTTAAATTATATATAAGTTGTTCACTCAAAATTTATTATTTAATTTTTATTTTTAAGTATTAAGGTTGTTTGATAAAATTAATTTAAAATTTATTCTAAATTATCACATTGACATACTTATCTTCATAAATTATAATTAAGGTAAAAGAGGTTGAGTAATAGTAGAGATCGTGGAGTAGCATAAGAAATTGTGGAGGTAATTAGGGTAAATGAGGTAAAAAGATAAAATGAAGATGTAGATTTAAAAATAAATTATTTTTTTTACTTATTACTTAAAGTTGTTTTTTATTTTAAGTCATACAATTAACTTATTTATCAAACATACTTAATGACTTAAATTAAGTTATTAAGTTACTTTAAGTTATTAAGTTGGTTTATCAAATACCCACTAAAAATAACTTTAAAAAAAGTGATTTTTTTTATTTTACTTAATATTTTCAAAGAATGTCTTTTTTAGAGTGTGTTTGACAGTAATTATTGAAAGTGTTTTTAGAGTGCGCTTGATAGTAATTTTATGAAGTATTTATAGTTTTTGTAATATTTAAAAAATAAAAATTTTCAAGTGTTATAAAGATTAAAAACACTGTCCAAAATCACTAAACACACTTTTAAAACCTATTTGACAATGGTTGTGCTCGAAGTATTTTTAATAGTAGTGTTTTCTCTCAAAGTATTTTTAGAAAAATCACCTATTTATCCAAAAATGATTTTTCAATACTATAAATTATTTTTCAGATTTTTAAAAGCATTTCTTAAATTTTGTTAAACACCTAATTTTTTTTCAACAACACTTTTGAGGCAAAAAATACTTCATAGAATCGTTGTCAAATATACGTTTAGTCCTTCTAATACTTAAAAGATAAAAATCTTTGAGTGTTAGAAAGGTTGGAAGCGTTTCTTCAAATCACTATAAAACGGATTAGTAATGTTTTCAATAAAAAAAAATTAAAAATATTTTGATATTTAAATATAAATTTAAAAAAATGTTTTAACATATTTTTAGTAGTATATTATATATATAAAAAAATGATTTATGAAATAATCCCCTATAAAATGATTGTCTCAAAAATCAATTCAAATGATTCTTCAAGAATCCATTCTCAAGATTTTCAAAACCGATTTTAAAAACGATTTCAAGTATTATTAAAAAACATTTTTCAAAATCATAGTAAAATGAAATATTCTAAATTACTTGTTTTATCTTTAAAATAATTTCCTTCCACAATTCTTTTAGATAATATTTCGTTATTCACTTATACTTCAAAACTTTTGTCTCCTCGAATTCATATTTTATATTATTTATAGTGAAGCGTAAAAGTACAAAACCCTTTGTACAATAACACACAAAAATATTATTATAATAATGTTTACTTGATTTCGAATCTATGAAGAGTTTTGACACTTTTTTTTTTTTTCAAAAACAACTTTATCATTTCTAATGTATATCCTACCATTATTATTATACATAACTAATTCAGGTAATGTTTGGTTTTTTCAACTATAACCTTATATATATATATATATATAAATTATCATAATTTAATTAAAATAATTCATAAAAATATAGATTAGATAAAGATTATCTTTAAGATGATGATAATTTAAAAAATATTTTTTTTTTTGTAATCATCTAAATTTTATTCAATAAATTTTTCAACTATAACCTTATATATATATATATATATATATATATATATATATATATAAATTATCATAATTTAATTAAAATAATTCATAAAAATATAGATTAGATAAAGATTATCTTTAAGATGATGATAATTTAAAAAATATTTTCTTTTTGTAATCATCTAAATTTTATTCAATAAATTAATAATAAAAACTTAAATTATTATTAATTTATTGAATAAAATTTAGATGATTACAAAAAAAAATATTTTTACAATCTAAATCACATCTTTTTTTACAATATGTAAAAGACTCAAAAAATGATTAAAGAGTCTTTTGTGTTTAAGTTTGTTAGGAAAATCAAGGATTTTCTTGACAATATGTTTTTGGAGTTCAACTTTCCATTCCCAAATTTCATTCTTAAGAAATTGATGTATTCTTTAGAGAGTTCCATATTTTTCTTAGAGATAATGATTCCATTATTTAGGAATTTTGAAAATACACCAAAGAGATGATCATAGTGGTCTTTAAGAGTTTGACTAAAGAGACTAGTATTGTAGGGACCTCCCTTGGGCAAACACGTGGCAGACTACCTTGACTTTGCAAGGCACCCTTTTATAGGACACGTGGCATCCCTTCATCGCTGTCCGGACATGTTCCATCAGTTGGGAACATCCAGTCCGAATCCAATAGTTAATGGCCAGTTGCCTCATGCTCTTCCAAGACTGTATGACGCATTCCAAACAGGATCCCTGACCGTATTCTGCGGACAATCATTCTTCCTCCCACCAAAAGCATGCTCGATGGGACATCCCCATGTCTTTTCAGGTGACCTGCCACGTTCTGCACTACGCCGCCGGTAGAGTAAAGTGACAAGTGAGACGCCAAGTCGCCCCACCAGCAATCTCTATCAACTGCCTAAAGAATAATGATTGCGCTGCCACCCTTTGAGCAGTCATTAAGACTGTGAAAGTCAAAGGACCTCCTCGGCCTAGATGTGACAAGGCTCCAAACACTATAAAAGCCTTCCCATGACTCAATGGAGGGGGAGGAGGGTAAGATAGCCACTTCTGGAATTCCCAAGCGGAGATATTCTATATAATTGTCAATCTAACTAGAGCTTCGGAGGGTGTGTTCGGACAACTTGTCCGGACATCTTTTGTAGGAGAATAAAAGGAAGCATCACTCTTAGTTGATTGGGCGTCGACATCAGGGAGATACAACACTTCCAGTGGGACACGACATCAACATTGGCGCCGTCTATGGGAAAGACTTTTACGAAGATGTCCACACCCTCAAGGAGCTGTTCATCAGCCATGGGTGATGAAGATTATTTTGATTGACGTGAAAGCATGGAAAGACGATAGCAAGAAAGCAAGCGACAAGTGCAAGCCCTGCTCCAAGAAACAAGGAGACTCAGGGAGAAAAACGATGTGTTGAGGATCCAGGTCTTGTCCTCAAGGCCTCCTCGCGACCAGTTGCCAAGGGGCCAAGGGACAAACTCCAGACATAATGATTACTACTCAAAAAGTGCTATTTCATAGCTTGTAATTACCTCTTTTAAACACTTTTGAGTAGTAGTTACTGCCTTTTAACTCAATTAACATGTTAAGGACCCTTACAATCAATTCTAATCAAATTGTGTTAAGTTTTGGTGTTTTGATAGCTTTTTGATCACCAAAGCAATATGAGATTGAGGAGAGTTATTTGGAATCCATGGCAAAGCAATGGAAAGCTCAAAAACATGAAGAACCGAAGCTTTGAAGTCCTTTGCCATAAGCAAATCCGGAATGCAAGGAGGGGAAGCAAAGAGAAATCTGCCATGAAGCATTCTTGATGACAGTCATGTCAACCACTTTTGGAGCACTTTCTGGAGTCTAATTTATGCATTCTATATGTCGTTTCGAAGCTCAGGAAGTCAACAATCCAATGCTTTAAACGGTATGTGATTCAGAGTTGAAATGAAGGAGTTACAGCCATTGGAAACCGATCACTCCAAGTTGAAGGAAGAATTTTGCACGGCTGCGAAATCACCCTTTTGCTGCGAAATGATTTCGCAGCCATTTTGCATAGTGCAACGGAATTTCTCCTGAAGTTTCCCGATATTTGCGACCGAAACTTTTGGATATTTTGCTTCAGATTTTTTATGTCTAAATCCCCATTTTCTCCTTGTAACCCACCAATTATAGGATTCCTTAGTTATTAAGTTTGGAAAAATGGTGAATAACCTCAGATATTTTGTTTTGTAATTTTCTATATATATATATATATATATATATATATATATCATCTCGGGAGCCTGTTCTCGGGAGGAAAAAAGAAAGGAGGAAAGGAGACGACGCATCCTTTGTACAGTTTTGCAAGGAAGTAAAATACAGAGCCTTTGCTCTGCCTTACCTTCTAATTTTGATTGTTTTGTATATTATTTACTTTTTCTTTCTAGCCAACCAAACTCTGAGGATTTTTCCTCAGAGGATGAGAGGTTAGAGGCTCTTCGTTTCTTGGAGTGAAGAAAGCCGGGTAAGTTTCCACATGCATAAATTGGAAGTTTTGTTGTTTTAGTTTTTAATGAAGAGAAAGTGTGACCCGTTAATGGTTTTTATCTTTGTAGTTAACTTAAAACGCCTTCAATTCACCTGAGCCAACATTTGGTAAGGCAAGTGATCTCCGTCCATGGAGATGCACTAGTTTATCTCTTGTGAGCTTTTGGGAGGTGGTTTGAAGGTAGGATTTTCTAGAATAGCCAACACTTGGTAAGCTTTTGGACTCCAAGGAGACATCCATTAGTTATCTCTTGCGAGCTTTTGACGGGTAATCCAAGGTTAAAGATCACTTTGAATGGCAAGTGCTAGGTGAGAGGTATGAGCCATTGCAAGGTGCATCAGTGAGAGAGATTTAGTGTTTGAACCCATTAATGGAAAACATCTGTACAACACCGGTTGGAGAAGGAACTATATGTTAATTATTTAATGCGAGGAAAAGAAACAAGTGACCGGAACTCCCTTTTTGTATGAGGAACCTGAGCCTAGTGATCTAAACTCCAAGAAACACTTTTCTTTGTAGTTAAAATCAGTTACTATTTTTGGTTAGCTTAAAACCAACCTTTTCAACCAAAGATTATGTTTTCTTTTAAAGCTAACCTTGAAATGAAAAGACACCAATTCAGCTTTGAATTAATATCAATTGTGAAGTGAAAACCTATCCCAGTGAACGATCCTAGAGCCACTATGCTATAGTAGCTTTTTCTTTGCTACCCTAGTACATGGTGTAATAGGTTATAAATTTTGTTGATTACTCCCTCAATCAAGGAGCACCAACTGGACATGAATCAGCTGAGACACCAATTGGGCACGAATCACATAAGCAGGAGGCCACGTATCCTAGGAACGTGGAACCCTTCCCTAATGTGCACGGTCATTGGCCTAATGAAGGACCCCTACCTACATATCGCACACCGCAAGATGAAAGCTCGGACTCCACTTGTGTCTCATCAAAGAGGCAACGTGATAGGAGGCCCTAGTTATCTGATGCAATGCATGCAAGGTTGGGACCACAGGCACCTGGTAAAAATAGGCCGCGTGCAACCACGGCCCAGGAGACATATCCTGGTCCCTCAGCCGCACCCATCACACAAGGCTATCCCCCATACCAACAACTACGATGAATCGGGGAAGATTCGGCAAGTTAAGCCCCCCCTTCAGCTCTCGCATTATCAATTATGAGCCCCCAAGAGGGTTCCTCGTGCCAAAATTTTCCACATACGATGGATCCAGCGATCCATTTGATTACATCATGCACTATCGACAACTCATGACTCTTGATATAAGGAACGATGCACTGTTATGCAAGGTCTTCCCCCCCTCCCTCCCCGGCACCCTCCAAGGCCAAGCTCTCTCATGGTTCCATCGACTCCCCATGAATTCTGTTGATAATTTTCGGGATCTATCGGAGGCCTTTGTGGGGCAATACCCGTGTTAGCACGGCATAAACAGAATATCAACACCTTGCAAAATATAAAAATGCAGGAAAATGAATCCTTGAGGGAGTTTGTGAAGCGATTTGGATAAACTGTACTACAAATGGAGTCCTACGGCATGGACGCTGTCCTCCAGATCTTTAAGTGATGCATATGTCCAAGTACGCCATTCTTCGAATCCCTTACCAAAAAACCTCCCACGACTATGGATGATCTGTTCCGGCGTACGAACAAGTAATTATGTCCGCGCAGCCACACAGCAAATCCTAGTTATTGGCCAGTTGGCTAGGAACGACGAGGTAAGGAGCCCCAAACCTTCAAGTCAATGAAGGCCTCCCAGTAGGGGACAAGGCGAACAACGCCAGTCGGACCAGTCCCCACTTACCCCCCTCATTGTGTCATATGAAAAGCTTCTCCCAATGATCTGTGAGTTGTTTGACTTTAGGTGGCCAAAGCCACTAAAAATGGACCTAGCCAAGAGAGATCACAACAGAAAGTGTGTTTATCACAAAGAGCATGGACATACTATAGAGCAGTGCAAGAGTCTTCATTACCTGGTGGAAAAACTCATAAAAGTGGGACATCTAAAACAGTACGTTCGCTTAGGAGCTAGAAGTGGAGAGACTTCCCGAAATCAGGTCTCTGCGGCCCCCTCAGCTCCCATTGTTCCTAGAGCCAAAATCAACTACATCCATGGTGGACCCCTGGACGAAGAATACAACTCCAAGCAAAAGAGACAAAGGCTGCTGTGAGCCGCCTTAGTCCGGGAACATGTTAGCTCCATCCGACCTTGGCTAGCCAGCGGAAGCACTCACCTAATAGATGGAGTAATCCTTTTTCCTCTAGTAGACCTCGTTCGGGTATTGCAGCCACACCGAGATGCCTTAATCCTGACACTAGGAATTGGTGTCTTCGACGTGAGACAGATTTTGGTTGACTCGGGCAGCTCGGTAGACCTCTTGCAAGTATCGGTAATCAAACAAATGGGATTCCAATCTGAAAAGCTTGGGGCAGATATTGTTAGGATTCAATGGGGCCTCAACAACATCCATTAGGGATATGGTGCTGCCAATCCAAGCAGGCCCAATCACCCTCAATGTGCAGTTCTTAGTGGTAGAAGATTTGTTTCCCTTTAACGCCATATTGGGGCGTGCCTGGTTGCACAACATGAAAGCTATCCCTTCCACATATCATCAGGTGGTGAGTTTCATCACCAAAAATGGACAGTCGATCTCGATGGTAGCCAGTTGGTTGCCCGTCAGTGCTACCAAGTAGCACGGGAGGCCGGATTGAACAATGATCGCGAATCTCGCCTCGAGCAAGCAAACGCGCCACATTTATACTAAGTGTATAAGGTAAATGCACTAACTGTACAAAGATGTACAAACTGGCTATCTTTAAGGATCTCCAAGGATTTTGAAAAACTCGCTTGCTTATCTCCCTTTCCAATGATGGGGAACATTCCTCACACACATTCCTTGAAAACAAGCACTTTTATTATTATTTTTTAATTATGAGCTATATTTTTCAGTGACACTCCAAATCTTAATAATTTGTTTTTCGTTTTTCTAATTATATTAGTTGACTTAAAATTGAGTTACCATAAAATTTCACAATATAGGGGTTATCCATGGATGACTCAAACACAAATAAGTTTTGCATTCCACATTGAGGGGTGTTCCAAAGGGTAATGATTAATATTTTAGGCATGTAGCAAATGAGTTCAAAAAATTGAGATTAACAAAAAAAAAAAAAGGGTATTTCTAAATGTCTAGTTTAATATATTTTGTATTTTGTATTTTTCATTTTTTATTTTTAAAAAATGAAAAATATTAATACCTTGTGTGTGAGAACGCTTTGCCTTCAAGCTAAAAAACAATATAATGATTGATAATACTAATAAAAAAAATGGGGGTATAAAAGAAAAATTAATATCTCAAATTTTAATTTTTTTGAAAATAATTTTTAAGAATATAAGATACAGTTTTTGTATAAAAATTTGTAAATTTTATATTGAAGTTCTTGTTTTCTTAAAATAGAAAACAAAATAATATCCAAACGAGGTCTAAATATTTTGTAGATTTTAAAAGCAAATTTATTATTTTTTTAGCCATAATTTAGGATTTTCTTTTTTATTTCGTTTTCTCTTAAAAAAATAAAACAAAAATAAGTGGTGACTCCAAGTCTTTTTTTTTTTAAAAAAATCAAAATTTCACCAAATAAATAAAAGATGAGTTTCACCATCAAATGGGAACGCATTGCGCGAAAATGCGGGGTCCACACCCTCATTTGTTGCAGCCACTTGGGTCCCTGTTAAACCACCAATCTGTAAAAGAAAACTAATGGTCATGATGAGGAGGGTGCTCTAGAGCTACATGATGAAGGAACCTCAGATGGGTGTAATGCAACAATAAAGGTCAATGGTGGTGGCAGGAGCCATCTGGATATTAAAAATGTTTATCTTCAAATTCCACCATGGCTTTCATATGCCAATCCTGATGAATTTCATGTATGACCACCATTACTAAGATATTAACTTTATTATGGTTTCCACTGTTCTTATGATCCCTAAAAACCTGATATACAATGACATGTAGACCTTAAATGCAGTAGTTTCCAAAGAATTAAAACATCTACACAATGTGAGAACTGAAAAGCTGAAAGGAATGAAAACTGAAAAATAGGGTAGAACAGAGTATTCTTGAATCTTCTGAATTCTTTATTTTCTGAGTTTCATCTCTTGTTTTTGTGAGCTGTGACTTAACATATATACATGTATTTGAAGTTAGTTATGCCTTATAACTGATTATCTAACAGTACCAAAATTGATCAACTAGTTAGAGGTTAGTTACAGGTTTCTAACTAATGCTGTTTAGTTACAGCTGCACATGGCTTAACATCCCCCCTCAAACTCAAAGGTCTAGCTAGAACAGTGAGTTTGCTTCATAGATTGAGAAATTGTTGAATGGGTAAGGCTTTGGTAAGAGCATCAGCAATCTGGTCACAAGAAGGAATGTGTTGAACCACCAAAGTCTTGTTGAGCACCTTTTCCTAAACAAAATGACAATCTAGTTCCACATGTTTGACTCGAGAATGAAAAATAAGATTTGCAGCAAGAAAGGTGGCTGAAAGATTGTCACAGAATAGAATAGGAGAAGAGGAAGATGAGATAGAGAGCTCCTGAAGAAGATGTTGAATCCACTAAAGTTCAAAAGCAGCATTTGCTAAGGCCCTATATTCAACTTCAGTGCTGGAACAAGACATAACTTTCTGCTTACTAGAGCTCCAGGAGACTAGATTAGAGCAAAAAAAGATGCAATGACCACTTGTACTTCGACGATCATCAGGGCAACCGACCCAATCAACATCATTATAAGCAGTATGTTGAAGATCAGAAGCAGAATGAAAGAAAAGACCAAAGGAAGTAGTGCCCTTAAGATAGCGCAACAATTGTTTAACAGCTTGCCAATGAAGATCGGTTGGTGATTGCATGAATTGGCAAAGTTTATTGACAGAGAAAGAGATGTCAGGCCTTGTAATGGTACAATATTGCAGGGCTCCAACAATGCTGTGATATTGAGAAGGGTCAGCCAAGAGGGAGCCTTTAGAGGCAGATAAAGTGTGAGAGGCAGTCATTGGTGTAGCAATAGCTTTACAATCTACAAATCCAACATGAGTTAACAAGTCCTGAATATATTTGGTTTGGGAGAGATGAAGAGAATATCCTTGCCAACATACTTCAACACCCAAGAAGTAATTCAGAATACCAAGGTCCTTGAGAGCAAACTGAGAGTGTAAAGAAGAAACCACTTGGTGGACTAACATAGTATTAGAACCAGTAACAATAATGTCATCAACATAGATGAGAATAATGATCACGTCAGTTCCTTTTCGAAAAAGAAACATAGAGGAATCAGATAAAGAACAAGAGAAGCCCTAAGCAAGTAAAGAGTTCTTCAATTTGGTGAACCATGCCCGAGGAGCTTGCTTCAGACCATACAAGGCTTTGTGAAGTTTACACACAAAACCGGGTTTAGAATGATCAACAAAGCTTGGAGGTTGAACCATGTAAACCTCTTCTTCTAACTCACCATTGAGAAAGGCATTACTAACATCTAATTGTTTCACTAACCAACCATGAGATATAGCAAGAGAAAGAACAATTCCTATAGTAGTTGGTTTTACAACAGGGCAAAAGGTTTCAAAATAATCAATACCATATGTTTGATTAAAGCCCTTTGCAACTAAGCGGGCTTTAAAATGATCAACTGAGCTATCAACTTTGAGTTTCAACTTGTATATCCATTTACAACCAATAATGCATTTGTTAACAGGTTTGGGAACCAATGTCCATGTGGAATTGGTGAGAAGAGCATCATACTCAGTCTTCCTAGTAGCTTTCTAGTCAGGATGCAACATTACTTCTTTGAAAGAGAAGGGTTCAACTGCAGTAGTTTAGACAACAAGGCTGAATATTTTTTTGGGTTTAAAAATACCATTTTGGCTATGAGTAACAATGGTTCGCTTTGGAAGTGAAGGAGGATCAAGAGTGGAGGCTGGAATAGAGAATTGTGGTAAAGTAGGAGAGGAAGGTGGAAGAGATGGGACAGAATTGGTAGGGACAATAATGAGAGAAGAAAAATGAGGTGGAGGATGATGAGGATTCCTTGTAGATGGTGGGGAAATAGAGAGAATACCAGAATCAAGAAGTGTTAAAGAGGAGTTGGATGATGATACTGGTTGAGAGGATAAAGATTTTGTTAAAAATGGAAATTGAGTTTCATCAAATATAACATGTCGGGAAGCATATATTCGAGAGGAAGCCATATCCAAACAGAGGAATCCCTTGTGTTTAGCACTATAACCCAAAAAACAACAAACAACAGATCTATTTGCTAGCTTGTGAGTAGCATAAAGGCAAAGATAAGGAAAACACAAGCATCCAAAACTTCGAAGAGATGTATAATCAAGTAAATGATTATAAAGAACTCCATAAGGAGAATTTTGTGAAAGAACAACAGAAGGAAGCTGATTTATGAGAAAAATGGCAGTTTGAAATGCAAATGACCAATATTTGGGAGGCATTCCAACTTGTATTAACAAAGAAAGACCAACTTCCACAACATGATGATTCTTCCTTTCAACTCTTCTATTTTGCTGAGGAGTATAAGGACAAGAGACTTGATGAAGAAGACCATTTGTAGCCAAATAATTATGAGAAGCCTAAAACTCACCCCCCCATCAGACTGAACACATTGAATTTTAGTATCAAATTGTCTTTCAACCATGGCTTGAAAATGTTGGAACATAAGTAAAGCTTCATCTTTAGTTTCCAAAAGGTACAACCATGAGAATCTGCTAAAATCATCAATTAGCAAGAGGAAATATCGAGCACCATTGACAGAAACTATAGGAGCTGCACCCCAAAGATCAACATGGATGAGACCAAATGGTTTTATTGCTTTAGAAGTGGATATTTCAAATGGCAAACGATGGCTTTTAGCCAACTGACAAGACTCACATACCTTATTATTGTCATGTTTCAGAGGTATTTTACAAAGAGATAAAATTTTGGAAACTACATCAACAGAGGGATGACCGAGTCTATTATGCCAAAGCCTTAAAGAACCAGCATTTGAAGTACTACTAGTGGAGTAAAATGCTAGTGGATGACCAACAACTCTTGGTGCAGCAGGAAATTTATAGAGACCCTTCTCAATTTTTCCTTGAAGAAGAGCAAGTCTCGTTTTCTGATCCTTCACCACAAAATGAGAAGGATGAAATTCAATAAAGGTGCCATTGTCTGAGCAAAATCGTTGCACACTAACTAAGTTGGTGGTAATAGAGGGAACATGTAAGACATCATTGAAAACCAAGGAACCATTTGAAGAGGCAAGAGAAAATTTACCAATATTTGCAATGGATAAACCCTTACCATCTCCAACAATTACTTTGTCACTTCTGGTAAACGGATTATGGATTGTTAGATTGTTAAGATCAGATGTGAGATAATGGGTAGCCCCTGTATCAAGAAACCAAGAAGTATCTCCTATTGTTGCAGAAGTTGCAGTCATAGCCTGAGGATTGTTAGATGTGGAATGTTTAGAATCTTTTGGTTGATAATCAGAGTTGAACCGATACCAGCATTGTAAAGCAGTGTGTCCAAACTTAGAACAAATCTGACACTGAGGCTTGGAAGTTCCAGACGTGTTACCACTATTGTTTATGGTCTGTCCAGTAGCAAAATTCTTTGGTTTAAAATTTTGATTGTTACCACCAGAAAATTGACCATTTCCTGAGTTCTGTCCGGTATTTGGACGAAAATTAGAATTGTAGGTTTTCTTCCTGTTATTTTGTTGTTGAAACATATAAAAACAATTACAAACATAATATTTTAATGGTCCCAACACCTAATACCCTATTAACAAATGTAAAAGCAATCAGAAAGCATTTTCCATATTGTATTCCAATGACAATAGTCCCTGTAACAATTAATATACATTTACAATCAAAACCCCGTGTACCAATGCCCCTATACTATTGCCATACAATTACATTAACTTCTAAAAATCACCTTTCCTATAATATCACATTCTCATACGATCACTATTATCATAATCTACATGTAAAAAATCAACCAGTTATACCTATCTGCACATTAGCGCAAATGGCGTGTTACGTGAAAAAGGAAGTCCCCACAGATGAGGTGCTCATATACCACATACATCTGTTATACAGATTCATTTGAGTTGTCATTGTGTCCAAAATCAATCTAAACTGCTCACTACCCCAAAATGGCCACTTTTAATTGAATGGCAACTTATAACCTATCAATGTACTATGTCCGTATAACATACCAATAAATTTACTTCAGTTTGTTTTTCTCAAATTATGTACAACCATATCAAATATTCCATCATCACATCCAATTGAACAATCCCCATCACTCCGTCATAAAACGATTCTGATGTCCATCATCATCATTTATGATGAATAGGAATATGAATTTGAAGGAATTGGATGTGAAGGAATTTAGTTTAAGGTAGAAAGTTGGTGATTTGTTGGTGGTGGGAGGGAAGTTTTGAAGATTGTCTTCAGTTGGGGGGTTTGAAGATGAAAATTTAAAATTAATTGAGTCGATGATATCTAATCATTGAAGCATGATTCTACCACCTAAACAACAATACAAGAAGGGCAAGAAAAAAAAAATCAATCAGGAGAAGTCTGCTCAGCAAAAGTCTTTACTTGTTGCATATATAAGAGGACAATGAAGGTACAAAATAAACAAGGAAGATATAAATGTCATTGTAATCCAGAAATTGGACTTGGGAAAGAAAAGACGCCTCTTCCACTTGTTAAAACGCCATTCCTTGGTTTTAGGAAGCTGGTAATTAATGTTGGTGTGAGTTGCCATTAGTTTCTATTGCTTTTAAAGTGATATTGAAATAATTAGCTAGTCACATAATTCACATAAGTGTAATTCTTGGTCAGACAAGCATGGCTTTTGTTTATTAGATCTTATTTGTTACACAAATTAACTAGTTTAATTCAAGATTCTTCTTGTAAGGGGAGTATATCAATTAGGTAGTGAGTATGGAACTATGGAATGTCTTACAGGTCAGAAAACACTCTCCACATAAGACTTTGCATATGACATATAAGAACCACGAAAGGACATTATCATTTTGTAACGAACAAAATTTGTGATTCTATAACTATGTCAAATATTTAAGTTGTTCATAAACTTAAAGAAAATTTGGCTTCCTGAAAAGCTCCTCTCATTTTTCAGATCTAGAACAAAGAGTGGAATGTGAAGGTCGGAAATGAAGCTAAACGGTTTGTAAATGAGAAATAGAGGAAAACAAACAAAGGTCAGCATGAGTTCTCTGTAATTCAAAAGGAGCCAACAAATCAACAGATCAACAACATTAATCATGCACACAGAAAAGGAGCCAACAAAAGTTAACTTCAGTTCTCTGTAATCCAAAAACCAACAAACAAATAGTGCCTAAAGACGAAAACTATGAAGAAAACGCAACATCCCTTACCTATGTGAAGTTTATGCAGTTGATACAATCACCAACACAGGTGATTTTGTTGCCCATATTAAATTCACAGTTCTGTGAATGCCAAATGTGTCGAACAGGATCACATCCCATTCTCTGCATGATGTGTAGCCTGCCAAGACAATTGACAATGACCCTCAAAGCAAGCCTTGGTTGCCAGTCAAGTCAAAGACAAGGAAGAAAGGTGGTGGGGAAAAGAAGAAAGGTTGCCTGCTATATGACAATTATATTTACATCATCCTATGAGGAAGGAGGATGTGTATTCTGCATTGAAATGGCAGCTCCTTTCTCCTGTCACTATTTACTACATTATTTCATGAGCATCATTGTTAAATATCATGTTTTTGCAATGTTTTATAGTGACCTTGGTTAATGCTTTGCAAACAACAATGCTAAATGCAAGCATGGTAAGCTTTTGGTATGTCTAATTTTTATTTATTATCAAATTTCAAATCTTCTTTCTTCTACGGTCTATGTGATAGGCAATTTGGGGAAAATAACTACCATGTTGGTGGTATTCAGAGAAATGCCCAATGTCCTTGGGAGAAGGTATAGTTGATAATGGTGATAAGATACTTTATAAGACGAATGTGACTACCATTGTATTGAGGCAGGGGAGGGCTATGATGCAATGCACTTCTGAGGAGCTGCTAAGAAATGGCAATTGGGCCCTGAATTGGTTATCCAAAAGGTCAAGGCTTGGAACATCGGGAGCTTTTGTGAGCGAGAACATTAAGGCAACTTCCAATCTCCTTCTCACTGCTTGAGAACTGTGCACATGATCCAAATCCAATTACAATTGTTGGAGCCAAATGCACTTCTATATAGCGGTTTTTCCTTCTTTATAGACATGTTGAGGTTTGTAGCAAAGAAATAATTTGATTTTGAACTAGAAAATGTTGGAAAGTATGTTGTCTTGTCTAATGCTTATGCCACGTTTGGATTGTGGGACAATGTTGTGGAGATTAGAGGAGTGATGAGGGAATCAGGGATGAGAAAGGAGCCTAGATAACAGGATTGAGGTTCAAAGGAAGGTAAGGGTCTCCAACGGGAGGCCTGGAGGAGTAAGGCCCATGGCCCAGCCCGGGGCGGGCCACTGAGCCCGTTGACTGGTCAACGGGCCGGGGTAAAAATTAAAATAATTTTCAGTTTTGAAGGGAAGGGGATTCGAACCCCTTCCCTTATGGAACCATAAGGGAGCTAGCCACAAACTGAACTGACCCTCTTTTGTGTAACTATTTTGCATTAGTTATATATATATATATTAGAAATGTTGTATGATTTTTGAAAAAAAATAAAAGTGAGTTGGCTGTTCAACGGTCACATGACCGTTGAACATGCCACTCATAATTCAATTTCAAATATATGACCGTTGAACGGTCTTGAAATTAAAAAAAAAAATAAATTAAATCCTAATATTTAAATCCCTATAAATATTAAATACCCTCAATTTTTTTCTATTCTCTCAACTCTTAAGCTCTCTCACATTCCACAATATTTCCGATTATTGTATTTTGTCTCAAATTATTTAATATTATTGGTGGTGAAAAACAAGCATTGGTGGTTCAAAGAGTTCAAATTTGAAGGAATTTCTGTTTCGGTTCTCCAATTTAGTAACATACTTCACATTTTCTTTTATTTATTTGTTACATTTTAATTTTACATTTATTATTTTTAGCATAATATTTTATCAATAATTATAATTATGGCAAGTGGTTCTTGTTCTTCATCTAATGCATGTGATAGCAAAAAATTTACTTCAAATATATGGAATTTTTTTGATAGAATAGAAATAAATTTAGAAAATAATAAAAAAGAAATAAAAGCAAAATGTAAAATTTGTAACAAACTTCTTAGTGGTGGCTCAAATGCAGGTATAAGTCATTTAAAAAGGCATCATGAAAATTGTAAAACTAAAAATAATGTAGATATTAGAAATTATATGCAATTAGGTAAAGATGAAAGTGGAAATTTAAAAACATTTTCTTACGATGAATCTTATTGTTGTGAAGAAATGATTGGTTATATAATAAAAGCAGAACAACCTTTCAATTTCACTAGTTCGCCATCACCGCCAAGAGATAATGATTAAAATATTTTACTAAATGTATGTCATATTTTTATTTTTATTTTTATGGTTGAAAAGTACAAATGATTGACAAATAAGTAGGTGTCAACCTAGTTGGGATGTATTTATTTTGTAGTAATGTAAACTTTTCCCACATTTTCAAATGTAATGTATACATTCAATGAATAAAATAGTTAACAATGAATATTTTTATTAATGTAACATTTTCTATTTCTTGAATATATATATATATATATATATATATATTTTTTTTAAAGTGGCGGGCCTACGGGCCGGCCCATCGGGCCGGGCCGGGCCGCGGGCTTTTTGGAGACCCTTAAAGGAAGGTGCACTTCTTCCTTATGGGGGATAAATCTCAGAAACAGACTAAGCAGATATAAATGTCGAGAGGAGGCAATGAATGTCGAGAGGGCTCGGCTGAAGTGAAATGGGGAGAGAAATATTTTTAGGGCAATGCTTGGGCCTGAAATGAAATGGTCGAGCAAGATGCAACGTGGATTTTCAGCCCTTGTTTTCTGTTTTTCATTTTTCACCCTCAGCAAAGGGCATTTAGGAAAATATTAAAGGATAACATCCTTCTTCTCAATTTTTACACTTTTGGTGGATCTTGAACTTAAATGACTAGTTTATATGGACTTAAGGCCAATTTTCAGGCCCAACGGGTCCAATTACAATTTTCCTTTTTTTAAAAAAAAAAAAAAATATCGAGTCCATTTTTCTGCTAAAAAAAAATCAAATTCACTTTCTTTATTTGTTTTTAATAAATTCTTTTAGCAACAATGTAAATAACTTCCTTGAAAATTGTATACAAATAAAATTGAATCAAATCATTTGTTGAATATAAATTCTTTTTCTTTGTTTGTAAAAAAATGAATTGAAATTGTTAATTTGAAATTATTTTTAATAAACTCTTTTGGAATTTCTTGAAATAGTTATTTTTGAAACATTTCTTTTAATTAGTTAAAACAATTTGCATAATTCTCTTGTCATTTATCTTGTATATTCTTGTAATATTCTTTTATGATTATTTTTCTATATAATGATTTGTATTATTAATTTTGATATTTATGATTAATTAATTAATTGTCATAATTCATTCAATTCGTTTAGTAGAGATTGTATGTATATGAGCTTGGAGGGGTCCTATGACTTTTCACCGTACCTTTTCAATAGGTAATTTGACTCTTAAATCTAGACTCGGTTTTTACAAACATGTCTTTTCCAAATAAAGAGTTATATAAGGTTTTCTTTCTTATTTTATTTTCTATTTTAAAAATAACTAAAATAAGTGGTAACTCTAATTTTTTCAAAAAAATCAAATTTTCACAAATAAAAAGTAAGTTTCACTATTTTGAGTAGGGATGCACGTGAAAAATATGGATCCACAAATAGTAAATAATAAGAAAATATAAATAATTATTTATTTTAAAAAACAAATAAATATATTAAAATGGTAAGTATTAGCAATATAAACATCATCATTTAAAATAAAATCTATATTTTTTTAAACCTTTAATATCCATAAAATTAAGTGAATTTAAATTTATTATTAAAAATATATTAATATAAAGAGTTATTCATTTAATGTAAACCTTTTATTTAAAATTTTCTTCTATTATATTTTATAAAACTTATAGTTTACTAGCTCACAAGCATGGCATGTGGTTTCTAACTAGTTTCAATAAGAAGTATTAGAAAATTATTTTACAAAAGTTAAAGAATATTTATCCTTTAAAGGCCCAAAAAAAATTCATTTTTAACAAAGTTCTACAAAACCTTTTTTTTCTTTTTTTTAAAAAGGCCCATAACCTTTTTTTAATAAATCCAGAAAATGGCTTTTAAAAAAATAATCCAGAAAATTTCTTTAAAACTGTTGTTAATGAAAGATTGGAAAATTATTTTTGAATAAAACTGTCCAAAAAATAATTTTTTAATAAAAGAAAGTAGCCATTTTTTTTAAATAAAAGGTCAGAAAATCATTTTTATTAAACAAAATAGTTTAGATATTAATTAAAAAAAATTAAAAAATTTTTATTTTCTATTTTAAAGTCCCAAAAAGTCATTTAAAAAAAAAATAGAAAGCATTTTTTATATTAATACAAATAAATTCATTTGGAAATATACTTTTTAGATGAAATTAAATAAAAATCTCTTTTTAAAATAAATATTGGATTTGACAATAATTTTTGTAAATGGAAGTTGTAAAAAAAAATTCTTTAATGAAAATTGGGTTGGAAATAGAAGTAAAAAAAAAAAAACTTTTGAATTTGAATATTCTTTTAACTAATTTGTAAAATCACTTTCTTAAAATAAAGATTGGTTTGAAACTATTTTTGAAAATAAAGTTGTAAACTATTTTTCTTAAATAAAAAGTAAATTTGGAGATATTTTGTAAATAGAAGTTATATAAAAAAAAATTCTTTAGTAAAAATTGGGGGTTGGAAATAGAAGTTGTAAAAAAATCCTTTAGAACTGGAATATTCTTTCATAAATAAATTTGTAAAAATCATTCTTTAAATAATTTGTAAATTTCTTTATTTAGTAAACAAAATTTGAATTAAAATATTTTGTTGGAAATAAAATTGTAAAAATTTATTCATTCTAGTAAAAGTAAAAAAAATAAATAAAAATAATTTTTTTAATAAATAAAATCAAATTTAAACATTTCTCTTTCAATAAAATTGTAATTAGCCAATTCGTTTAATAAGAATAAGGAAATTCTCTGAAAATAAATTTGAATTTGAAAAAAATTAAAATTTTTCATAAATAAATGAAAGCTTTGTGAATAATCAAATAGTTTTTTTAATGAAAATAAATTCTTTCAAGATTTCTTAAAATTGTATCATAATATTTGAAATATTAAAATCTTTTTAAGAAATCATTTTGTATATTTCTCGTATATTTTTATTATTACTTCGATGTATATTTGTATTATTCTTTTGTGGTATCTATGATTTAGTGACTGATTTTCATAGTTCTCTTCACCTATTTAGTAGAAATATTTTCTTTAAGGCTTAGAGGGGTGTTAACCCTTAACCACCCTACCTTCTTGATAGGTAACCTAGCCATTGAATTTGTTTTTGGTTTACAGATTTATCATTTTTTCAAATAAGAAGTAATATAGAGTTTTATTTCTTATTTTGTTTTCCTTTTTAAAAATAAATTAAAATAAATAGTGGTTCCAACGTTTTAAAAATCAATTTTTCACAATAAAAAAGTAAGTCTTGCCATGGATTAGGGATACATGTGAAAAAAAATGTGGGTCCATATAATCGGAAAAGAAAGTAACAATTTAATACATGAACAGAAACCCAAAATATATACATCAATAGTATATTCAAAATGAACATAAACCAATAACATAAATATATACATGAATAGATAAAGCAAAAGAATTAGAAGAATCAAACATTTAACCATATATATATATATATACAAATATGCAGAAAAAACTATATAGAAAAAGAAAAAAAAATTAATGAAATTGAAACTAAACAGAGATGGAAGAAGTTATGTACACAAATATGGGCAAAAACAAATGTGAATGCCTTCAAACTCCCAAATCCAAATGTAGACTCCAAATCAATATATACATATTGTACACACAAATTTCATTAATGGTCCTGCGATGTAAGCAAAACAATAGTAAAAATAATGCGAACAAAATATTTATCAAAATTAAAAAATATTATGGGTACAATTTCAAATATAATATTCTTTACAAAAGAATATTTTCCCTCAAATTATTTTGCTTTAACCACAACTTGAAGAACGATGATGATGTTTTCTTGATTTTGAACATCAATCGAGGGCCACAAGTGGCTTATTCTCGAATAAACCTGTTGAATGGCGAAGAACGCGTGTAGCAGTTCTTTTGCCGTTTACCAAACTTGTAGGGAGATTTAATGGAGTTTTTTCTTTTGTTGTGAAGCCTCTTTTCCTATACGAAGTCGCCTTTGGATTTTCTCCTAAAGATTTTCCTTTATGATTTCTCAATTTCTCCCCCCCCCCCTTCCCTCCCTCCCTCCCTCCCTCCCTCCCTCCCTCCCTTCTTTTCTTGAAAAAAGACACCTCTATTTATAGGTGAAGATAGAGAATTTGAATTTTTAATTCCCGGAGCTTAGTTGCTTAATTCAAAGGATTTAGTTTTGATTTTAACACATTTTCTTCTCCCAGGAGGTTTTACCAACAAGATAATAATAATAATAATAATAATAATAATAATAATTTTCTTATTATTATTATTATCGTTTTTATAGTTGGAGAGTAGGGAAACTTATCCATAAGATGATATCTATTATTATTATTTTTTATTTATTCATTTTGAAGACCAAATCCATGGTAATTGAATCCACTAAATTTTTTTATGTCTATAAATGCCCTCACTTCAAGACGCATCACGTACATACATTGTTATGTGGATGAGGTGAGTCTTGAAGTATTTTTTTTTTCAAAGAAATATTTTAATAGGAAATTTCTTATTTTTTTCAAAAAAATATATTTTTTTTCCACTTTCTTCCAAACTCCACTTCGTTTTCCTTCTTACTTTACACTTTGAATTCTCTTCCAATTTGTTATCAACGTATACATTTTTTTTTATATATAAAGGGGATAACAGTTAAGAAACCTGACTTGAACTTTTTTAGAGAGCTCTTTTGATCTTTAGGTGTTTTTCAACCTAACTTGAGAAACTTGACTTGGATTCTTTTAGAAAATTCTTTCAATTTTTTGGGTGATCTCCAACCCAATTTTAAGAAACTCGGCTTGAATTCACTGCGAGAAGTCTTCACCTCTTGAAACCTGTAAGTGCTTTTTTTTTTTTTTTGTTATATATATGTCATGCCATACCAAGATCATGTCATGGTTGGCGTGTCAAAATTATGTTGGTGTAGTGTTGGACATTATGCCATGAAGAAGCGTCAACCGTGGCTGTTTGTGGCGTGCATGGCATCCAATATATATATATAACACCCAATCTATCAATGAATGCTTTGGAAAGTGGTGGAATATATATATATATATTTAGGAAAGTCAAACTTACCATAGAAAAAGTATATATATATATATATATATATATATAACACCAAAATCAAATGTGTGTGTGTATATATATATATATATATATATATATGTTGACGCATGATTTCCTTTATTATTATTATTATTATTATTATTTAAGGAAGAAGAAGACCTACCTTTTTCGAATGGGTGTCGACTTTCATCATTTACAGAGAGGAATTTAATTTTAGGTATTTTTTTTTTTAAAAATTATCTCAATACTTGAGGGGGAATTTTTAATAAATTTAAATATCCATAAAAAAAATGAATATTTAAAGTTTGATCCTCATGTAATCAAGTCATAGCCCTGACGCAAACCTAACGCAAAACGGTGTTGTATTTTTGGCACTTATGTGCTAAAGTCTTTACCCATGCAAATTGACTTGACTTGAATGCATAGTGGTGTTCAAGTTTTAATATTTAATTAAAACTAGAATAATACTTGGTATCCATGCAAACAAGTTATGACCCTGATGTTAGGCGGTGTTGTATTTTCGACATTTATGTGCTAAAGTCTTCACCTATGCGAATTGGCCTGACTTAAATGCATAGTGGTATCTAAAAACTTAGACCCATATTTTATTCATCTCTCTTTCTACTTTTTTTTTTTTTTGTGTAGGATGGTGTTTTTCAAATGTTTTAAGGAGAATTCTTGAGGATGATAGTGAAGATTTTGAGGAGGGCACTACTTTGTTAGTGCATAAGTCACTAACTGACCTTCAATCTTTGTCAGTGCTAGTGACAAAGGATCCATTACACATTTCTTCCTGGTCCCGAGTTGCATCTTGCGATCTTACAAATATTAGCAACTCAAAACTCAATAAGGTGAAACTTGTTTCTGATGTTCTGCTGCTAAATTCCTCTCACCCAACTACTACTAAAGTTCATGATGAATTTGGATTGTTAGGTTCTCGTGTTCGTGACAGAGAAGCTAAATGGGGAAGCTTCTTCAAGGTACTTGGGAATCCTTCTTTACTAAAGGATATTGGGAATGAGTAGAGGAGGTATTGGGTCGACATGGACCATTTCTTAAAGGATGCAAGCTTTATGAAGATATTTTTACATCCCTATTCTACTATGATCGTAATGCCTCTGTGATTAGGGCCTTTTGCAAACATTGGTGTCCTACCACTTACACCTTACATACTTCCATTGGAGAGATTTCCATCTCTCTTTAGGACTTGTATCATATTGTTGGACTACCCATCATTGGATGTTTTTATGATGAGATGGTACCGAGCGCGGAAGAGTTATCTAATGATGCAGCAAAGTCCTCACTCCTACCAAGTTATCAAAACTTATTCTTTGCATATCGTCGAATTTGCTCTGAGATGAAAGGGAAGTCTTCATTTAAGTTAGCCTCTTGGGTGTCATTTTGATACAAAGACTCCATGAAGTATGCAAAACCCCTAAAGAAAAGTACAAGAAATAAGGCGTAGAGGCCTAAGGAGACTCATAACCTCTCCAGGGATATTGATATTGTTAAATCTTGTACTCAGTCAGAGATGGAAGTTTTTGATGACCTTGGCATAACCGAGGTAAATGTTAAGGAAACTTACTTGGCCGTTTTCCTAGCATGTTGGTTATGCAAGTTTGTTCTTCCTTGTGGGGGTGTCAATTTGATTCGTCCTAGAGTCTTCAAGGTAGCTAGTAGAATGGCTCAAGGTGAGACATTTAGCCTTGTTGTTTAGTTGTTAGCAAGCATTTACAACGGCTTAAATAAAACCGCTTGTTCTTCAAAGCCTAGGACTAATGCATTTATTTTCCCTATTCTTTATTTATACATATGGTTAGATGAATATTTCGATACCTATTTCATTTCTCCTTCTTGGAACCATCCCCTACGGATGACTTATTATGCCGATGAGTTTTCTGCTAAGTGTTTTGATGATTTGCAAGCTCAAGCTTTAATAATGTCTTGTAAAGGCGTAAAGTTGGACCACTTGGCATTGTGTCACAAGGAGCATGTGCACTGAACTGATAATGAATCTATTAGTGTTACCAAAACTTCTTATCTCATAAGTCTTTGCTCTAGCTATTTATCTTTGCGACAAGGTAACCATCGGGCGATCCAACTGTTATATCCTCATCAATTTTCCAGGCAGTTTAGGTATCCTCAAGACTTTTTGGGAGGTTTGCCAGAGATTTTTCACATTGGAACTTTAGAGGTGGTGTATCAACATTGGGAGTCATGCACTAGGTTTAGTACCTACTCCAAAGTTACCATACCAAATTATCATAGTCTTGAAGAGTTTTTAGTCACCAAGGCTTATGCAGATTGGTGGATCAGAGTATGCAATCCTGATAAGGAAATTCTTACTACTGCTTGTATGGAGCCCCCTCTTGATTCTTCTCGGCAAATACCCTCAAAATCTTTAGAGAGTAGAATGTGCAAGGTTGACTCAAGTGTTTCTACTAAGGGGAAGACAATGTTGAGAAGGATTTTGATGATTTACCTAATGATTCAAGAGCTTCTTCTAAGCGCTCAATGGGTGGTCATCAAACTAATACCTCCACATACTTGGAGCATGAGAAATCTATTTTCAATTGTGGTAATGCTCACTGTCACAAGACTTTTAAGCAACATAAC
Organism: Vitis vinifera; assembly: GCF_030704535.1. Taxonomy (NCBI): domain Eukaryota; kingdom Viridiplantae; phylum Streptophyta; class Magnoliopsida; order Vitales; family Vitaceae; genus Vitis; species Vitis vinifera. Next base: position 1,872,959 of record NC_081819.1, read on the forward strand.
AAAGCACAGGGTCTTTATGTATTAGACGACGACTCTAAAGATACAAGTGAATGTCACTTCAAATGCCAAAAGATTATACCCAACCCTGTGTACTATGATGAGACTAACTCTCATCCTCTTGATGTAAATGTTTTCTTTGTTGACGTCCCAACTTCTATTCAATTGATGGAACTTGATGGAGAAGAGGTAATTTTTTATTTTTTTTGCATTGATACTAACAAAAATAAATATTTGTCTTAGGTGGAGGGTGACGACCAATTTTTCAATGAAGGGGATGAGTCATCTCCTAAGGATCGATTCAAAAGTGTTGTTGCTACTAGGGAGTCAACGCCCTTTACCCTAACTATACAACGAGAGGATCACTCTATCATCCCATTACCTTTGCCTCATTCTCATTTGGGTGATGAAGGTATTACTAACATCTTAAGTGATGTTTTGATTGAATCTCCAAGTTAAGAGACCACAATTGGAGATACAACATATGATAAATTGACACTTTTAGTAGTTATAGGTTTAATTACTGAACAACAATCTCCATGCCCTGCTATTGTGGCTCATTCTACTTCCATTCACACATTCGATGTTGAACAAATCATCCTTAATGCCCAACGCCAAGTAGCACCTATGATAGGAGAAGACATTAAGGAGATGATTATCAAAACTTCCAATGAGTGTCCTCATTATTGAGAGGAAAAATTGATGAGCTTTTCAATGTTATCCCGAAGACTGGAGTGAACCCTTCACCATTAAAAATCTTAGATTGAGAAGTACATGAAAAATATAGATTACCTCAATGCGGTGCGACACACCCATTCTATGAAGTTATCTTTAGAAATACAAAACGAACGTTTAGCTATTGTTGTGTCTCAGATTGTGGATGCTCTAAACTCTAAGGGCGTAAAGGCGAACTGTCGTCAATCATTAAAGGTTGACTTAACTTCTCTCGATGCTAAACAGGAAGCAGTTAAGAAGGAATTGGAGCAACTAGGTATACAAAAAGAACACCTTCATATCTCAATCTTAGAGATCGATAAGATTATAACCAATAAACATAATGATGTTTCTCGCTTGAGGAAATAACACGTCATTATCACCCAAACCCTTGTGCTTACTAATGTCAATGCCAAGACTTTAGAGACACTTCAAGAAGGCATAAGGACTCAACGTGATGAGCTTGCATGCTTGGTGTGGATGTGACCGTTGTACCTTCTTACTTAGTTTTAGCTTTCATTCTTTTTCTTCATTCATTTTTTTTTATTAAGATGTAATAAAGTCTAACATTTGTTAGCCAGATTTATTTATTAATAAAAATGAGACTTTTTTTTTTTGTTGTGATTGAACTTTGGTAGTTTCCCCTAGTTGCCTACATATCCTTCAAAGAGAATGGATCAAGTCAAACGTAGTTTCATTTTTTTTATGACGTTCTAACTTTTGCCAAGACTAAAAGAAAGATTTAATCTTGCGTGCATATGTCATAACTTTTGCCTAAGTTGCTTTTTCAAGTTTTCAACTTAGTAGATTTTTTTTTTTGGTGCGCCATATGTAGTTTATGCTCATGCGGGCCAGGAGCACCAATTGTCTTGAGTTTGATTAAAGGGTGATAAATTCATGTCCTTGGAACAAAGTTTAATTGAGAATCAAAGATGACTTATTCTCAACCAAACTTGTAAAAACCTTTCTTAAGAATTTTGGATAACAAAAGAAGTCTTTTGAATTCGTCTTGATTTTCTTCATCCTTAAAAGTGGATGAATGACACTTTTGTATTGTGTTTGATATTCTTCCACGAGCTTGTTGAAGAATGTGCCAAGATTGGACTTGATTTTAATCCAAGGGTGGTAACACGTGTTATTGGAGCAAAATTTAATTAAGAGTCAATGATGACTTGATCTCAAGTAAACTTATCAATAATTTATTCAAGTGTTTTGAAAAACCCAACCTTGTTTTCTTTTGCTTTGAATATGGATGAATAACACTCTTGTTTGTGTTTGATATTCTTCCATGAGCTTGTTGAAGAATGTTTAGAGTTTGACCTTGACTTTTGAAGCTTCATTTTTGGATTTAGCTTCGAGTTGCATCTCTCTTTTGAGAATGCCTCATGCTAAAAGAAAATAACACTTGTATTTAGAGAAGTTGGAGATTTTGGTTTAGAATATCTGAATTTGACTTCTTTAATACAAAGAGTTTGTTCCTTGGTTTAAGAAGTTTGCCAAGAAAGATTTTTTTTTTTTTTTTTTGGGATAAGTTTGACTTTTTTTTTTTGTTACTATAGTTTAAGCTCTTGTAGGATAGGGGCAATATGCAGTTTAAGCTCATGCTTTAAGGAGGATCATTGGAGTGTCGAGGTGTGAGAACAATTATGGTAAAATTTGATGTCATGCTCTCTTCATCGTCAATGGTGAAGGTGATGGTTGCACAACATGTCGCACAATTGTGACATTTGTCCTCAAATTGTTTTGCCCCATTTATTTTTGTGGCATAAAGTGATGGATTCTTAAGTGTTTGGATCAATACAATTCATGTTTCCTCAGGGAGCTTTAGCATTTCATGGATACTAAAGAGTGAGGGTAAGCACTATAGGTTTGCTACTACCTCATCCTCTTCCTTGGTTTTGCTTAACTTCGAACCAAGAGGACTTTTTTCATCTGCACTTGGCCTATCTTCTTCCAAAGTCTCATAACAAGAGACCATATGAGTTGATGTCATCATTCCTCTATCAAAGAACTCTGGAGGGAAGTATTCTCTTAAGGTGACAGGGGTGATAGGCTTTTGTACTAATAGGTCATCAACCTATACAATCCTTTTTTTTTTTTTTTGGGTTTCTTTTCTTCTTTCTTTTTTGGATATCGACGAATATTTTGCTTATGTTGTTCATTCCTAGGAAGATTTGGGTATGGATGAGATTCTTTCTTCTTAGGAGGTTTTCTTCGTATCACCAATGTCCAACCTTCTTCGCTATACGACATTGATTCATTATCAAAGAAAAAGTGAAGAATGGTGTCCTGGCATGACACTTGTGTTTGCTTTGATTTCGGTGACTCGTATTGGATAGTATTGACACATACCCCCAATGTCTTAGGTGGAACATGTAATGGAACAAGATCGAAGGACCCAAATATGACTATAACATGATTTGACTCTACTGTTTCATCTAGATCTAGATGAATTCTTCCTTGCTTTACAAGTTTCATTATAAGATCTTTTAAGATGAAAATTTTCTCCACCGGGTGATTGATGATTCGATGGTAATGACAATAGTTTGGATCATTAACACAACCCATTTCTTCTGGACGCTTGCACTCAGGTAGCTCAATAACCTTTTTCTAGAGTAGGTCTTCTAACATGCTAGACACATTAGAGCCAGGAAAAGGATACTTATTTTCCTTTAATTCCTTCATGGCGAACTAATACCTCTCATTTTCCTGGGTGGTCCAACCTTGTTTACTTCCTTATTTTTATCTCATGTTGAGATTTTGATAGGAGTTGTATTTACCATCATTGACTTTGGATGGGTTTTATTGAAGTCTTATCACTTATTTTTCCATCATGTCTCTTTCTTTATTGGTCAATGATAAGGTCCTCTTTAGCACCATGGTTGGCTATGCTGAGCTCCATGTCATGTGCTCAAGTGGCTAACTCTTCAAAAGTGCGAGGTCATATCCCTTGGAGGATGTACAAAAGACCCTAATGCATTCCTTGTATGCACATCTCCACAGCTGAAACCTAAGATAATCTATCTTTGCAGTTTAGGCTTAAGGAACGCCAATGATTGATGTAGTCTACGATTGTCTCATCTTTCCATTGCTTAGTATTAGTGAGTTTCATCATGCTTACAATTCATCGAGTACTATAGAAATGGTTGAGGAATTCATGTTCCATTTGGTCTCAACTATCGTTACACTCAGGCACAAGGTCTATGTACCAATCAAAAGCATTCCCTTGGAGAGGATGACCAAATTGTTTGACTAACAAGTCACCGTCTGTACTTGCATTGTTGTAACTTTCAACGAAAGGGGTAACATGTTGTTTTGGATTTCCCTTCCCGTTAAATGATTGAAACTTTGGAGGTTGATAACCCATAGACATATGTAGGTTATTAATCCTCTTAGTGTAAGGTTTAGAGTACATGAGTATACTCTATAAGGGTCCATCATACTATGCTTTAATAGTGTTAGTTATCATGTCCTGAAGTTGCTAGACAGACAATGACGCCACCGATGCGAATTTCGTCATTTGTCTCCCAACTTGCACTGTTTTAGACACATGTGGTGCATCATCAAGATGAGATGCAACATTCGGAAAGTGATTGAGTCCTTGACTTGACTCACCTGTATTTTGTACTTGTGCCTTGACCTTGTTTATGAGGGAGGCTATCTGCATATCCTTATCTTCGACCATCTTGGTGAGTTTGGTGATGGCACGAGTCATCTCTGCCAATTGTTCCTCTACAGATGTAGTGCCCCGTTGCCATTACTGGCATGGTCATCAAGAAGGGAGAAGTAAAAGAGTCAGAACAATTGAAGTATTTTTCCTTCTTTGACATTCCATTTGGTGATCTAGAGTGTGAGTCGGTCCTGAAGTTGGCATCAGTAATAGAGCAAGAAGATTTATCCCCAAAGTCTTTTAGTGCTGAAGGGATTTTTCTCATGCTATGAGGACTGTGGCTCCTTGCTCCTGAAGAGGCCAAAGTGATGAATGGTTGGTGCTCATCACGTGTCCTTACCGGTTTTAACAAACAAGTAGGTCCACTTGTTTGTTTTGTTGAAAGAGAAGATGTCGATTTCGCTTTGCTAAGAGTCATGGGGCCCATAGTGGTGTTGTGTGTCGATTGTGCAATGACGATCTTGTGCGTACAAATTTCATAAAATGTCCTACGATGTAAGCAAAACAATAGCAAAAAAAATTCCAAAAAAAATATTTATCAAAATTTAAAAATATTGTGAGTAAAATCTCAAATATAATATTCTTTACAAAATAATATTTTCCCTCTGATTATTTCACTTTGATCACAACTTGAAGAACGATGATAACATTTTCTTGATTTCGAAGATCACAAGTGGCTTATTCCCAAATGAACTCGTTGAATGGCGAAGAACACATGTAACAATTTTTTTTACCGTTTACTGAACTTGCATGGAAATTTGATGAAACTTTTTATTTTGTTGTGAAGCCTCTTTTCCCGTATGAAGTCGCCTTTGGATTTTTTCCCTAAGATTTTCCTTTTTGATTTTTCAATTTCTCTCTTTCCTCCCGTTCTTGAAAGAAGACACCTCTATTTATAGGTGAAGATAGGAAATTTGAATTTTGAATTCTCGGAGTTTAGTTGCTTAATTCAAGGGATTTAGTTATTTGATTTTAATAATAATAATAATAATAATAATAATAATAATAATAATAATAATAATAATAATAATAATAATAATAATAATTTTTCTTATTATTATTATTATCCTTTTTATAGTTGAAGATTAGGGAAACTTATCTATAAAATGATATCTATTATTATTATTATTTTATTTATTTATTTTAAAGACCAAATTAGTGGTAATTTAATCCACTAATTTTTTTTTATGTCTACACATATATATAAAACCCCTTCTCTCACCAAAATACAGAAATCCCAAAAATAATAGGGAAAATAGAGAAATGCCAGATATAATATTTGAGTCGTCCCCTTTAGTCCTTCAGGGTTTTGTGCCCTTAAATAAGTCTTTTCAAACCTTGCACTCTTTCATGAAATCTGGCCCTATACGTGGTGCACATCACAACTCCCTCCAATAACGACCTCAAATGGGCCCACGCAAAACATAAATGGACCAAATGAGTATCCAAAATCAAACCCAACTAAAATAATCCAATAAGAAAGCCTAATACCAATAAAAAATTAACCCAGTCAACCAAATCCAAGCAAATAGGAACAAATAAATAATAGTGCAAGGCTAAACCAAGTCCAATATTTTCAAATCTCGGAAACAACATCCAAAGCCTAATATCAATATAATTTAACCCAAACAGACACACCCTAAGGGCCTAAGCCAATAAATAATTCTATAATAGGTACTATAGATTTGGAAGAATGCTTACCCATTTTGAAACCCATGGATGAAGATGGGTGGGAGATGAATCAATGTGAAAGAGAATGTTGAAAACTATGGACATCTGGCGGCTCCGTGATTGGCGCATGAGGGGGTGGTGGCCAATGGTGGCCGTGGTGGAACTGCAGGTGATCGCAACCAGCTGGAGAGGAGGTAGCAATAGATGAGTGTGGTGCAATGACAGCCATAGAGGAACGATGATAGAGTATGGTGATGCAGTGGTGAAGGCCATGGTGAATCTAGTGAAGATGGAGATGTTGGTATGGGTTTGAAGGGTGGTGCATGGGTACATGACTGGTAGTGAAGGAGAAGGGGAAAGAAAGGGAAATGGAAGAAAACGGGAAAAGGTGAGAGGATAGATGGGAGATGGGACGTGCGGGAGCGTCAGAATGTGGAGAAAATGAGAGAGTGTGGAAGGTGGGGGAGGTGAGCTCGTAGGTTGTAGAGTATGAGGGGGTTGGGGAGGGGGGCGGGGGGTGGGAGAGGGAGAGAGGGGTTTAATTTTCTTTTGTTCTTTTTGACTTCAGGGATTCATACATGCACTGCCTAGTTCAATCACATCTCGTCTTATGTTCATATATACCCTATTGTGACTATTGAATAAAAAACTTGTAACTTCATCAATGAGTTGAAGTAAGGAATCCAACTTAAACAGAACTTGATGGATTAGATTTGTTTATAACCCTATTAATTTTTAAAGATAATTTGAAACTTAAAATTTGATATAATTTATATATATATATTTTTGGATCAAAACTAGTTTAAAATAATTACACCATTTATTAAAATTATATATATATATATATATATATATATATATATTAACCCAAGTCTTAATTTGATGATTTTTTAACAACCCTAGTAGTTTTAAAAAATAATTTGAGACTATATATATATATATATGTGTGTGTATGTATGTATGTATGCATGTATGTGTATATGTATGTGTATAAAAAATATTTAGAAAAAAATTAATTAGATTTGTAATAAAAAATTATTTTTTAATAAAAAAATACATAATTTTTTTTTAAATATCATTACTTTGTTCATTTAAAAAGTTATTATCTATGTTTTGTATTTATTCCTTATAACTTAATAAGTATTCAATTTATAGTAAATGTTTTTGTGAATTTTTTTTAAAAATTATAATTCATTGTTAAAAGTTATTATTCAAATATAATGAGAAATATAATTTAAATATTTATTGAAATTATATTTAATTTGAACTTTTATAACAAAGAAAAAAAAAGGAAAATAGTGGCATTTAGTAAGCTATGAGTTTGTAAAGTAGATCTCAAGGACACTTTTCGACATAAGTTGCTCTTAATTAGGGCACATGACCATTACTTTTGAAACATGATCCTTATTAGAGCTTCATTTCTTCTTCTTTTTTATTTTTTATTTTTTATTTATTTTTTATTTATTTTTTATTTTTAAGTTCTCCATGTATTAAAAAAAAAAAGAAAAAGAAAAAAAGTGGGTGTTAACTATACTACCTATAAAAGTATGATGTGTTTGTCAACTTTTTCTTTCCAAAATTATCCTTAATCACCAAGAAAATCTATCCCTAAATCCATTAATTAATATTAATTTAGCATAATTTATATTTATTTTAAGTTTTATGATTTATTATGTAACAATTTATCATTTCTTTAATAAAAAACCCTCAATTTTATTTTCTTGTAAAGTTTCTCCAAAATTCTTCTTCTTTTTGGGCTTGGTTTGATATCATTCCTACAACTTGATGGAGATAAAGGTTTGTTGTTTATTTGATATAACTTTTAGTTTTTGTTTTTATTTTTTGTTTTGTGAAAAGCTAACTCTTCTACCCTACCATTACAAGAATTTGACTAAATTTTATGAATTTTACTTTATTAGAACTCATATTCTCACTTTAAATGGGTTTATAAAGATGAGAAATTTTTAGGTCTTTTGATATTTTCCTTATTGTTGATGGGTGTTTAACTTTTTCTTTTAACCACAAGCTTTGATTTGATTACAACATATCATAAGGTAGTCTTTGTTTTGTTGTGATAGAAAAATAATTTTGAAGTTTGAGTTATTCAATGATAACACCAAGCAGAAGGCCATGAAGAATGTCTCTAGCCTTCCAAGTATTAAATATGATGTTTTTGCAAAATTTACTATTTAGTTTATGTGAAAATTGAGGAAATTTAAGAGAAAGAAAAATAAAATAAAAAAAATTGAATCAAAAAATTTTGGCTTTTCCTTCTTTTCTATTCTTTCCCATCAACCAAATGATTTATTAAACTCATGAGAGAAAACTTAGTTCCTAAAAGCTTAAAAACTAAAAAAAAATAAAAAATAAAATCTAAATTGGTATTGAATTGCAATTTTGTAGGAGTAACTTGAATTTCCATGGATATGAAAGACAATAAATTGAATGTATGGATCCAGTAAGTATGGTAGGTAAGTTGATTTGAGTCAACAAGAAAAATATTATTCGATGTCATGAAAATGACAATTTCCATTCATTTGCCCAATTTAAGATATATTGAAAATTTACCCAAAAATATTGGTATGAAAAATTTAATTTCCTTGTATAATTCATTTTCAAATGAAAGATAGAAGATGCCTTTTGTAACTCCATAATATTATGGGAAGATGTCTTTTTCATATAGTAATTCCCCTAATAATGACAATTATTCTAGTTTGACTTTTCGTTCTCCCACAATGACCATTTCCTTTTTCTAATTAGTACATTAACGTCACTCACATCCACCCCCGTGCAACGCATATGACCACACACTAGTACATAGAAAAGTAGATGACTAGATTAGGAGTTTTGGGCTAAAATGGGCTTCCCAAACTTAATATTAAAATTGGGCTTTTTCGAAAACTATTGTTCAAAGTAGCCCCCCATCCTGTTAAGAATGGCAACGGGCGGGTTTGGGACGGGTCACCCCTATCCCATTCCTGTCCCAAAAAGATTTAGTTATTTCCCAACCCGTCCCAAACCCGGGACGGGGCGGGACGGGGCATTCCCATCCCCGTATAGAGTTAAAATTATAATCCCATCCCCGGCCCATCCCGACCCGGGTATGTGTTGTCGGGGCGGGGCGGGGCGGGGCGGGGTGGGGGCAGGGCTGGGCGGGGCGGGGCGGGGCTTTGCTGTGCTTGCCTGGGTTGGGCTGGGTTGAACCTTGGAAAGAAAGCACTACTAATGCTTTTGAGTTAGATTAACCACAATTGAATCTTCATTTACATTGCTGCTGGAATGTATTAAGAAAGTAAAAATTACATCAAAGTTGAAGTTTGTTTACATAGTCTTCAACACACAATGAGTGTTGATGAGTAGAAAGATAGACAAATCATAACATATCAATCAAAGCAAGTAACCCACTTGGACTGAAGTTCGTTGGCTTTTAATTCACAAAATGGAGCCTGACTGCATACAAGGCACAGGGCTGATTGTAGCAATACTTAATGCCAAGCTTCCTTGTCTCTGACTGCATACAAGCTTTCTTGATCCGTCACATCATAAACCACCTACCAGAAAAGCAACCATATGAAACTACTTGCTTGCACAAAGGAAACTCAGAAATGGAACAATAAATGCAAAGAAAGAACTCAAAATGATTAACTCACAATAATTCCATGTGCTCCACGATAGTAGCTGCTAGTGATCGTCCTAAAACGTTCTTGCCCAGCAGTGTCCCACTGTATGTCCAGAGAAAAGCAGAAGGCTTATCAAATTTGTTAACAGAACAATGGTTTAAAGCAGTTGACACTGATTCCAGAACTGCCTAACATTTTCAATATCCACAACGTGTAAATTACAATATTCTAGGAAAAAAAAATTAAACAAAAAAAGAGACGTGACATTGCTAAAAGATGCAACTGACCAAAAAAATTACATAAATAAATAAATAGCTATGTATGTGTGCATGTAGTATGTATAAAAGAGGAAGAAGAATAAAGACTCCTACCAATTTCAACCTTTTTTCATAGAAAACTTTCAAAATGCCCAAGAAATAGCAAGAGAATTACATACATATCTTGATATTTCAGTTTGCTTATGATTGAAAGCAACATTAACACTGGAAATGCAATCTATAACCTCAATAGACAAAGCAAATTATAGGCAATTCAAAAACTTACAATTTGTAGTTTGATGGTCTTTCCATCCTGTTCCACAGTGCGAATTTTCTATATCACAGAAAATAAGCATAAGATCAGTTCTATACAATTACCAAAAAATAAAAAATTGAAGTCAAAACCAAAGGGGGGGAAAATGATTTCTTACAAAGTCAACCCCAATGGTGCTTATGTAACTCTCGAGATATGAATCATCCTGGATTAGAAAATAAAAAAAAGCATGGTTAGGAAAGAGAAGAATTCACCTGAGGAAACCCCAAACCAATGAAGCAATCACATGAATACAACACAAACAATTGAAGCACGCTTAATCAGAAATGGCCTAAAAGAATTGTTTTCATTTGGCAAACTTCTACATGTAGACTGAGTTGTTCATATTGAATAAAGAATTAATTGTTAAAGGGATGAAATAATCCTCATAATTGTGACTCAAACAAAGAAGCAAACCAGCCCTGTGTGGAAGAAAGATATATCTACCTGTAAGATTTTCCTGAAGCCATTTGGAATTTTTGGGACTTATGTGGCTGTCCCACCACCAAGAATACTTGCGTCTAGAAATAGGATGCGACAAGCTAGCCATGATACCAGTCAAGAACACCACCACAAACTATTCAAACCTTGGAAAAGGCCAGATCCTTGTACCGTTTGTAAAACCAGGGTAATGGATCCAAAGCAGGGCTTGATGATTACAGACTTAAACCACCCAATTCAATACCAAAAGACACACTGAAGCTTTGTACATCCCACTCGCTGTACCTGACCCCAAAATCAACCAAAAAGGGCAATAATTCAGTTTGAGAAGAACAAGAACTGATAAATGGGTGAGATCAGATTAGACAAGTCCTGAGACTGAATCAGAAATGGTTTGCAAGCTACCTGATTGATGGAAGAAAAGTCCAATTATCATGTACAAAAAGTAATGGCTCTCTTCAAAAAGTGCACGAACTACTGATCAAAGGCACCACGTAATATAAAAAAAAAAACAAAAAAACCAAGGTCAGTTATCATAATTCAATCGGGATTCCTTGAAAGTAAGAAACCCAGATGCTTCAAAGCACCAGCAATCGCAGATTTTCATGATCATCCAAAACCAACGTTCAAATGATGAATTTTGGCTAACTTGGGGCAATGCTGTGGCGTGTTTTTGAATAGGTACTTGCTGACTTTTCCCTAGCCTGAAACTTTTCCTCTGATTTATTCAATGGTCAACAATGTTCATACCAGTCCCCCAATGGCCACAAGGGGCAAGCGAATCGCAGACATAACAATGGCACTGCATTGTAGCACCAGCAGAGATCAGCAAAATTCTCCCATAGGAGTAACATAGAGAATGCTAATATTTATGGAGGCCAAAGTCTAAGAGAGTAATCTTACCTGGTCATAGTGCCTATCATGTGTGGTAGAATTAAAAGGAAATTTAGCACATTGGTCCCGTGAGTGAGGGTAATCTCTGCATGCAACCTACAACCAAAACAGAAAATAATGAATCAAAGTTGATACCAGAGAAAATTTGACAGCATCTTCCCAACTACACAGAAACTAAGAAATTGATAATAAAGGTGGGAAAAACTTAAGGAAAGGTTTTGTGTGAGATAGTAAAGCAAACGATACTGCAATGATGCAGCACAGCTGATCAATGCCACCTATAACATCTGAGCCCAAATAAATCCAAAATTCAAGAATGCTTCAAAGGTTCTTTCAATTCTGATATTGGTGAAATTCAGGATCAGCATTAGGTTTTCAAATTTGTATCCTTGGCACTTCAGTCATTTTTTTTGTTGTTTATTTTTTATTTTTTATTTTCAATGGGAACTTAAATGAGTTAAATCTATGGCATTACATTAATTTTAGTGTTGTTTTTATTAGTATCACAGTTGTGTTATTCCTCAGACAATATTTCTTCAAATAACAACATATGTAACTTTGTACTTCCAAGCTGCCTAAAAAGTGTTTAGCACATGAGAGATAATAGATCACAGTCAAGAGAGAATTCAGAAGGAAGCCTTAGTAACAGAAATGGCTCTTTTGCAGGGATTTTGTTTGCATGGTCCTATTAAGGTTGTTTGTTATAGGGACCTTCTTGATCTTACAAGCAGGATCAGCCCCTCCCAGCTTTGTCACATGCAGCAGCCAGGAACCAAAACAGGCCCATGTTTTCACCACCCAACCTTTCTCCATGTGGTAATTCAAACATGCCAGTCTCTGCCATATGGGAAAACAAGGCATGCCCACTTCTCTTTCCATTTAAAAGCTAGAGATCTAACTTCTCTCACATGCAGGAAACATGCCCTTTTTAGCTACAAGACCACATGTTCCAGAGTCGAAAGGTTAATAGCCTAATTGGCTGCCACCCCAGCTGCCACATGTTAAAGTGGCACATTTATACATATTTGTTTGGATGAGTAATCACTTCAAAAAAAACCTGACCGTGTAATAGAAACACCAATTCTAAAGCAGTATGATGCACCACCTAACTCAGTGCCTTGCAGATAACCGGATAGAACTGCCCAAGTCATAACAATGCACCCACATGATGGAGAAACAGTCTCCAAACAATCAGCATGTTCCTGAGAGCTGAAAGGGCCCAGCATGCCAGAAAGCATTATTAATTTGCCCAAATACTATTGATATCTGAATGCAGCATATAAGATAACAATATTGATGCTGCAAGTAAGATATTCAAGTTATAGAGATATTCTAAAAGAAATGCCAATTCTCCATGGAACAGGATAATAGCAAATAAAAATGTAAGGAAACACACTAATCGGGCATTGATACCATATAAAATCTCCATTAAAATGTAAAATCATATTATAAAAGTAAACTTAATTCAATTCCTGATTCAAAGAGAATGCAGGACTCATTATATTTTCACATTCACCATGACTAGAGTGTTCTCACATTTATTTCCTGATCTTTCCAAATTTTTGATAATTATACAATGCATGTGCATAGTAGGTATAGGTGGTAATTATATAGGGAAAAAGAACCTAAAATCAAATGTTCCAAGTACACACTTCCCACACTAAGACTACTTATCACTTTGTCTTAGCTACCAGTTTATAGGATCTTCATGTCACTTAATACTGAGAACAGTGGGACAAAAATCGGGGCCATCGTCCATAAAGGATCCTTTACCCCCCAATTTCAGCACTGCATGACAATGCAGTATTAAGTTCAACTGTCTACAACCACCAAAAGGTTCTATGGATTCTCACATGAAATTCAAAACAGCAAGAAGCTTCTATTTGATTGGAAAATATAAAAGGTTTGTAGGGGTGGCATCTCAGATCATACATACTTAATGAGCCAAAAAGTTCTTGTTCAACACAAGGAAATGCAATCCTTTAAAAAAAAAGAAAAAAGAAAGAGCATAATGTAACACAGCCTTGTTGTACACAAGGATATGCATTCTGAAAAACAAACAGCTAAAAGCGTAACATAACAACTTTAGCTAACCATAAATAATGGATATTAACAAAATGCCACCTATAAGAAAGCAGACAGAAGAAAAATAGTTGAAAGAAAGCTTTGCAATACCTGTGGACAAGGGGTGGGGAACACTCATGATGGAGATAAGATAGACCTTCTGCAGCTCCTATTGCAATTTTCAATCTGGTAATCCAATCAAGCCGGGCGTAGATCAACTAGTTCCTGTAAAGACTGTCAAAGACATGGGAGGATAAGTACAGGAAACTGAACAAAGAAGGAGCTTATACCTCCAATTGTATTGACAAAATATTACCTTGCGGTGGAGTCCAGTTTCAGATTGTTTAAGCCGGGCAAAAGCTGCATCAGACAACATCCTCTTCAGTGCAAGTTCATTTTCATTTGCATTAGCTTCAAGCTGAGGTTTTGTTGAGGACAGTGTAGAATTTTCAGCTTCCCCAATAACAGACTCTGCAGGGGTTTTTGATTTCTCAGACTACATTTTCAGATTGTTGCCATCTAAATTTTTCTTATTGTTCTTAAGAGATCTAAGAGGAGTACCAAGTCCCTCGACCGTCATCTCATTTTTTGTCTTTGCAGTAGATGGTTTCTTATCTTTCTCTATGTTGTTTTGATCCTGCAAATGCTGTATCCAGCACGCTCCAAGTTCCCATCTCACAAAAATTTCAAACAAAAGAAAAAGAAATATTACAAATTCTTTTTGGACTAACATAATTTCCTCATTCTCTACAAAATAAATAAATAAACAAAATAAAACCTTGGCTAGATCCATGAATAATGAGTTCCTAAGGCGCCAAGCAATTCTCAATTGTCAACGCAATCCAATAATCCACCCAATGGTAAGATTTCCTCAACTGTAACAGTATATTCACAAGTTCATAATGAATATCTCCACTTCTAGTGTAAAAACATGAGAACAGCATAGCTTACACAAGATACTTCAGTGACATGTTGTAGGGTTTGACAAAAACCTGTTAATATTAAGGGCATTGGCACCACCTTCAGGCTGATCAAGAAGTTCAATGCTTTGAAAATGAGTATCCATTTTGCTACTTTCTTTCCCTTCAAGTTTAACCACAACTATATACCCACAGTATCTGACATTGACAACACCAAGAGTGGCAAAATCCTGCACTCAAAATGCAAAATTTTCTTCAACCATTTTAGCGGAAACCACTTCATATATACTAATTCAAAAAGAAAATATTCCGGATTCAAGGAACAGTCCTACTGATTGATCATTTTTTTCAGAAATTATCTTACATGTGCAGCAGTATTTTCATCAGCAGTGATCCCTTTCAGTAGGTTTCTTTCTATAACACAGGATGTCAATCTAAAATAAAAGACCAGGTTCATTTGAGAATTTGTACCTTCCTTTTCAACGCATTGTTGGCTTCAATTAGCATATGTTCCTGCACCCACATTTCCTTACAAGGACTCTACCTTGCAAGTCTTGAACTTGATTGTAAAGAATGTGGTTCTTAGTTACAACCATGGTAATTAACATCATAGAAGACATGCCAAAATATAATATCCAAAATTAAAATATATCCATAAGCTTAACAACATTGAAAAAAAAAAAAAAAAGACATTACAAAGAAATTGTTAGCAAAAAAGAAAGAAAAAATGTCTCTAACATCATCTTAAGTAAAAAATCTAAAGCACAAGTAAATCATCATTTTCATCCATCATTGTCAGTTGAGGTTGTGAGTCATGAATTGATGAATCACCTAGTAAAAAAAAAAACACCAAAAAAAATATTAGAAAACTTTACTAAATATTTTAATAAAAAAAAATTCATAAAATTGATAATTATGTAAATCGGTTACCTTCTTTTTCCTTCCATAACCAACTTTGAGCACACATTAAGGCCTCTAAAGTATCTGGATGAAGCCTACTGCGATGTTTTGATACCACCCTACCACCCGTGCTAAAGGCTGACTCAGATGCAACTGTAGATACCGGAATAGCATAGATATCACGAACAATCATCTGCAAAGTCGGATACTTTATACCATTTGTCTTCCACCAACTTAAAACATCAAAATTTGAATTCCTTGGCAGAATAGACTCCTCTAAGTAATAATCTAACTCCGACTTCGTATGACTTTCTCCAGTGGTACTATGAACAAATAAGTCAAACTTTGAAAGAGGATCTTGTTCATCATAGTTTAACTCCAAAAGAGTTGAACCTGATGAAGTACCATAGGATGAAGTTTTTTGCCCCAAATTAGACTTTGCTTGATACTCAGACAGCAACTCATAACACATTCCACAGATTTTTTCTATCTCATTTGAAGCTTCAGACCCATACATTAGTGGAAAGTAAAACTCTAAAATCTTTATCTTGTATCTTGGGTCAAATATAGCTGCTATTGCCATCACAATATGACACCCACTCCAATACTTGTCAAACTTTTGCAACATACTTGCTGCCATCGTTTTCACAACATCATTTGAGCATATCAACCAATCATACAATGCCTCTTTGATTTCACACACTTTGATGAAGAAAGTATTTGCAGTGGGATAATTTCGTCCTGAGAACAACTCTGTTATGTTGTAAAACAATTTCAATCTTCCACATATTTCCTTTGCCATATTCCATTCTTCCTCTGATGGCACAACCATGTAGTATTTTTCACGTTGCTTCAAACGTGGGAACACATCTTTATATGTTATAGCAATTGATAACATCAAGTATGTGGAATTCCATCGTGTCTTACAATCAAGACTTAACTTCTTAGTGCATGGAATACGCAATTGGCGAGCTGCATCTTCAAACTTTTCCATTCTTGATGGGGTTGCTGACCAATATGCAACACTCTCAAGAATTTTTTCAATTTCTACTTCAATGACATCCAAACCTTCCTTAACAATTAAGTTCAACACATGTGCCGCACATCGCATGTGGAAGATTTTTCCATTCAATAAGAGTGAATCGCTCAAAGATAATTTCTCCACCAAGATATTGATCATTCCGTCATTACTTGAGCAATTATCCACAGTGACTGTAGAAACTTTTCTATCCATATTCCAATCCAACAAGAAATCCATTAATACATCTGAAAGAACTTCTTTTGTGTGTGGAGGAGGCACATAAACAAACCTAAATTAAGAATAAAAAATATCATTAACACAAACAATATCATTAAATGATCAAATAACAAAACACTTTGCAAGTTAAAAAAAAAAAAAACATAACTAACCTTATAATATGATGGTGTAGTAACCAAGACTCATCAATGTAATGTACAGTGATAGCCATGTAACCTTTCTTTTGATTTGATGTCCACATATCAGTTGTGATAGCAACTCTACTTTGAAGTTTCTCTAAGTAGCTAATCATCTTATCTTTCTCAACCTCATAAATCTTCATTATATCACCCTTAATCGTATTGCGGGAATCCATCTTAAACAAGGGTTGGAGACTAGTAGCAAATTCTCTAAACCCCAGATGGTCAACGATTGAAAGTGGGTACTCATGCAATATAATTGCACGTGCAAGCTTCTCTCTTGAGATTTCTTGATCAAAGGTAAAACCACCAATTTGAACTTTTCCATGACCTTTTCTCTCTACTGCCAATAATTGTTGCCTAATATCAACATTTCTTCGTTTCATGCACCTATCTATGTGTACATGTAAGTGTTTTGTCCCATTCTTGCTATCGGCCTTAAGCTTTCCCTTACAGTGCTTACAAATAGCATAATCTTGTCCATCTTCTATGATTTTATCAAAATCATTCCAAACAACCGAAGTCAACTTTCTTCTTTTAGATATCAAGGTTCCATCAGTAGTTGAAGTACTGCCTGTAATTGGAGTTGAACCCGCACTTGGCATGGAAAAGTTTTCCCCTTCTTCTGATGTCATTTTTCTTAATATAAAATAAAGTCTATAAGTAAAACATTCAAACCTAAATTAATAACCTAAAGCTTGGATAAGGCTTGAAGCAAGGGTGTTTAGGTTAACCTCCAAGAATTGCAAGATGTGAACATAGTTTTCACATAGTTTCCATTAATAGGAAAATAAATGTAATAGAAAAGCATCGAGGGCAGTGCAACCGAAAGACACATGCAGTTTATATGGACAACCCACAGCAAGTGAGAAGAAAATAAGAAGAAAATAAAAAAAAACAGAAAACAAAACAAACAAAAGCAAACAAAGAATATTCTAAAAAGTAATAACCAGAAAACAAAACAAAACATTCCAAGAATCATTATACAAATTATCATGAGGCTATGCAAATAAATTCTAATTTTTCAGGATTATCTCTTCCTTGGCAAAACAAAAGCTCAAAGCTGCACAGGACTTGACTGCAGAATTATTTGGCACTGTTGAGGAATTGAAGAGGGAATGTGAAAAATCAGAAGTTCTAAGAGAAAATTCAGAGAAGTAGATTCTTGAACTATCTGAAGAAAACACAAGTCAGAACAGGGAAATTGAATGTCTTCGCAAGATGAATGGGAACTTGGAGTCTGAATTGGATATGTTACATGAAGAAATTGAAGAATATAGAATCAGAGGAGAGAAGTTGAATTCAGAGCTTCATGAAAGAAGCAATGACTTTGAACTATGGGAGGCTGAAGCTACAACATTCTACTTTGATCTTCAGGCTTCCTCTGTCCGTGAAGTTCTGTTTGAAAATAAGGTGCATGAGCTTACTGGAGTGTGTGAGAATCTTGAGGATGAAAGTGCTTCAAAAAGTATCAAGATTCAACAGATGAGAGAAAGGGTTAGCTTCTTGGAAAGTGAAATTGGAGGATTGAAAGCCTTAAGATTTCATCCTACCAAAAGGTTGTCAAGGGAAAACCAAACAAAATACCGAACTTCATATCAAGCACATAATGAGGATCATACCACCCAACAACAAGGAGCAACAGATGAGAAAAGAACCGCTGTCTCCAATCTAAGGCTTACCAAGAACAATATATTTTTTTTAAACAAAAAGGTTGAGCAACTTCATTTTTACTAAACTTCTATGAGGAATCTATCTTGAAAAAGCATATATATTAAGGATTTTTTTATTTTTAATGGGAATACAAAAATATTATTAACAATGCCTAACAAAAAGCACACCAAAGTAGGTAAATCGTATACAAAGGGCACCATCCCTAAGTAAAATGAAGGGAGAGAGAGAAAAAACTACCTCCCCTAATTAATACCTTAACACTAAGGAAATTTTAGGACAAAAATGGTTTCAGACTTGTTTCGGAAACACTGATTTACCAATGGTACTGAACTAAAAAAAGGTTTAGCATAGAAACACTCTTACATGTGGATGACTGATGACAGCAACTCACACATGGAATCCATGGAGAACCTAAAGTAAATCAACCCACAATTATTTCCCAATTAATCACACCCCTACTAAAGCAACAGGTTTAAGACTATAAACTAGAAAACCGGTGAAATATTGGAGGAAAAGAGCATTTTATAAGCAGAATTGGGAACTAAATAGAGGAAAATTTTAAAATGCTCCTCCCTACATCACCAATCCGAAACTACACATACTCTCTCTTCCCCCTCTACAAACACTGATCTTAAATCTAAAAGTGCAAACACAGCCCCAATTTGCCTTACAATAATCCAACCCACAAGACCAAAGAAACGGATTCAAAACCCTAAATAGCAACCCGAAAACTAATAGAAAAAAAAAATCCTTCAATAATCTGAAACTGGAAATGGAAAAATCCTAAATCTCGTATCTCATTCCCGAATTAGAAACGGAATACAACACCAAATCAAGGCATCATTCAACCAAAAAATCAACAAAAAATCTTACCGGTTTGTAGATACGTGAAGATAACAGGTGTGATTCTTGATTTCTTGTGAATATGGGATAAACAAGGATGAATCGAGACTGATGGAGGAAAAACCCTAGCGTCGACAGGAACGAGAACTGAGACGGAGAGAAGAAGACCTAAAATGAGGATAGGAAACTAATATTTATAAGTGAGGGGTAAAGTGGTAATTTCCTATTCGGGGCGGGGCGGGGCGGGTCACATTATAACTACACCCGACCCCGCCCCGAACCCGATTCGGGTTTTTTAAAAAACCCCAAACCCGGCCCATCCCCGATTGGCATGTTCCTATACCCGTCCCAATAGGGGCGGGTCGGGGCAGGTGACCCGGGAAACCCGCGAATTTGCCATTCCTACATCCTGTCCACATAAGCATAAAACCATTTTTTATGCTATTTTTGTTTACTTTCCCAACTTCTCATCCCGTTCTCTATTCAATTTTTCTCTTCAAATCCTAGCCCTACTAGTGGGCCACTATGAGAGAGACATTGTTGGAGCTACAAAGCATCAAGGTTGAGGTTGGTCCCAATATTATTTTTGGCTTGTTTTATGTAAAGTTTTTGACACTTTCCCATTTTTTTTCCCCATATCGTAATCTCGGTTTTCAAAAATATTTTTTTCCCATTGCTTTTGCTTTTCTCTTTTGTTTACGTTCTTCACTGCTATTTTAGAAAAAATGGTTTGTTATCATCCAAAGATTCAAGCCCTTAAGATGCAGACGTTTGTTGAAGTTTCTGGGGAAAATGAAATTTTCTCGAGAAAATTAAAATAAGAAAGAATAAGAAAATAGGTTTTTTTCATTTCGTTTCTCCGTGAAGGTTGGTTGGCCTTTAGGAGGAGGGTGGCCATTCTACACTGCAAATGTTGATTACTTTCTACAAACATAATGACCACCTGTGTTTCAATTTGCGGGGACATTTAGTAATGTATAGGGTTTCAAAGATCATTTGAATTCGGTACCTTGGTTGCTTATGCAAATGCTGATAAGTTGCTTGACAATATGAAATTGTCAGATCAACTATTCCAAATGTCTTTTATATTTAATTTTGGAGTGGGTTATCGTTGGTTAATATGAGGTGTCAATGTCTATGGAAAACCTTTTTGATTGGGTAAGCTTTAAGTAAGGGGAAGGAGTTGTTATGTTTTTTGTTTCTTTTTTCTTGTTCTTTGTCTTTTGGCACCCTTTTATATGTCTTGAGTACATCAGCACACCCTTTTGCTGGACACTGTTAATGTTTTAAGGGTGATCAAGTTATCATCAAAATACCGTCATGGGTTACAATGTCATTTTTTTCCTTTTTCCCTGCTTTTGGTTACACTATTTTAATTTTGGGGCATCAATGCTGCTGAATGTGATGAATACATGAGCTTTCTCCCTATGTTGATCGGTTACTAGTTGGTTACTCAAACATTTTTTCCCTACACTCTTGATTTGTGGCGTATATTGTAGGGGATCTTGCATTCATTACATTATTCTGGGTTAAACCTCTAGTGGGCAATTTATTTAATATGTGGAAGTTAGAATATTGATAATAATCACTTAGTATGTAATGTTTCTTGTTTGAATATGATCTTCATGTGCTCATCCTTTTGGCTCAGTATATTAAAATGACATGTAATCAATATCCAGGTTATCAGCACTACTAGAACATGCAATTGCATTTTGATTTTCTTAAAAGAATAATAAAATGATGGAGAATGTTTAATCGTTTTTTATTTTTATAATAAAATAATTTTTAAAAATTTATATGATTTTTTTCCTTTGCATAGTGTTTTTTCTTAATTTTCATATATATATATATATATATATATATATATTTTCTCAATGCATTGAGTGGATGATGTTAATACATTTGATATTTGAATATTAATAAGGTATAAAAAGTGATCTTCAAGATTATTACTTTTATTATAAAATACAGGTACAACAGAAATATGTTATAATTACAATATAACTACACTTACATTAAAATACATTACAATAAAACCTAATTAGGAAAATTTTGAAATTTTTTATAAAAATGATAATTTTGTATGATCATACCATATTTCACAACATACTTATATCATAAATAATTTTTGAAACCAAATGAAATACTAATTGAATTCACGAGACTCGTAATTTTTTTTATATACAAAAATTATTAAATAATTTCAATGTACTAGATGAATGTTGTTAATGTATTGATACAATGTGTTAATACCAATAGGGTATCAATAAGCATTTTTAGAATTATTACTTTTGTAATGAAATATAGGTATGACATAAATGCATTACACTTACAATACAAATACATTATCATTACAATATATTACAACATAATTTAATTTAGTTTTGTTTAATTTTTTCACGTGCTATATTACCCAATGAATAATTGTGAGTTATTCCATTTAATAGGTGTGTGTTAGTCAATTGAATATTTATATATTATTCAATTGATGAGTGCTCGTAAAAAATAATTATTCATTCTATTATGGTAACAAAGTTTTTAATTGTATGTTCCATATATAAATGATATAATAACCTTAGGATATGATTTTTATTTATGAGATATTGAAAATTATTTTTTTTTACAAGGTTCTTTAAAAAATCTCATTTTTTTTGAAAAAAAAAGAAGAAAAAATAGCAAAGTTTTAAACAATCACTTGATTGTTAAAAAGTGAACAACAATTTTTTCGGGCTTGACAAATGTATTGTTATTACCTGTACTATCATCATGTATATGCCCCACATCATTGACAATCTCAAATTTATTTATAAATAATATATAAAACATATTCAAGGGTAAAATTGTCCTTTAAAAATTCTTGAGATGAGTGAGCCTTCTTAGTAATTATTCTTTCTAGCCTATCCTATTGGGTAATTCTCTCTTTATTTTTTTTGGAAAAGGTATAGCATCCATCTTCTACCTGAAAAACCTCATTTTCCTTTTATGCTTGTGTTTGAATGAATTGTGAGTAATCTTTCGGGGCCAGTATATGAAAATGGTGCTAGTTTACCTATATGAGGAAAATGTTGGAAAATAAAAAAAAATAAATTTTGAAAATCCAATTAAGATTTAAGTGAAATTTGGAAGCTTAATCTTGTACTTTGAATTGGGAAAAGAAATAAAGAAGTAATGCAATAAGTAAGTTGCCACAATCTCATTCTTTATTCTATTAATTATGAATTTTTTTTTAGTTGTAAAAAAAATTAACGTATTTAACAGATATTTATTTTAAAATTTATTTTTTAATATAAAAATATTAATTTAATTTTATCAATAAAATATTAAAAATTAATCTCATCCTAATTATCAAATTAGAAAAATAAACTAAACGTGTTTGTAATCCAAACACATGTAAAACATTTTATTGGACCAAAAGATAAAATAAAATAAAATATGTCAAATTATGCAATAATAGACATAGTAGTAAGCTCAACAGTTTCTCAACATCCAAACAAGAGAATTACCATTAGATAGTTTTCTAAAAATATTTTATAAATTTTTGTATTGTATATAAGTATTTTGTAATTTTATGAAGAATAAGTTGAGCAAATTGTATTTCATATTTCAATTCTTGAACATAAATTTATTTTTAAAAACAATTAAAAACAATTTTTAAGAACTATAGAATAGAGTTAGTTGACTTGTCTTTTTAGATGTGATATATGTTATTGGAACTCGAGGAACTTCCTTGGTAGCCTTTTTTTTATTTTTTTTTTCATGTGTTTGTACAAATCGTCAATGGAGAAATCGTTAGGTAGAAGCTAGTATTTAGGGAATGATGAAATAATTCTTATCCATTTCGAATATGCTACCAACCCAGACAAGGGTCCTAATGTCCATATTGATGTTTAGTATTATGACCAATGCTACAATTTATTGCCATTATTTAGGCCATCTAAAACATACTCATGATTTTTTATTTAAAAATCAATAAAAGAAATTGAACATAAATCCTATGCTATTTTATTTAATTTTTGGACTATAAAATTACATGTTAATTTGTTGCCATGAGTTCTTCATCTCTAAGAGTTCTTCATTTTGAAATATTTATTGATATTATGATATTAATTCATAATATCATCCTAGTCTTTACTTATACACTTATTTGCTTATAAATTGCTTTCATTTGAGTTGAACTTGGTATTTAGACATGAAGCTTTGTTACATTCCAATATTTATTTGGTTTATTCTTGTCTTTTATGAATCATTGACCGTAAAGTATTATTTTTTACTTGAAAAAATATTATTTTTTATATAATAGCCATTTGTTATTATCTATATGAAGACAATTATGACTGATTCCACGGTATAAGTGCTATGTTATTGGAATGGAACAATTTTGAGGACAGAAATGGATTTGAGATATATTGAAAGTAATGTAGAGATTGAGCCTATAAATGTGCCCATTCATACGACCTTTGTGGTGTTGTTGAAGATGATATATGATATCATTGGTGTTGACAGACACTATCAGTTGGTCTTGAAATGTCGACATCCAATTTAAATGAACAAATTTCAACCATTAGTGGTCGAAAATGATCGGACAGTTGCATGTATGCTAGCGGTGCCATCGAAGTATGGAATGTCTTTAGTTCAATTATTCATTGAGCAAGCTCCCAATCACTATCATTTGAGTAATGAAATGGACCATTTTACACGGTTGTTGGCATGTGATACTGATGTTGATGACGAAAATGAAAGAGATGAGAAAGATGATAGAAATGATGCAATCAATACAAATGAGATTCATTTACCTAATGATGATGAAAATTTTTATGAAAGAGAAAATATTGATTTGGTGATGGTCCAACAAATTGTGGAATGTGAAAGCATAAGATATGTGAACCTTGAAGTTGGTGATAGGTCTAATAATCCTGAGGTTGAGTTTGAGGTTGAAAACACATCACCAATTGCCTCTCCACATGGCACCCAAGTTAATATCTCTAATGACAACCTAGAGGCAACATTTGCACCCATTTCATACCATATGCCACCTACACAACAATTTTTAAATATGGACGGGGCAATTAATTGTGTTGTAAGTGATTAGACTCCATGGAAAAATCCAACTTTAGGAAATGTTGATGGGGAGTTATCAATTGGCCAAATATTTTCCTTAAAATCATATTTGCAACATGTTGTGAAGATGTTTTCCATAAAGTTGCACCAAGAGTTTACTATTTATAGATCAAATGCAAGTGTGTTAGTTCTTAAATGTAAAAAAGCACCAGAGTGCCAATAACGACTAAGGTCAATGACGATGAAAGATACAGGTATGTTTAGAATCACAAAGTACAAAGGTTCTCATACATGTGTCAATCCATGTATAAATCAGGATCATTCTCAATTGGATTCTAGCTTTGTATCTGGGTATATTAGAACATTGGTGCAGACAAAAATGACCATTACAATTGCTGCAATTCAAGCTGTTGTTGCCGAACAATTTGGTTATCGAATTTCTTATAAAAAATCAATGAAGGCAAAAAGGAAAGCAATGACTCGATTATTTGGTGATTGGTACAAGTCTTATGTAGAGTTATCTCGCTTTTTCCTTGCTTTGGAGTAGTCAAATCTTGGATGTATTGTGTATTCCAAAATGGTTCCTGGAAACAACCTGAATGAAGAAATTTTTTAGCGTGTTTTATGGGCATTTGCTCCATCTATTAAAGGGTTTACTCATTGTTGACCAGTTATTAGTATTGATGGGACACATTTGTATGGAAAATATAAAGGGACTTTCTGATTGCTATGGGATGTGATAGTAATAACCAATTGTTCCCACTTGCATATGCCATTACAGAAGGAGAGAATACAGATAGTTGGAGTTGGTTTTTGGCATGTATCACAGTTGGAGTAACATAAAGGAAAGGCTTGTGTCTAATCTCTGATAGTCATCCTGTCATTATAGCTGCTGTAAATGAAATATGTTCGGGATGGACTGAGCCAGATGCTTATTATAGATTCTGCATGCGTTATTTAGCGAATAACTTCAACACAAAGTTCAAAGATAAAACTTTAAAAGATCTCATGTGTAGGGTTGCTATGGAGAGTAAAGTTAAAAAATTTATTTCTCACATGGATACAATTGACCAGATACATGTCGAGGCTAGAAATTGGTTGGATCATATTCCTCTTGAAAAATGGCACTCTCACATGATGGTGGGCGAAGATATGGGATTATGACAACTAACATGTCTGGAGTTTTTAATGGTATCCTTAAGGGTGCTCGTAACTTACCAATAGCAACTTTAGTCCAGTTAATGTTCTATTAGGTTAATAGTTCATTGTCAGGCGAGAACATGGTGCTAGTCAACTCGCTTTAGGTGAAGAATTCGCTCCATATATTGAAGCCAAGATAAAGGCTAAAGTTGTTAAGGCAGGTTCACATAAGGTTGTTTTGTATGATCATGTGGAGGGACATTTTCATGTTAAAACTAGACACTCTGTTGGAAGCAGTAATAGGAAACCTTGCACATATCATGTTACCCTTCAAATAGGGTCTTGCACATGTAACAAAACACTTTTGTTAGGATTCCCATGTTCGCACATTCTTGCTGTTTGTCATTGTCAAGCAATTGATTTTCGACAATTTGTACAAGGTTATTACACTACATGCGCTTACCTATCAACATGGGCACCCTTGTTTTATCCCATATTTGATGAGTTGGAGTGGCCTCAATATAATGGACCGATAATTGTACCTTTAGACTCAATGAAACGGCTAACTTCTGGTCGACCAAAATCAAGTCGTTTGCATAATGAGATGGATGCAAGGGAAACTAGAACTCCACAAACATGTGGACTTTGCAAACAATCGGGTCACAATCAACGTTCTTGACCTAACAGAGAAACCAATGATAGGAGGAGTTGATGTACTTCATGAACATCTAATTGTATTGTTATTTTCTTATTTACTAGTATTGACCTTAATCGTTTTAAGATATATGTAGAATCTATCTTATTGAAAATCTTATTGACGTTTGTTTGTTAGAAATTGTTGTTTTCTGTCAATTCATTCATATTTTGCTTATATCAGGTTACATGGAAAAAATCTGAATCTCTATTGTTTAGGGAAGATGCTGCTCAAATTTTTAAAGTTTTAATCATGAAATTCATGTTGTTAGAAATTGTTGTCAATTCATTCATATTTTGCTTATATCAGGTTACATGGAAAAAATTTGAATCTTTACTATTTAGGGGAGATGTTGCTCAAATTTTTAAAATTTTAATAATGAAATTCATATTGTTAGAAATTGTTGTCAATTCATTCATATTTTACTTATATCATGTTACATGGAAAAAAAATCTGAATCTCTATTGTTTAGGGGAGATGTTGCTCAAATTTTTAAAATTTTAATCATGAAATTCATGTTAGAAATTGTTGTTTTTTGTCAATTCATTCATATTTTGCTTATATTAGGTTACATGGAAAAAAAATTGAATCTCTATTGTTTAGGAGATATGCTACTCAAATTTTTAAAATTTAAATCATGAAATTTATGTTGTTAGAAATTGTTGTTTTTTTTTTGTCAATTCATTCATATTTTGCTTATATCATGTTGCATGGAAAAAATTTGAATCTCTACAGTTTAGGGAAGATGCTGCTCAAATTTTTACAATTTTAATCATGAAATTCATGTTGTTAGAAATTGTTGTTTTTTGTCAATTCATTCATATTTTGCTTATATTAGGTTACATGAAAAAAAATTTGAATATCTACTATTTAGGGGAGATGCTGCTTAAATTTTTAAAATTTTAATCATGAAATTCATGTTGTTAGATATTGTTGTTTCTTGTCAATTCATTCATATTTTGCTTATATCATGTATTGATGTACATGCAGACATGAATACTTGGTTGTTTCCTGCTCGTCCTGACCCTAAGGATACATCTGTGCTTACTTTTCAGCATCAACATCAATCATCCACCATTCGTGTTGATCCAGATATGGGTCATGTTTTGACTTGTCGACACAGGTTTTGTCAAGAGTGGGTTTTGGATGATCGTGTTTGGCCATTCATTATACAGTCAAGATTTTATGTCTTTCATTGAGTGGGCCATGTTAAGGTTGATTGGCCTTTGATTGCTGCACTGGTAGAGAGATGGCGCCCAGAGACGCACACATTCCACATGCCAGTTGGTGAGATGACCATCACATTGTAGGACGTAGCCATCTTATTTGGATTACATGTACATTGTCATCCTGTCACTGGTTCTACAGATATTGATTGGCATGCACTTTGTCAGGAGTTATTGGGTGTTCGGCAGACAGAGACTGATATTCATGGAGCATCCCTTAGAGTTTCTTTTATTACTACCCATTTCTCCCACTTACCACCAGGGGTTTTAGATGAGGTCACGTTACAACGCCATGCTAGAGCATATCTTTTATTGTTAGTTGGTGGTTCATTATTTCCAGATAAGAAGGGAACCTCCCTCCAATTAGCAATTCTACCCATGTTAAGAGATTTTGGTGAGATTACACAATATAGTTGGGGGAGTGCAACACTAGCACATCTTTATCAAGAGTTATGTCGAGCTAGCTTAGATAATGTAGAAACTATTGCATGACCATTATAGTTATTATAGGTATAACTACAAGTCTTATTAATTATGTAATTTTGTCATAATTATGTGCATTTAAACATAATTTTGTTTCATTTTTAGTTATGGTCATGGGAGCGATTACATGTGAGTCATCTTAGTAGATCACTTCCCTATGCACCAGTGCCTATAGATGAGAGATTCCTACCAGATGCACTAGAGAGTAGGTGGAGAGTTCCTTTATCTCATGCAGACACTTCTCATCATGTGTTGGTCACATATAGAGATGAGTTTGATAGACAACGATTTGATTAGGTTTGGGCTAAATATTAGTATTCTTTAACAAGATTATTGTGAAACCAAGGTTTGGTCAATCTTGATTTTGATGATAACAAAACAAGATTTAGAACTAATGATCATATTTCAAGTGTGATTAGGCAAGACGATTTCCAAAGTGGCAATCACAAAGACAAATCAAGCCAAGAAGAAATCATGAAGAAGAAGACCACCTCAAAGAAAAGTGTTTTTCAAGATCCAAGCTTCATAAGATCTCTTTGTAAGGTTGTTGGTGCACTAGGATTTTCATGCATTACATTATTTACTTATGCACCAAAATCATCCAAGTGTTATTTTGTTTTAAATATCTTAAGAATTGGATGATTTCATGTTTTCAACTAAAACCTTGTATTAAATGTCTTTCAAACTTGTTTTAAAAGGTTTTAAGTTGAAAAAGTTGGTTGTTGAGCCAAAAAACGACTCAACCGGTTGAACCGGGTGAGGAACCAGTCGACCGCAAGCTCAACCGGTCGAGGTCCAGGTCGACCCACAACTCAATCGGTTGAGGCCCGGGTAGACCCCCAGCTCAATTGGTCGAAGGTGCAAAAAACTTTCTCTTTCTTCCAGAACAGTTGTTCAATCGGTCAAGGTTGAACCTCAACCGGTTGAGGTCCGATCGAGGTCCAACGGTCACCTGCCAAGCATTAAATGCTAATGGCTAGTCAACCGGTCGACCCCTAGCTCGACCGGTCGAACCCCCAAACGGCTAGTTTGGTTTTTCTCTTCTATAAAAAGACTTCAATCTTCATTGTTTAAAAAGATTAACCTTCCCAAATCTTTCTTGATTATATTTGAGCCTTGGAAGAGTGTTTTTGAGTGCACCATTGTTCTAAAACTTGCATATCTGTAGTGCACCCTTCAATCCTAGTTTTCTTGTATCATTTGAGCTTAAAGTTCTTGTGCTAGGATTTTTGTGAGATCATTTATTTGTAAACCTTTGAGAGGAAGTTTCTCAAGAGTGTGGTGTCTCTTGAGAAGTGTAAAGGGTGCTTGGAGCCAAAAGTCTAAGGGGGTGAATTGGAACCATAATCCAATTGTATAACTTGAAGGCTTGGTTTGGAAACCTTGAATTAGTGAAACCTCAAGCTCGGGATTGAAGCTAGAGGAGAGTGGATGTAGGCCAGGTTGTGCCGAACCACTATAAACTCTTGTGTTTTCATTCTCTCTTCCCTACTCTTTAATTTATATGCAATTGTCTATATATTGCTTATTATATACTTGCATATAATTGTCTCTTACATTCACTCGTTTAAATTTGCGAAAAGAGACCATCACTCTATTCACCCCCCCTCTAGGGTGATTACCATAGGTTGGATTAGCCTAATTTTTCTAACAATTATTAATATTAATATTATAGTTTAAACTTTATTAAATACATACTAAGATTTGAATATATCAGGTTTTATGGCTGCCTTACACAGATGATATACTAGCATTGCTTCTAGACATTCGTTTAGCTGATCAGGATATTTGGTAGACGATGTCACCACTTATTTTTTTGGATATTGTTGAGTAGCATCGTCCTGAGCATGTGTTGCGATAGTTTGGACTCATATAGGGTATTCCTTTGACATCCTATATAGATTCTGACCTTCACTCCATAGATCGACGTGGTCGACCTTAGTTTGATTGGAGGTTGTATCATGAGCGCTATGTGGCATTATGGGAGGCTAAGGGGGACCACATTGTCACTGCGGAGCCTATAGAGCCTCATATAGACTACCATGCTCTGTACATGACATGGTATCGTCATATTACATGTCATTTTATTACACCTATGAATGATTTTGGACCTATGCGGTACTAGACTACTGCCTTATCTGTCAACTTATTGGTTTGTATCACTTTAATATTATGTACATATTGTGTATAATATTTATTCCAACAAATAATTATATATCATTTTATGCGACAAATTGAGACGATGACATCGATCATATCTCAAGGAGGTCATGCATTGGAGGACTCTGATAGTGATGCTTGCCGCACTGGTCTTGTTGATATTATTCGTATGGCCACTGATGTTATGTGCATTATTCGGGAGGATTATCGTATCCCATATGTAGAGCATGGAGGAGGTAGGTCACCAGCTCAGTCGACAATTGCTCGACTACCACTTGTTCGAGGTCGGTTGGCATCTCGAGGGAGAAGTAGATATATTAGTTGTTAGCCCATCACCTCGTTAGTATCAACATCATTACAACCCCTTACCTTTTTATCCTCACGATTAGTACAATTACCCATCTCTTCAGACCTACCATAAGTGCAACCTCCTATCTCTTCAGACCTACCATCAGTGCAACCCCTTACCTATTTAGACCCACCATTAGTACAACCCCCTATTTCTTTAGAGTTACCTTCAGTTCAGGCCCCTACTTCTTCAAAGCCACCATCAACACAACCCCTTACCTCTTCAGACCCACCATCAGTACAACCCCTTACCTCTTTAGCCCTACCTCCATTACAACCTCCTACATTTTCAAATCCACCATCAATGCAGATTGACACATCTACTCAGCTAGATTTACTGTTAGCCATTCCGAGGGATAGGCGGGGCTTACGTCGACTTAGATTGGTACCTCCACCACCACCTCTATTTCCAGCTCCATCACAGACAGATGTTCTTCATGTGTCACATGCAGTAATTGCTACAGTTAGAGATGAGCGACCAAAAAGGAAGAGAGTACTAGTTACACATAGGTTCTCTCCTTGTGGAGGTATGTGAGATTATATATGTTTTTTTTCACTATATTAATGTTTACTGGGTATTTTTTGTGACTTTGATTAAACTACTAAAAATCACATTTTGCAATAGACTTTTTCTAATTAATTTCATTAACTAATTTTGTCAAAAAAATCTATATATGGAAACTATGGCTTAAGAGTATACTATTATTTCAATAAAGATAAATTTATCATAATACAAATAATTTAATATATTAAAAACAACAAATTAAATATCTTAAATTAATAAATTATACAATTTTATATATTATTTATATGTTATATAAGTTTATTATTTTAAAATTATTAATTTATTAATAAATAAAATATTCATTTATAATATCTTCTATTTATCAATTTATGTTTATTGAAGTAATACTAGATTCTTAAGTTTAAATATAAATAATATATTATTAAAGTATATATTTTTAATTTCAATAATAAATTGTAATTTAATATTTTTTTAATTAAATTTGAAAGTAAAAAAAAATTGAAATCTCAGTTGGCAACTACAGCTTAAAAGTATACTATTATTTCAATAAAGATAAATTTGTCATAATACAAATAAATTAATATCTTAAAAAACAAAAAATTAAATATCTTAAATTAATAAATTATATAATTTTATATATTATTTATATGTTATATAAATTTATTATTTTAAGATTATTAATTTATTAATAAATAAAATATTCATTTATAATATCTTCTATTTATCAATTTATGTTTGTTGAAGTAATACTAGATTCTTAAGTTTAAATATAAATAATTTATTATTTAAGTATATTTTTTAATTTCAATAATAAATTGTAATTTAATAATTTTTAATTAAAAAAAAATGAAACCTTAGTTGCCAATTGAGGTTTCAGTTTAAAAATGAAGTTTCGGTTGGTAATTGCGGCTTCAGTTCAAAAATGAAGTCTTAGTTGCCAATTGAGGCTTTAGTTTAAAAATGAAGTCTCAGTTAGTAATTGCGTTTTCAGTTCAAAAACTAAAGCCTCAGTTGGCAACTGCGGCTTCAGTTAAAAAAATGAAGTTTCAATTGCCAATTGAGGTTTCAGTTCAAAAATTAAGCTTGAGTTGACAACTGCGGTTTTAGGTTAAAAACTGAAGCCTCAATTGGCAATTGCGACTTCAGTTCAAAAATGAAGTCTTAGTTGCCAATTGAGGCTTTAACTAAAATGATGAAAAAAAAATATTTTTTTATGACATGGCTTCTACGTGGCACCAAAGAGGCCAATTTGAACATAAGTTTCATAATGTGGTTAGATCCTATATTTTTTTTTTTAATAAATGGGTCATTTTGACCCAAACCCCTAGATTGGCGTGGTAGGTACAATTAAAGCGATGTCCTTGGCCAGTAGGAAAAAAACAAGTGTCATTGTCCCTGTCTTTTAATAATAGTTTTCTCTTCTTGTATTTAGGCTCTAAGCCAAATAGGTGAGATTATGTTAGAATTGCAGTTCTACTTATAAATCCAAGTAAGCCAACCATGGAAGAAAATAATAAAAAGTACATGCTAATGTTATAGTGAAAAACCAAAGGCATTGTTTGGAAATATTTTTCAAAATAATTCTCAAAAAAATAATTTTTAATAATGCTTTTTAAAAATTATTCTCAATTATTTTCATAACTAAATTTTTTAATTCGGAACTCAAGTATGAAAAATAAATTTATTAGTTTATGCTCTATGAACATATAATATATACATGTTAGAGTTTGGTGACCTGAATTTTATTTGATCTGATCTGAAAAGCTTGCGATACAATATATATGATGAAGAAAAATTATGAGATTTTTTGAGGGGTTTGTAGTGGTAGTGGAGGGATTGGATTGATATATGTGATGATGTATATATATATATATATATATATATATATATATTTCTAGGGTTTTTGATGATTATGTTTTTGTTGTAGCCGCTCGTAACTTTCCCATTTTGTACCAATCTTTGACATATGGATTTTCTTCTCCTCTATCCGTGGTTTTTTTTTTTTTTTCCATCTTTCCATGTAAATTTGTGTCCTTGTTCTGTTTCTTCGTAGTGTCTATCCTTGTTTTTTGTAACAATATTTTTATCGATAATGCAAATATTTTTAATTATTACTCAAAACATTCTATAAAAAATAATTAAAAATACTTCAAATACTTTAAATTTAATTATTCTAAAAATAATGTGTTTTCATAATAAATTGTGAATTTTCTTTTTTAAACTTTTTTTTAAGAACAATTCCCAGAGAGGCACTATGATCCTTTTAAGGACCATCGAGGAATGCATGCATCTGCAGAAACTCTTTCATTACAGCAACATAAAATCACATTCCTCAGCAAAGCCTTTCTTTAGAACAACTGATGCAATACAATCTCAAGTGGCACGGCACTGGTACAGCAGCAGCCATAGGCCCATAACTGGATTTGGGTTTTAAAAAGATATGGAAATGTAGCCTAGCTATTGGTCTATTACGAAGCATCAATTCCATATACTTATTTAGCTATATATATTTATACCTAAAAGAGCCATAAAAAACTATAATTACAAGACAAAATCACAGTTGGGGAAGCTGTGAGACAAGAGGCAATACGGACTGGATAGTGTGTGTCCATCATGGTTACAGGTAAAAGTGGAGGGTTTCTTCTTCCTGTGAATACAGTCTCCAGTTTGTCCATGATTTTCTGGTGAATCCAGTTCCACTGCCTTGGGACTAGACTAAGCAAGTTGCCAAGCGAAAGCAAGGCGTAGACGTGATAAAGAATCGGCCCTAATGCATCCGGGAACAAGAGTGTTACCAATGAAGCCAGGGAGAGGGAACCGGAAAACACCATATGATAGTGCGAAGTAGAGCAGCACCACAAGAATATTGGAAGGTGAACTCCACTCCAAACGCCAGGACAAATGCAAGTAAACTAGAAACAGTCACCATGGTGGTGATAGGGTGGACATGAAACACAGAGTACTCTACCTCCTTTTGGAACTTCAAATTAATAAGTTCGATAAGCACCGGAACTATGAAGGTAAGAAGGGCGAGAATGGCGTTACGGGAAGTGGCCATGAGATTTTGCTCTTGCTGGAGGTTGATTCCCAGAACGTTGAAAGTAGCGTAGTGAATACACATGGTTGTGCCACTGTTATCCATTGATACGATATACCTTAAAATAAAAGAAAAATCAATACATCATGAGGCCAGAAGCAACATAAGTTACAGAACTAAGGACAGCATATTAAGAAGAGTTTCAGATGGACTAACCAGATCGCTTCCTCCTCCAGTCATCCACCTCCATGTTTGTGGTTTATATGAGGAGGTGGTGGAGTGGTGGTGTAGATTGTGGGGCCGAGAGTCTGATTTTGTGCAGCGTGTCTGGCGGGGGGAGAGGGGTGGCGGAGGATGTTACGTGTATATCCGGTGATTGTGGGGAGAGATTGTATAGGCGCTTTGCTTTTAAAACTGGGGGCGAGCGAGGCATGTGGACGAGTGGGACTTGCCCCGTAGGGTGACTTTGACGTGGGTCCATGTGCTATCCATTTTAAGCTTTAACCAAAGTTATTTACAAAAAGAAAAAGGGTAGACTAGGCTTATTCCACTGCGATTTAAAAAATAGTTATCAAAACATGGTTTTTAATGTAAGTTACTATTAATTATTTTTTAAAAATAAAATTTTATTTTAAATTAATTTCAAATATAAAAATTAGTTTTTTTCCGTTATTTTCTAAAAAGGTATTTTATAGTTGTATATAATATAAAAGTTTTTAAAATATTTTTTTGTTTCAAAACTTAAAAAAAAAAAAAACACTTTTCAAAAAGCATTTCAAAATATATTAATTTTATTCTAAAAATAATCCATTTTCATACTATACTGAAAAAAATGGCAAAAGTTTGTTAAATGGTGGTTTTAAGTTGAAACAATTAAAAAAAATTAAAGGATTAAAAGGGTGAAATAATCCAATATTTAAAAATAATCCCTCGTATATTTGAATTTGAAAAATAACCCATTTTTAATATAAATAACTTTTAATATTTATACTATTCTTATGTAAGTTTTAGAGGAAAACGTTATTTTTTAAAAGAAAAAGATAATGTTATTTTTGTCAAAAATTGGTCATTTTTTATATTAAAATATGTCAAGGGTTAGATTTGTAAAATTGAGTTGGTTTTATTATTTTTACTCAAATAATACTAAAAATAGTTCTTTAATTTAAACAATATAACTTTATTTTTAAAAACAATTTTCAAATATCCAAAGATCCAAGTTTTCACCCATATTGCTCTATTTTTAAAAGTAATCCGTCTATTGGTCACTCACACAAAGGGTTATTTGATTAAACGGGTTATTGAAAACTCAAATTTAAAAATTTAATCATTTATCATTTGTGGCCTTATTTTAATTAAAAGAACTTATTTTTTTCTTATAAAAACAATAATTTATTTTAAAGCCTATATCTAAATACTTAAAATTGCATAAAATATTTATGTCAAAAATGGATTACTCTTCAAATAAAATTTGGGAAGGGTTATAATTCCATCAACAATGACCGTCTTTGCCTCTCTCTGTATTAAAAGAACATTCTCACATACTTTAATCCACTTTCCAAAGTGCACCAATTTTATTTATTTATTTTTATTATTTGACTCTTTTACATTTCATAAGAAGTTTCTCAAATTGTAAAATTCATAAATGCATATTAAAGTCATATTTTTTGATCCAGAATAAATACTAACACTTCAAAATTTTGAATTACAATAATCTAAAAATATTATAAAATGTAATTTAATATAAAATATATTTCAAATTATAAGAAATAAATGAAAAACAAATGGATAATAATTTTATAAATAAATAATATAATGACAAATGTCATAAATAGTAACATTGATAATAAAAATACAAATTATATAATTTTTTTTAAAAAAATGAATAATAATATTTTAATAGAATTATAAAATTTGGATATTAATATTAATAACATAAATTATATTTTTTTGTTAAAAACAAACAATAATACTTTAGAAAATGATAATGATTGATAATTGATGAAAAATAAGGCTTTCGGGTTACCTTCTTAAATGCTCAAGAATTCTAATAGGTTGTTTCACTGACTAATTTTCTCATTTTAAATCATAAATGGAATTACAAATACAAGAACCTTTCTTTTCTCACAACACAAGAGCCTGGACCTTCGTTTTCACGAAGAAAAACATGAAACTTTCAAAAGAAAAGGACTTTTGTTTCAACAAAAAGAAAATTTGTATTCTTTCTTTTGTTTTCAAGGAAGGAAGAAACGTATTCATTTTCGTTTTTCAGAGAGAGAGGAGAAAACTTATTCTCTCTCTCTGGTTTTCTAGGGAGAGAATTTTCACACAGAGATCGAAACAAAAAAAAAACCTTTTTATTTTTATTTTTTATTTTAATAATGGTAGTTTCTGGGTAGTTTTAAACTCCAAAAAACTGTTTCCCTTATTTATCTCATTTATTGCGTCAAGTCAGGTCAACCCACTTGGGCATTCCAACCCAACTCCAACATCTCCCACTTGCACAAGATGGGCTAAACTACCTCGATCACTCGTCTAAGTCCATAATATTCCACTTTTGAAGATCATTCATATAGGAAAATGGGTCGTGTGATTATGTGAGCACACCTGCAATTTGGGAGCTATAATCTTATGCACCTGTTAGGGATACATAGTAGCTAAACCAAAAAAAAAAAAAAAACAAAAAAAGAGTGAATAGTAATAATCATGTCTTACTGTACCCTAGACTTATTTAGTTACGTTTTTAATGTATACACTTAATCCCTCGAAGTTGTATACTATCCAACATTATAAATGTATTCACAATTATATCAACTACAAAAGAAATATAAAAGGTCAACCATGAACACATCTTTATCAATGTAACTAAAAAAAAAAAGTCTTCCTTTTGAGCTCATGCCTTTTAGATCTAAATTAACTGCTTACCTAATATGTCCTATAAGGATAAATTATTTCATTTCTAGTGGAAACATACCAAAGTAGCAACATTAATTTGTCCCCGTAAAACATAGTCAAAAGTACAAAGAGTACAATAATGGGCTATTATAATTGTAATAAGCCCTAAGGATCTCACTTAGTGAGGATGTAGGGATTAATCACTCACTTTTCTTATTAGTCACATTCAAACACATGTAGTATGAAATACATGCTATGATGGTTTCTCTTCACTTAAAGAGTGTATGTTAAACTACCGTCATACGAACCTCAACTAAGAACTTCACACTAGCAGCTTATTTGAGTTTTGCATCTATGGTTCTCCTTAAACCTTTTGTACTAAAACTAAAGTCCGATTCAAACAGGCAAATGTAATTGTGGGTGATTACTTTTGGTCAAGATTTCATTTATTATAAATCTCATCTTGACACTTAATTTAGGCGACACTCATCATCTCTTGTATACTTTTCACTCATTTATCATCATTAGTATACCGTGTCTCATCCCAACTCATAAACATATTGATTAGAGCAGTTGCTCGTGTGAGAGAGCCAACCTCTACCTGTTGACATACATATATATGTAAGTACCAATTATATATTCAATTATATGAATAAAAAATAATCATATCATCTTATCATGTATAAAGTATTGTATATCCAATCAATAATGATTGATCCATGACATATGATCCACATAGATCATAACCTACACAATCCTAATGACTTTACATGTACAGAAAACATGTTTCTTAGAATGGATTTCATGAATGGATCAACAACAATTTCACATGTAGGAAATTATTCAGGATCATTTCCTCTTTGTGCAATAATATCTCTTTTAATATTATTCTTGGCATCTAGATGTTTAGCTCTTCCATGATATTTAAGATCTTTTACATAAATGGTCGAAAATTGACTGTCACTAAAGATTGTCGTTGGCTCAAAAACATCATTGACTATTCCCAAGCTTTGCAAAAAACTTTTCAACCATACAACTTCTTATATTACAACTAAACAAATAGTAAATTCAGCTTCCATGGTTGACAAAGCTATACAAGTTTGTTTCTTGCTTTTCCATAAATTTGCACCATTATTAAGTAAGAATGAGTATTTGGATGTTGATTTGCGCTCATCTAGATCACCTATTCGAACGGTATGTGAATAACCCACTAAACACAATTCTTTGCCTTGATAACAAAAGGAATTGTCCACAATGCCTTTTAGATATCGAAGAATTCTGCTTACTATTTTCCAATGCATCATTCTAGGATTTTCTTGGTAACAACTCACCATCCCAACAACATAGTATATATATATAGCCTTCTACACATTGTAGCATACATTAGACTCCTTACAGCACTGGAGTAGGGAACATTAGTTATTTTTCTTTTTTCTTTTGGAGTCTTTGAGCCCATTTCTTTACATGGGTTTTCACCTCTTGCAAATAGAGTGTCAATGGGATTGCAATCTTGCATATTAAATCATTCAAGGATATTCTTAATATAGTGCTCTTGTAAAAAAGTTACTAGTTTGTGAGAACGATCACTATGGATCTTTATTCCAAGAATGTAAAATGTTTCTCCCATATCTTTCATCTCAAAAGAAAATGACAACCATCTTTAAATGGTTTGAACAAATTCCAAATCATTTCCAACTATAAGTATATCATCCATGTATAAAGATAATAACAAATATTTATCTTTATTTCGCTTAATATAAACACAATGGTCCTCATCAGTCATTGTGAAAACATACGAAATTATTGCATAACGAAATCTTAAGTACCACAACCTAGATGATTGTTTAAGGCCATAAATCAATCAATTTAACTTGCACACTTTGTACTCTTAGCCTTGGATAATTAAATCTACTGGATGTTCCATATAGATTTCTTTATTCAACTCTCCATTAAGGAAAGTTGTCTTAGCATCCATTTGGCGTAACTCTAAATCCATAGGAGCTACTATAGCTAGAATGAGGAGAATTGAGGCAAACCTAACTTCTAGTGAAAGGTTTCTTCATAGTTTATACCCTCTTCTTGAGTATAACTTCTAACAATTAGTCAAGCTTTACAATTTTCAATGGATCAATCTACTTTGCATTTTATTTTAAGAACCCATTTGTTCATAATAGTTTTGTTTTGTTTTGTTTTGTTTATATATATATATAAAGACAAATCAACCAAGTCCCAAACTTGACTTTTTCGCATTGAGTCCAATTCTTCTTCCATTGTTTTTCTCCATTCATCCTTAGTTGGACAAGTAAGAATCTCTTGAATTGACTTAGGCTTAGCATCATCATATTCAAGGTTTAAAATATCGGTAAATATGGATATATCGTTACTTGGATTTTATGGATATATCGAAAATATTGGAGAAATATCGGTGGATATTTTGACAAAAATATCGATGAGGCGAAAATTATTCAAAATTCACGAGAATGCTTGAAAAAACTAAAAAAAAATGATAAAATAAGTAAGAATATATATATTAAAGTTATTTTGTAAGTGAACTTGATATAAGTACGATTAAAGATAATATTTATCAATTTTTTTATAAAAAATTAGCTTAAATTCCTTTAATATATTTATAGTCATTTATTTTAAAAATTAAAAAATATTTTTATTAAAACATATTTTATTACATTTTAAAATAAAAAATAAATTGATTTATATAAAATATTTTATTTGAGATTTGATTTCTAAAAATTTATTACAAATATATGGTGACAATTTTTCTATTAACATTAATTTATTTAAATAATTAAAATTATTAATAATTTATCTTATCAAATTAATTTTAATTTATAAAATATTAGGACTTCATTAATTTTTTTTACATTGTAGCAATTTTTGAGTAGAATTATATTTTTAATATTTTAAAATAAAAACATTTAAAATTAAATAAAATTAAACGGATAAAAATAATTAAGAATGAAGTGATAGTAATTTTTTAAAATAACATTAATGAGATAAATATAAAAAGTAGTTAAAAATAAAAAGATAATATAAAATAAAATGATAATATAGATTTAAAATAAAAAATGAATTAAATTTAAAAAAAAAAAGATAAATATTTTTTTTAAAGAAAAAAAGCTTTCAAAAAAATCTTTGATATTTCCCCAATAAATCATTGATATATTCTATATATTTGCTAATATATCTGATATATCTTTGATATTTTGACAGACTTCCTTTGTTGCTTCGCGCGTCGCTCGACACTCGATTTTTTCATCGATTTTTCGCCTCCAAATAGATATATTGTCGATATTTTGCCAAAATTCCCACCAATCGATAATTAGTGCCCAATATCATGTCGGGTACCACCAATATTCGATATATTGACGATATTTCACCAAAAAAATGTAAAATTTTAATCCTTGATCATATTGAGTGACAATATGGACTTCCTCTTCAATCTCAAATCGTTGTCGATGAATAATTTATCAAGAACTTTTTCTCAACATTGACATTTTTTATTGTACTTGCTACAAGTACTAGTTCACTCCCACTCGATTCAAGCATCAATTATTGTTCAAGTGTAGATCTTATGTCGAGATTCATCATTTCATAAAGATGTAAATCCCTATCAATCTCACTCGTATGTGGGAAATCATCCTCTAAGAACGTGACATCTCGTGATTTTAATTTAGTTACTATTCCATCTTCATGATTACCTATGAACACATACCCTTTAAAGTGTTTATTGTATCTTATAAAGACACATTTCCTTCCTTTAGGACTCAATTTTCCATATTTATGAGAAGGATTGTGAATATAAGCCATAGACCCCCAAGGTCACAAATTGCTAGGATTAGGCTTTTGTTATTCCATAACTCATATGGAGTAGACAGAACAAAATTTGAGGGTATTTGGTTAAGTATATGAGAAGTAGTCAACAATGCGTCTTCCCAATATGAAATAGGAAGATTTTCTTGAGCCACCATTGACTTAACCATGTCTAACAACATTCTATTCCTTCTCTTAGCAACACCATTTTGTTGTGGAGTCCTTGGAATAGTCCATTGTGTACTAATACCCTATTCATCTCATAAATCTTTGAATTGTTCTAATAGATATTCTCTACCCCGGTCTGTTCTTTATATTTTAATATTTTTATCCCATTGATTCTCAACTAAATTAATGTAACGTTTGAAAATATTTCTGACTTATGAGAAATTAGATAAACATGACCGGACGGAGTAAAGTCATCTATAAAATGTGATGAAGTACAAGGCCCCATACCTTGCTCTAATACTCATGGGATCATAGATGTTAAAACAGATCAATTACAATGGTGTTTTAGTTTTAGTTCATTTTTTGAATGGTTTTCTTGTAGTTTTATCAACTAGAGAATATTCACAAGTTAGCATATCAATTTTACTGAATTGATTAAGAAGATTTTCTCTAGCTAGTTTATTCATTCTTCCTTGTCCAATATACCCAAGTCTAGCATGCCATATGATCACATTATCACACACATTTCTAGAAGTAGTCATTAACGAATAATAACTATCATTAGTATCAGACAACACATAGTTATCAATGTGAAGAATCATAAAACCATCCAAAATAAATCCAGAACCAAAGTATGTTATTCCTAAATACAACTCCATTATTGAATCATGAAAATTTAAATTGAAACCTAAACTAAGAAGGATGAATACGAAGACCAAGTTTCATTGAATATCCAAAGTGTTAGCCCAAGGGTTCTCCTAATAAGATTTTGATGATAACAAACCATGGTTAAGTTACTAATTGGTTTGAATTATTAAGAATTTCAGGTTTTAATTTGAAAATTCATCAAAGGACCTAATGGATGCAAGATCAAGACATTTTACCATAGGAAACATATGTAAGGTGAATGCATGGGTGCACTTAGGATTTACATATCATTTCATGCATCTTTGAAAAACTCGGTTCATTCTTTAAAGTTACTGTTCCATCAAAACCCAAGTTTTATCAAATGAACCTTAGGTAAATCACTTCAAAATTGACATATTAATTTACCTAAAGAGCTTGCCTAAGTGTTAGAAGAGAAAAGAATAGAAAAAGATAGGTTTTCGGGCCAAAAATGGTGAATCGGTCGAGGCACTGGCCAACCAACTCAACCGGTTAGGGGTATCGGTTGACTGATTCCCTCTTCCCAGCTAAGGTCTGGTCGAGAGGAACAAAAAATACTCTCTCTCTTCTAATAACCTTTCCTTCCCGGTAAAAGTATTTGCCTTCTCGGTCGAGGTCCGGTCGAAGGTAACGGTCACCTGCTAAGCATTGAATGCTCCAACGGCTATTGAATCGGTTGACCCCTAGCTCGACCGGTTGAGGCTGCTTTTTGGTTTTCTTGGCTCCCAAGGTTAGAAACCTATAAATAGAGAACTCCACTTCATTTATGAGTAAGAGAACACCTGCATTTATTTATCTACCCATTTGTTCTTGCCTTCAAAGCTCTCATTCTTTTATTGGGGCATTAAATCTTTATTTGCATATCCTTTAGTGCACCTTTGTGATTCATCCTAGCCTTAAGTTGTATTTGAGCTATTGTTGAGCTAGGTTGAGAGATTCATTCTTGTTAATTGAGTGTTAAAGCCTTCAACTGAGTTGAAACTTGAAGAGATTGTGTAAGAGCCTATTGTAGCCGGAATCTAAGT
Organism: Vitis vinifera; assembly: GCF_030704535.1. NCBI lineage: Eukaryota > Viridiplantae > Streptophyta > Magnoliopsida > Vitales > Vitaceae > Vitis > Vitis vinifera. The sequence continues at coordinate 1,915,625 of NC_081819.1, forward strand.
GTAAAGGCGATTAGAAGCTTGGTTGAAGCTTCAAGTTAGTGGAACCCTCACTCAGTTAGGAGCTCGAGGAGAGTGGACGTAGGCAAGGAAGTGTCGAACCACTATAAAATCTGAGTTTGATTTCTCTAACTCTATCTCTTTTTATTTGCTCATCTTGTGCTTAAACTTGTTGTGTTTAAAAAGAATTTTTTTAATCCTAATTCATCCCCCTCTTAGTAGTTTTCTCTTTTAAAGATTAGCCTTTATTTTCTCAATTGGTATAAGAGTTAGGCCTTTTGTTTAAGACTTAATCGTCTAAGAGGAAACGGCTAATCCATCAAGCTCATCTCACATTGAAAGTTTTGCAAAAAATAGACCTCCATTTTTTACGGAATCTGATTATCCCTATTGGAAAACTAAAATGACTTGGTTTTTACAATCAACTAATTTAGATGTATGGGACGTCATTGAAGATGACCGAACTTTTCCTCAAAACTAGTTGATGGAGTCATGGTTCCAAAACCCAAGCAAGAATGAGATGAGCATGATAGAAGAAAATTTCAATTAAATGCTAAGGCCGTTTATACTTTGCAATGCTCTATGGATAGAAATGAATATAATAGAATGTGTCAATGCAAATAGGCTAAAGAAATTTGGAGATTGCTTGAAATAACCTATGAAGGAACAAATCAAGTGAAAGAGTCAAAAATCAATTTACTTGTTCATAGCTATGAATTGGTTTTTATGAAAGATAATGAGACTATTGTTGAGATGATCACTAGGTTCACCGACATTGTCAATGGTCTTGAAGCCATGGGAAAGACCTACAAGGAATCTAAAAAGATGATGAAGATCTTGAGGTCACTTCCATCAAAGTGGCATACAAAGCTCACTGCAATTAAAGAAGCCAAAGACTTGACCAAGCTACCTTTGGAGGAGCTCATAGGGCCATTGATGACATATGAGGTCAATTTGGCAAAGAAGCAACAAGAAGGTGAAAACAAAAAGAAGAAGAGCATAGCTCTCAAAGCTACAACTAAGGAAGAAGAACAAATTGAAGAAGAAAAATAGAGTGAAGAAGATGAAGATTTAGCCCTCATCACAAGAAAGTTCAACAAATTCATGAGGGGTGAAAGGTTTAGAGGAAGAAGGTTCACTTCTAGAAGATACCTTTCTAAAAAGGAATCTTCATCTCATAGTGACAAGGAGAGATGTGAAGAGAAAATAGACTTGGTGTGTTTCAAGTGCAAGAAACTGGGACACATTAAATATGATTGTCCTTTCTACAAAAGTGAAGCCAAGAGGAGAAAGAAGAAGGCAATGATGGCCACTTGGAGTGAAAGTGAAGAATCATCCGAAGAAGAAAAGAGAAAGAAGTGGAAAACATGTGCTTCATGGCAATAGATGAACTTGATGAGGTAAACTCTAACCTTAGTGATGAAGATATACATAATGCATTTGAAGAATTGTATGAGGATTTTGAAAAACTTAGTTTGAAAAATATTTCTCTTAAAAATAAAATTCAACAACTTGAAAAAGAACTTGGAAAAGTAAAAGAAAATTTTCAAATGTTGAAACTTCTAAAACTCATCTTGAAAAAGAAAATGATATTTTAAGAAAGACAAATGAATGGTTGACCTCCTCTCTTTCAACATTTTCTTGTGGACAAAAATATTTTGAAATGATTCTAGCTAGCTAAAAATGTGTTTTTGACAAACGAGGTCTAGGATTCAAATCTTCAAAAAATCAAAATTATTTTAAAAACTATTTTGTAAAGGAATCTACAAGTGCAAGTCCTTCCACTACTTGCAACTTTTGTGGAAGAGGAGGGAACATTAGTAGTACATGCCCTTTAAAAAATGGTTCTCAAAAGAATTCAACTGCAAAAACTAAAAAGATTTAGATTGAAAAATCCAAGGTCACTAACCCTCAAGAACCCAAAAAGATATGGGTACCTAAATCAACTTGAGTTTTATTTTGTAGGGTTCAAAGAAGGATAAATGGTTCTTGGATAGTGGATGCTCAAGACACATGACCGGAGATGAATCCAAGTTTTCTTTCCTTACAAAGAAAAAATGGAGGATATGTTACCTTTGGAGACAATGCAAAAGGAAAGATCATTGGTAAAGGCAACATTGGTAATGACACATCCTCTCTTTTTGAAAGTATTTTATTAGTAGATGGTTTAAAACATAACCTTTTAAGCATTAGTCAACTTTGTGACAAAGGTTTTAAAGTGATTTTTGAAGCATTTCATTGCATCATCAAGAATATTCAAAATGATAAAACCATCTTCATGGGCCATAGATGTGATAATGTTTACGCTATAAATATTTCAAATTAGGATGGCCATGATAGATTCTTTTCAAGCATGCATGATCAAAGTTGGTTGTAGCATAGGAGGTTGGGACATGCTAACATGGACCTCATTTCCCAGCTTAACAAAGATGAACTTGTTAGAGGCCTTCCTAAAATAAATTTTCAAAAAGATAAAGTTTGTCAAGTTTGTCAAGTGGGAAAGTAAATAAAAAAATCTTTCAAAAACAAAAATTTCATTTCCACATCTAGGCCACTTGAGTTGTTGCATATGGATTTATTTGGTCCCTCTAGGACACCAAGTCTTGAAGGAAAATCTTATGCATATGTTATTGTGGATGACTTCTCTAGATACACATGGGTCTTGTTTTTAAGTCAAAAGAATGAATCCTTTTATGAGTTTTCAAAGTTTTGTAATAAGGTTCAAAATGAAAAAGGTTTTTCAATTACTTGTATAAGAAGTGATCATGGGAGAGAATTCGAAAATATTAATTTTGAAGAGTATTGCAATGAGCATGGAATTGACCACAATTTTTCGGCTCCTAGAACTCCTCAACAAAATGGGATAGTTGAAAGAAAAAATAGAACTTTTCAAGAGATAGCAATAACCATGCTAAATGAAAACAACTTATCAAAATATTTTTGGGCCGAAGCGGTTAACACTTCTTGTTATGTTTTAAATAGAATATTACTGAGGCCTATTCTTAAGAAAACTCCCTACGAGCTTTGGAAAAACAAGAAACCCAACATTAGTTATTTCAAAGTCTTTGGATGCAAATGTTTTATATTAAACACCAAAAATAATCTTGGAAAATTTGATGCAAAATCGGATATTGGAATTTTTCTTGGTTAGTCAACTTCAAGTAAAGCTTTTAGAGTTTTTAACAAAAGAACCATGGTTGTAGAGGAGTTCATCCATGTTATTTTTTTATGAATCTAACAATTCTCTCCAAGAAAGAGAGAGTTTTGATGATGATTTAGGTTTGGAGACCTCCATGGGAAGATTGCAAATTGAAGATAGAAGGCAACAAGAAGAAAATGGAGAGGATCCCGAAAAAGAAGAATCACCATTGGCACTACCCCCTCTTCAACAAGTGTAAGGTGAATCAAGCTAAGACCTTTCTAAAGAATGGAAGTTTGTCATCAATCATCCACAAGATCAAATTATAGGTAATCTATCTAGTGGGGTAAAAACTAGATCCTCTCTTAGAAACATTTGCAACAATCTAGTTTTTATCTCTCAAATTGAACCTAAAAATATAAATGATACTTTAGATGATGAAAATTAGATGATTGCTGCAGGAAGAGTTAAATCAATTTGAAAGAAGTGAAGTATGGGAATTAGTACCAAGACCTTCAAATCAAAGTGTTATTGGAACTAGATGGGTCTTTAGAAATAAAATGGATGAAAATGTCATAATTGTTAGAAATAAAGCAAGATTGGTAGACCAAGGTTTTAATTAAGAAGAAATGATAGATTATGAAGAAACCTTTGCCCCCATAGCTGGGTTAGAAGCCATTAGGATGCTACTTGCCTTTGCATGTTTTAAAGACTTTGTTTTATATCAAATGGATGTGAAAAGTGTTTTCTAAATGGTTTTATAAATGAAGAAGTACATGTTGAACAACCATTCGGTTTTCAAAGTTTCAACTTTCCTAACCATGTTTTTAAACTTAAAAATAAACTTTATGGTCTGAAACAAGCACCTAGAGCATGGTATGAAAGATTGAGTAAATTTCTTTTGAAAAAAGGTTTTAAAATGGAAAAAATTGACACAACTCTTTTCATAAAATAAAATAAAAGGATATGCTCTTAGTTTAAATATATGTTGATGATATCATTTTTTGTGCCACTAATGTCTTTCTTTGTGAAGAATTTTATAAGTGCATGCATAGTGAGTTTGAAATGAGCATGATGGGAGAACTCAGCTTCTTCCTTGGACTTCAAGTCAAGAAACTAAAGGAAGGAACCTTCATCAATCAAGCAAAGTATATAAGAGATCTTCTCAAGAGGTTCAACATGGAGGAATCCAAAACAATGAAGACTTCAATGAGCTCATTCATCAAGCTTGAAAAGGATGAGAAAGGTAAATCCATTTACTCTACTATGTATAGAGGCATGATAGGTTCTTTGCTATATTTGATCGCTAGTAGACCCGACATTATGTATAGTGTATGCTTGTGTGCTAGATTTCAATCTTGTCCTCGAGAATCTCACTTAAGTGCCGAAAAAAGAATCCTCAAATATTTGAAAGGGACAATGGACATAGGCTTATGGTATCCTAAGAGTGATAACTTTGAATTAATTGGTTTTTCGGATGCCAGTTTTGCCAGTTGTAGGGTTGAAAGAAAAAACACTAGTGGCACTTGTCATTTCTTAGGATACTCACTTGTCTCATGGCATAGTAAGAAGCAAAATTCGATAGCTTTGTCAACGACGGGAGCCAAATACATAGTAGTCGGTTTATGTTGTGCACAAATCCTTTGGATGAAACAAACACTTAGTGATTTTGATTTATCTTTTGAGAATGTTCTATTAAATGTGATAATACTAGTGTCATAAATATATAAAAAAATCCCGTGCAACACTCTAGGACTAAACATATAGAGATTAGACATCATTTTCTTAAAGATCATGCACAAAATGGTGACATAACACTTGAATTTGTAAGCACAAGAGATCAACTTGCCGATATCTTTACAAAACCTCTAACTGAAGAACAATTTATTGATATTAAAAGACAACTAGGGCTGATTTATTTATGATCTAATGATTGCTTAATGAATTCTTGATGAATATACCTTCTGATTGCATGAATTTCATGTCATATGCATCATATAGACATATACTTAGATAATGGTCAAATTTCGACCAAAAATCAAAATTCTCTTGGCATTGGGCATAAAAAAATTGGGGATTTCAACTGAAAATGAGGGGAGGGGGGGGGGGGGGGGATCACAAAACGAGAAAATGCGCAAAAAAAATTAAAAAGTCAAATCGTTGATCGCATTGACCACGTTAACTAGGCTCGTTAGGATTGAGGTTTTTAAGTGACTCCGACGCTTTAGTTTTTGCACCGTTCTCCTCCATTTCTTTAGGGTGTCTCTGATTTTGGCTTCTAGAGACTGATTTGAGTGCATTTTGGATTGATTGAGGCCTTTGGATTGGATTTTTGGAAGATTGGAGGCTAAGGTTTCAAATTTGGATTGCATTCTCTTTCTCACGTGTGTCACAGTCCGTCTCAGTTTCGGTTCCTCTCCATTTCCGCACGCCTAAGGTTTCAGTTGTGAGCGTCTCTCTCTCTACCATCCACTACTCACTTGCTTCTTCCTCCATATGGCTCCTAGACGAGAGTTGACTACCTCTATAACATAGGGCATGCTCCTAGTTGAGCCGTCTCAGCCGGAGGCACGCCGAAAGGTGAGGTTTGACACTGCCCTATTCAGTTTTGTGGAGGACTACTAGCGGTACAAGCAACACTTTACTTAGAAACGAGCAGTCTTGGAGAGAAATATTAATTTTCCCCAATTTCAGCATTTCAGATTCAAGGGCATTTTCACTAGGATTGGTTGGGTGCTCGTGGTGACTATTTCGGAGCTGGTTTTTCCAACCTTAGTGCAAGCTTTTTATTCGAGGGTGAATTATGGCATGGGTGGCCCTATCATTTCTACTGTCAGAGGAGTCGAGATCTGTCTGGACCTAGAGAGCATCTATCACATTTTCGATATTGCTCCGATTGGACTCAGAGTGTACGAGTCCAATATTTGGCCCACTGTACTAGGATTTGAGCCTAGAGAGACCATTCAGAGGATTTGTGCTTTCCAGATGCCTAGGGGATGGGCAAACCCTCGGCCCACAGCTTGATCATCATCAATAGGGTGTTACACTATATGATATGCTCTATCTTTCTACCATAAGGCGAACACCGAGATGAGGTCTCTTACTACGAGGCATTCCTTATTGACTCCGTTCTGATTGGGAGACGGATCCACTTGGGGTACTTGATGATGATGCACATGATCTCATGTTGCCAGAGCATGACTCGCGTACTTCCTTATGGTAGCTTCCTCACCAAAGTGTTCAAGGATGTCGGTGTTGACTTGAGTAGATAGACAGACTTTGAGGCCCCTAGTGCTTATGATACGTATGATGATCAGTCCATGGGGTGGATAAAATTTGAGAAGGGCCTAAATGGTTCTTGGGTAAGGAAAGTAGAGATAACACTTGCATAGGCTCGGGGACAGGGACAGGTACATTCTGGAGTTGAGGAGGAGGTCGAGATACGAGAGATGGAGGGTGGAGTAGACTCTTAGAGTGGCTTTCAGCAGATAGAGCCCGAGCTTGACATTCCTCCACTTCAGTCAATGGGTGTTCAGTTTAAGGCTTCATTTTCTAATTCGATGATGTCTGAGCTGACTTATATAGTGGGTCCATCTACTCATCCAACATTCACTGAGCCTCCTCACACTGAGATACCACATCATTAGGCACCTTTTGCTCCTGAGCATGCTCCTTGGATGGATTTATCTGCTTAGATTAGCACTCTAGGCACTCGCATAGAAGAGCTTGCTGTAGTCAGTGATACACGGTTCTACTCCATGGAGGATCGTATGGATCAATATCAGGCTAACTTCACTTCATAGTTTGAGCATTTCCAACACAAGTTTGAGCGTCTTGAGGATCGCATGGATCAACATCAGGCTGGATTCTTCTCATAGTTTAAGCATCTTCAATAGAGGATTGAGTGCATTGAGGGTCGCTTGGAGAGTCAGCATGAGGAGATGATGGCTTACCTGCGCTCTATGTTTCCATCTCCACCTCCTCAGCCTTGATTTCGTAGAAACCCTCTTTGTTCATTTTTGATGTTGCCAAAAGGGGGAGATATTTTAGGATATAGGAGACTTACATGCATATGATCATTGTTCTTACATTGTCATATCATCACTTGGATCGTACATATTGGATTATGATACATTTGACTTATATATGATATGCCTATATGTTTCATCACTTACATTGTTTCTTATTGCAAATTCTTTCTAGCATGTCTTGATTATCTTGGTTTTAACTTCGTGAATTTTGATTGTTGACCCATGATTGGTTTGAGGGGAAGATTCTTCTTCTCCAAGATAACCAAGGTTTGTCATCATAAAAAATGAGGAGATTGTTAGCCTAAGAGTTCTCGTAATAAGGTTTTGATGATAACAAACCATGGTTAAGTTACTAATTGGTTTGAATTATAAAGAATTTTAGGTTTTAATTTGGAAATTCATCAAAGGACCTAATGGATGCAAGATCAAGACCTTTGGAAGACCTTTTATAATAGAAAACATATGTAAGGTGAATGCATGGGTGCACTTAGGATTTACATATCATTTCATGCATATTTGAAAAACTTGGTTTATTCTTTAAAGTTACAGTTCCATCCAAACCCAAGTTTTATCAAATGAACCTTAGACAAATCACTTCAAAATTGGCATATTAATTTACTTAGAGACCTTGCCTAAGTGTTAGAAAAGAAAAGAATAGGAAAAGATAGGTTTTAAGGCAAAAAATGGTGAATCAGTCGAGGGACTGGCCAACCAATCGACCAGTTCCCTCTTCCCGATTGAGGTTCGGTCAAGAGGAGTAAAACACACACACACACACACACACACACACACTCTCTCTCTCTCTCTCTCTCTCTCTCTCTCTCTCTTCCAGTAGCATTTCCTTCCCAATCGAGGTATTTGCCTTCCCGGTCGACTTTCGGCTAGGAAACGGTCGAAGGTAACGATCATCTGCCAAGCATTAAATGCTCCAACGGCTAGGGAACTGGTCGACCCTAGCTTGATTGGTTGAGGCTATTTTTTGGTTTTCTTAGCTCTTGAGGTTAGAAACCTGTAAATAGAGAGCTCCACTTCATTTATGAGTAAGAGAACACCTGCATTTATTTGTCTACCCACTTGTTCTTACCTTAAAAGCTCTTATTCCTTTCTTGGTGCGTTAAATCTTCATTTGCATATCCTTTAATGCACCTTTGTGATTCATCCTAGCCTTAAGTTGTATTTGAGCTATTGTTGAGCTAGGTTGAGAGATTCATTCTTGTTAATTAAGTGTTAAAGCCTTCAAGTGAGTTGAAACTTGAAGAGATTGTGTAAGAGCCCATTGGAGTTGGAATCCAAGTGAAAAAGCGATTAAAAACTTGGTTGAAGCTTTAAGTTAGTGAAACCCTCACTAAGTTAGGAGCTTGAGGAGAGTGGTCGTAGGTAAGGAAGTGCTGAACCACTATAAAATCTGAGTTTGATTTCTCTAACTCTATCTCTTTTTATTTGCTCATCTTGTGTTTAAACTTGTTGTGTTTGAAAAGAATTTTTTAAATCCCAATTCACCCCCTCTCTTGGATGTTTTCTCTTTTAAAGATTAACCTTTATTTTCTCACGAAGCATAAAGAACATCATGTAGGAATAGGGTACGCCCTTTATGCAATTTCAATTTGCATGTTCCAATACCCTTAACCTCAACTTTGAAGTTGTTTCCTACATAAATCCATCTTGTATTGTAACTAATTCACCAAAACTCTACATATGCTCCTTGGTCTCTAACTACATGGTTAGTAGGGTCTAAATCTACTTTGCCTTAGTACACTCACGAGTAAAGTGACCTTTATTGCCACAATTATAACATTTCAACTTGCTCTTATCTTTCTTAGCACACTTAAACTTCTTACGTGTCTTAATATTTCCTTTTTTGAAACATCATGAAATCTCTTGTTCTTCTTAAAGAATTTTTTATTACACTTAAAGTCAGAAGTTTTGTTAGAACTGGATTAAGCTACATAAGCTTGTTCATTAGCAACCATAAATCACTTGACTTCCAATTCAAGATGGCAAACTATACTATTAAAGGTCTTGACACTCTCATTATGTGTCATATTCACCTTCATATGTTCCCAACTTTTTGGTAGAGATTTGATGACCGTCTCAACTTGCTGCTCATCAGTGAAAACATGCCCGGATGTCTTAAGACCTCTTCATTCTTTTTCATCTCCTTGAGATGTTGTTTCATTTGTATGGTTCAATAGAATCTTGTAATTTACAAATTTCATTACAAGGTCTCTCAGTTTTGTAGCTAAAAGTCCACCATACTTTTCCTTTAAAGCTTGCCACATTTCATGAGCAGTTTAGTAAACCTCATACTCAATCAAGAGATCATCTTGCATATAGTTTAACAATGTAATGCAAGCTAAAAACCTTTTTTTTTTCCAAGCCATATGAACCTCCCGATCTTTTCTATATTGAGTAGAGTTTCCTTATTTAGGTTCTTATATGCCATGATTTAGTGTTTCAAGGCCTTTTGCTTTACAAGGATATACTGCACTTTGCGATGCCTAATCTCGTAGTTTTTATCATTCAATTTCTCACCCTTGTTTAGTTCTACTATGATGTTACTTGTTGTAGTCAACATATTCAACTACTTAGAGATATTGCACAATCTTATTAATTGGTACTTCTATGGATATTGATATTTTTACTTGCTCTAGTCATCTTCTAATATGTAATAACCTTAAATTGCAATAGAAATGAAAGTTCACTATGTTCCCAATCAGCTCTTATATACAATTTTAATTATTACAAATTAGAAATAATCTATGCAAGTATTTCTAATTTTAGGCAAGAAATTACTTAAATTTCTTTTTAACTTAAAACCTCCCACTCCATAAAAATAATATTATACAACTGGCATGTATCAATAACATATACAAAAGAACCAAAGACATTCATGTAACTAAAATACATACTCATTTATCAAACGATAAATATTTATGTCCTATCTTGCATATAAGATATTTACATTTCATGTACAAAGCTTAAAAAAAGTAACATGTAAAAAAAACAACTGATCTTCTCTTTTGAAGCTAAAAGGATCAACAATATTAGGATTATTCATAATGTCTTCTATAACTCTAGATGTTGTTTTCAATAACCACAATCTTCTTATGAAAAAAAAAAACCATCTAGCTTAGTTGGTAGAGTATAAGACTCTTATTCTTATGGTCAAGGGAGGTTCTAACCAACAAGAGTAATTCTACTTTGATGTTAATAAGTATATCAAAACATATTTAACATTTTTGTATTATTATTACTTTTTCAAAAAAAGATTCCAAAAAAATATTATTATTATTATTATTATTATTATCTGGAACAATATCCAAAATCATATTTATCTTTTTTTCTAAAAAAACAATAAGGAATTATGTTTTTCTGGAACCACAACCAGAAAACATTTCTTTCAAATTATTTATTTTTCAAAAAAATGTTTCTCTTCTTATGAAACAGAAAGAAAAAAAAAAACAAAAATACCAAAAGCCAGAAAACAACCTAATAAGGCTCTAATACCAATAATGAAAAATAAGGCTTCTAGTTACCTTTTGAAATGCCCAAAATTCTGATTGGTTGTTTCACTAACCAATTTTCTCACTTCAAGTCGTGAATGGAATTACGAATACGAGAACCATTCTTTTCTCATAACATAAGAGCCTTGACTTTCGTTTTCATGGAGAAAAACATGAAACTTTCAAAAGAAAAGGACTTTTGTTTCTATAGAAAGAAAAATTGTATTCTTTTATTTGTTTTCATGGAAGAAAGAAAACGTATTCATTTTTCTTTTTTCAGATAGATGTGAGAAAACATATTCTTTCTCTCTATGGTTTTCCAGGGAGAGAATTCTCACATAGAGAGCGAAACAAAAAAAAAAAAAAAACCTTTTTATTTTTATTTTAATAATGCCAGTTTTTGGGTAGTTTTAAAACTCCTAGAAATTGCTTCCCTTATTTCTCTCATTTATTGCATCGGGTCAGATCAGCCCATTTAGGCAACCAAACCTAACTCCAATAATAATATTTTATTTAAAAGGAATTATAAAAGCAAGTATAATTATTTTTTTTTCTAAATATGTAAATAAACCAAATTTGTCCATTAGTTACATAGATACATTTACTTTTTAATAACTGGAAATGTACTTTGGACCAATTTGGTCTTGTAAATTATGATATTAATTAACTCAATCATGTGGAGTCTAACTAACTTAACCTAGTAATACATTCTAAAAGCAGGAGTAGAATGGGGGATGAATTTGGGTGGGTGCTTGTCAATTTGGATGCAATGTTGGGTTATATGGTGAATTTAAAGCTTCATATGAATGCAGTGCAACAATTTAACCATGACTAAGGGGAAAGATGACACAAAGAGAGTGCAAAAAGAGATTCATAATGGCTTGGAAATCACCTGTGTCTACTCTTTCTAACTTTTTCTGAAGTCTAGAGGATGTTTTACTAATCTAAGAGCTCCTTAATTGAAGCCTTTTAAGTCTTTGTACACTTGGATTGGAAGGTTCAAAATGGTTTTTGAAATTCTCACTGTGTTTTACCAACACTTAGATTTACTTGTTAATTTTTTTTAATGTGCCCCACGTGGCTTATTTTATTATTAATTATCTTTTATTTAATTTAAAAGATAATTATGATTAATAATATTAAGTGTCAAAATCATTTTGATTAGTTGAAGATATGTTTTTTAAATAACCGTTCATGTTGATGGAACCTGAAAGGAGACCATATTTAGATTTGGTCATCTCTCTACCCAATATATATATAATTTTCTCTCAATTAAGAAACATACATCAAACTAAAGGGGTCAAGGGAGAGAAACAAAGTTTTTTGTACTTTGTTCTTCTTTGCAAAATAATTTATCTTCGATATCAATCTCATGGATCAAGATATGTTTTCTTGATTATTTATTTTATCTATGAAAAATCACAAAGTTTTAAGATTTGGGAATTAGTGTTATGCATAATTGTTCTGCATAAATTAAAGAAACCTTAACATGTGGTATTAGAGCACATGTTTACGAACTTGTGATTTTTCTCTAAAGCTTATTTTATGCTTCTCTCTTATGATATCAAATCTTTTAACGAGAGAATTAAATTTGCTGATATTTTCCACTGCAATTGTGTTGATGTACCTTTGGGAATTGGTTGTGTGTTTTACCTTTCGAATAATTGACTAGTCAATAATTATTGTTGACATGATTTCTTTTATGTATTATTATTTATCATTTTTGAAGTTTGTTTTGGATCCTCTTTTTTGTTTCCTTACGCATATTTATTGACAAAATCCTCAAGAGAATTGATTAATATATAATCAATATATCATGTGAATGAGTTTTCCTTTTGTCATAAAGTTTTGTTTTATTTTATTGTAGTGTCGTTTTTACTATGATAGGCACATAACAAATACATGAAGTTTTGAGTGATGTGGATATATATATATATATATATATATTAGAAATTAGGTAAATAACTTACCCAATTTAGTTTGTAAATAAGCATAACAATTGAATATATATATATATATATATATATATATATATATATATATATATATTATTATTACAATAATTGTATTACTATTTATGCTTATTGATATTATACAACTTGAATTTGCATTATGTGTTTAAATTTATGACTCAAAACATTAATATATCAGCATTCTATGTATTTGCAGTATCTGCTCTAGTTTCTCTTCATTTGCAAGCTTTGTCTGTTTTGAAGTATAATGGACTTAATTTCTTTGAGTGGTGTGAACAAGTCCAGTTTCACCTAGGTGTTCTGGATCTTGATTTAGCACTCTTAACTGATAAGTCTACTACTGGTACTAATTCAAGCAGCATAGAACAAAGGTCTTACCATAAGGCTTAAGAAAGATTCAATAGATTGAGTTTGATGTTTATACGATGATAGTAGCAATTAAGTCCACAATTCCTAAGATTGGAAATGAAAAGGAATATATGAAATTTTTGGAAGAATGGTCCTAGTCTGACTCTACTAATAAGTCATCAACTAGGACTTTAATGGGTACATTAACCGCCATGAAGTTTGATGGTTTATGTACCATCAATGAGCATGTCATCAAGATGACGAATATAGTAACAAAACTGAAATCCATGGGAATGGAAGTGAATGAAAATTTCTTTGTGCAATTCATTATAAACTCCTTACCTTCTCAATATACCCCATACCAAATGGGCTACAATACTATGAAGAATAAGTGGAATGTGCATGAATTCCATAATATGCTCATTCAAGAGGAGACCAAGTTAAAGAAACAAGATGGTTGGGGCAACAACTACTTTAGTGAGAGCTTGGAATGGTGTCTAGAAGCTTATAGAGCTGAAGGGTATTTGATTGATTAAATATGATGTCAAAGTGTTTCTCCCTATAGGTTAATGACATATGAGCTTTTATCAATGAAGCACGAATAACCTCTAACAAATGTCAATTTTTACATTCGATGACCTTATTCTAATGGGTGTATTGGAACAAGTAGTTTGATGAATAGCTTAATGTGCTTTCAAATATAGTTTAAGTTTAGAACTTTGATATTCTCCACCATCATGACTATGAAGAACTTGAAAATTTTTGCAATAATAAGTTTACTTCACTTTTAGACTTCATTAAGTACAACCATGTTATCCTAGTACAATTATTAATAAAAGTAACTAACCATCACGATCCACCTAAAGTAGGGACTTTGGATGAACCCCAAACATAAAAAAGTATAATCATAAAAGGATTATAAATTTATTCAAAATTAACGAAAATGAAGCATGATGACTCTTTTCCAGTTCACAAACATCACATTTTGCAAATAAACTAGAAAATAATTTCTTTAGATAATAAAAGGAAACATGCCCTAAATGTTGATGCCATAACTAGATATTAGATCTCTTCTTCTCTCCCTCAAAGCCATCCATTATCAAAGCTTGATGTAGCTTGTTGGAACTCTTTGACATCAAGTCCAAGTAATACAACTTCTCTCACCTAATATCATAACCAATCATTTATGTTATTTGGATGCCCTAAAGTACAAAAAATTCAAGTAAAAAAATTACAACAAAAGATAAGGTGATGGCTATTTAGGAAATTGAAAAAAAGTTATAATTCAAAAATGGAAAAATTAAAACAAAATCTAAGTTCAAAGTATCACTCAAGATTCTTTTCTCAATAACTGGGGTTGAAGTACCATTGGCCATAGAAACAAATTTTTGTGAGGATTGTTTAATAGATGAAACCTATCTAGAAATCAAATGTTATATGATCTGTAGCACTAGAATCAATTATCCATGCACTATTAGAAAGAACTATGGACATGTTTACCACCATTGTTTGTAGTTGCTTTTAATGTTGAGACCTTTTTAGCAACTTGATCCTCTGTTTTTGTTTCTACAACTACATGACTATGATCCCACCATCTTGAATGTTCCACATGTGAAACCAAGGATTGGTTAGTCTTGTATTTTGATGATAATAAAATAAAGTTTGGGTTTAATAGTTATATTTAAGTGTGATAATTAAGAAAATCTCTTTGGAACCATAAAAAAGAATATACATGGGACAAAAAAGGAATTCATGAAGAATGAAGGTTTAAGAGGAGAAAAAGAAGTTGTTAGTCACTACAAGAAATTTTACTTTTTCTGACTGATATACACTACCAGAATAAATATTTACCAATTGATAATCCCGACGCATGGTAGTCGAGGAAAGGTGTGTTAGGAAAAGTCTATTGATATGAATTTTTCATCGCTAATAAAAAATATTTAGTGACAGACTATCCAATGGATTTGGACCATCGCTATTACCAACATATTAAGTTGGTTGGGAAATGTAAATAATAAAAGAAATCTCGATTTCATAACATTCATATAGAGTACATTCACATAGAACGCCTTGGTATACTTCTTGCTAGTTTTGGATTATTGACTTGGTTGTTGGCTAGTGTTGGCTAACCATAACACTCTTTGCTAGTTTTTTATATTGGCTTGGATGTTGTTTTAGGGATTGAACCCATGACCTCATGTTTGAAAGGAAACAACTATACCATCAGGCAAACTTTGTTATTCGCAATATAAAGAATATATAAGATTCATAAATGTAAATATTGAATACTTATGCATTTATATTATAAATATTATCTATATATAAATACATATTATAAATTATACTTGCATGAATTAATATATATATATATATATATATATATATATATATATATATATATATATATATATATATATATATATGTATGTATATGTATATTATAAATTAATTAATTTTAATTTATTGGGTACTTTGTATAATTATTAAATATAAAATAAATATAAATTTATAAATAAAATTATCATCATTTTAAAATAAGAAATACTTATACATGTATTATCATTTTTTTATGTTGTTGAATATATTCAAATTAGGTAAGTCTCTATAAAATGCATTTTTAAATTTTAAATATTATTATTGGATCACAAATTATATCATACATATACCAATTTCTTTAATAAAA
Source organism: Vitis vinifera (assembly GCF_030704535.1). Lineage (NCBI taxonomy): Eukaryota > Viridiplantae > Streptophyta > Magnoliopsida > Vitales > Vitaceae > Vitis > Vitis vinifera. The sequence continues at coordinate 1,931,299 of NC_081819.1, forward strand.
AAAACCTCAAATTTTCTATTATTACTTTTTATGTCATTTATTTAGATTTTTTCTCAATATTTTTTATAAGTTTTAATCAATTTTCATCTCATGGCTATTTTGTATCAAAATATCCACAGATATTTTCTAATATATCCATAAGAACCAATGTTTTCATCCTTCATCCTTGATATATATATATATATATATATATGTGTGTGTGTGTGTGTGTGTGTGTGTGTGTGTGTGTGTGTATGTGTGTGTGTGTGTGTGTGTATGTATGTATGTATGTATGAGATGATATTTTGTGTCAAAATGTCCACCAATATTTTCCGATATATTCATAAGAATCAATATTTTCATCATTCACACTTGATGTGTGTGTGTGTATATATATATATCAACAATATTTCATTAATTTATTTCTAAAATGGACAATAAAAAAGTAGTTAAAAAATATTAAAATGTTAAAACTATTATAGTTAAAAATATATATAATCTTTATAAATATTATATGAAACTAAAAAAATAATCATAAAATTGTTTTGTCATTGACTAGATCATATTTATCATACAATTATGGTGAAAATATTTCATATTCATAAGACAACAATTACTTTTTGGACAATTTATGTGTGATATTATTATCCAGTATAATAATACTGTTCTAGTGAGTAGTAATTTTTATAGAATTTTTTTTTTTACAAGTAAATTGCATTTGTGACAAAGTATATTGGTTGAGCATTTGCAATGGTTTAAATCCATTGCAATAATATTTTTGCCGACAGGTATTTGTTGTTGCAATTATTGTCGATAAATAGTTATATATAGGCGACGAACAATTTAATTTGCGACGGAATAGGTGTGTTAGAAATTTGCGATAACTTAAATCAGTTGTAAAAGTAAATATGAGTGGGTTGACAATACTTAATTTTTTGGTAGTGACTGTTAAGATAGAGCCCTTAAAAACATGACATAATGTAATGGATTAGAAGATCATTGTTCATGTAATGATATTCCAGGTTTACTTTTATCCATCCTTATTCCTTACATTATACTTTATGAGCATTCTAACCTAGCATCTCTTACATTGTGCATGACTTTGGTACATTAGGAGTTGTACAAAAGATCTAAGTCATGGATAACTTGTAAGTAGATGATTTGTTCATAGACTTAAGCAATCCATTTGAGGTTGAAGTGCACCACCTCCTAATTTAAGGGATAACTAGTCTTGGCCGTCAGGATGGGGTTCCCATGGTGCGTGCACTAATGTTTATGGTTACACATTAAATAATACCTATGGTGAGTCATGGCATAAGGCTATCAACAAGTCATGACTTCATAAAATTGTTATATTGTATAGTCTCTTAACCTTGAGAGAATATTGAGTTTATGTAGAATTTATCAATAACTTTGACCTACAGGTTAGATTGTAAGCTGATCATATATTCTCTATGGATTGGGTCACTGTTGATGGAAACTAGTAGCAATAGACATTCTCAATAGAGGCACCTTGATATCTCATGGATTTTGAGATAATATTTTCCCTAAGGTGATCCTAAGAACATGTGATCATAAAATCTGTGGGCTCATAACAATTCCTTTAGTGGAATTCAACATATACTCTTAGTGAGGTAGAGTATGTCATTTAATCACATAATGGGAGGATCTATAAATCAAGGATTATAAAGGTAGTCTCGAAAGACTGATAGTTTTCTCCTTGTTAGACTATGGATTACCAATTCATGAGGAGACTATATATAGTGGATAACAGGTCATAGACCCAAACACTTGGTGTCTCATTGTAATATACATAGGATACAGAAGTACAATTGATTCTCTAGAATGGGATGTTGAGTTAACTTCATAATTGGATTATGAAAGAGCTAGTATTATCTTATGGGTCCTAGTGGACCCCTTTCGAGCTTATATTCCTTGATGACATAGTTTATGAGGGTTAAATGAGTTTTTAGTTCACTTATGTGCATACGAATTTATGATAATTATGTAAGGTTTACCCCTGGGCCAAGCTAATCAATTAATTAGAGCCTTATAAAGTTAATTAATCAATAAGTACCATTTTGGGCTAGATTAAGTGACCCAAGCTCATGGTGGACTCAAGTCACGTAAGTTTAGTAAAAAACCGATAAATATTCCTCTAGGGATTAAGGTTTCTAAAGAAGTTCAATCTTATCATTCTTTCCCTACAGTCCAAAGAGAGGACATTAACTTCCAGACTTAAGAGCTCCACCATCTTAGTACCTAGACTCAAAGAGGGGTCATCGGGTGGAAGATCATGACATTTATGAGATTTGTTATGGCTTTAGAGTTTTCTACACCGACATGATTCAATCTGGGAACATCCAAATCATAGGTATGACACTTTCTCTTGATTTATGATTACTATATTGGTTTTTTAAGCCAAGTTTTCTACTATGTCTAGATCTAGAGAAACCTAGGATAAGTTTTTCATGCACCCTATCAATCTAGGCTTGGGAATGGTGCAATTCACCATTTCCTAACAATTAGCCCAAGGGTTCTCCTAAGTAAGTTTTGATTATAACAAATCATAGTTAGTACGCTAATGAGTTAAAACAAAGATAAGTTTCAATTATTAATCAAAAAATTCAAAAGAGAAATCAAGTCAATCATCAAAGGATTCGAGAAGTGCAAGATCATGTGAGCATGAAGACCATTGAAGCTTAGGAACTCATTGTAAGGTGAATACTTGGATGCACCTAGGAATTTTATTTTATTCATACATTATTATTTTTACTTGAGTTAAGCTTCAAAGTCTAATTTTATTCAAACTTAGGAATATGTTTCAAAAACCTTAGGCAAAAATGATTTAAACTTAACATCTAAGGTACCTAAAGACCTTGCCTAAGTGTTAATAGAAAATTAAAGTGAAAAAAAAAATGATTTTAGAGCTAAAAAGTCCAATCGGTTAAGGATAGGACTAAACTGGCTAAACTAATTGGGAACTAATCAAACTAGATATCCTTTCTTGGTTAAGGATTTGTCAAAGGGGTGTAAAAACCTTTTTCTCTTCTAGAAGGGTTGCTCTTCCAACCGATGGAAACCCTTTCTTGATCAATAAGTACCCCTTCTAAGTCAAGGTTTGGTTGAACCTTAGTGGCCACCTACCATGCATCAATTACGCAACGACTAGTCAATCGGTTTATCAGAGCTCGATCAAGAAATGCCAGTTTGTGCACTTTTTGGTGTTTGAGGTTGAAAACCTATAAATAAAGGGCTCTTATTCATTTATTGACAAGAGATTACTTGTATTCAATTTCTTATCTACCTATTTCTCTCATTCAAAGCCCTCATTGTCTTCTGATTACTACTCAAAAAGTGCTATTTTATAGCTTGTAATTAACTCTTTTAAACACTTTTGAGTAGTAGTTATTACCTTTTAACTCAATTGGCATGTTAAGGACCCTTGCAATCATTTCTAATAAAATTGTGTTAAGTTTTGGTGTTTTTGATAGTTTTTTTTATCACCAAAGCAATCTAAGATGAGGGAGAGCATTATATAATCCATGGCAAAGCAAATGGAAGCTCATTTCCAAGAATAATCCAAGCTTTGGAGCTTTGTAATCCTTTTCCAAAAGCAAATCATGAATGCAAGGAGGGAAAGCAAAGAGAGAAATCTAACATGAAGAATTCAAGAGGACAGAAACTGTTGGACACATTTTGAGTACTTTATGGAGTCCATTTCATGTATACTATATGTCGTTTTGAAGCTTGGGAAGTCAGAAGTCCAACACTTCAAACGGTGCATGAATTGGAGTTGAAACGAAGAAGTTATGGCCGTTTGAAGACAACCGCGCAAAGTTGAGCGGAAATTTCGCAGCCAAGCCCCCATTTCGCAGGTGGTTTCGCAGCTGCGAAACCACCCCTTGGCACACGAGTGCCATTTCGCAGCCCTCCACCCTCATTTCGCAGCTGCGAAATGGGCTGCGAAAATGCCTCTCCTCTGTGAAATCGACCCGCCTCTGCGAACCATGTTGTGAAATCACCTCCAAGCTACGAATCAAGTTGCAAATCATCTTCAAGTTGCGGAATCACCTCCAAGTTGCAAAACCAAAGTTCAAACTTGAAAAATGGATAATTCAACATGTGAATCAACGTGCGCAATCCATCTGTGCAATCTCAGATATTTGCTACCGACTAAGTTAGATTTTTTCTCAAGATATTTTGTGTAAATTTTTATTTTCTCCTTGTAATCAGTCAAAGATATTATTGGGATATTTCTTAGAAAATATCTTCTCTATATATATCTTTGAACCAATGTAAAGAAAAAAAGTCTTGTAATATCTATAATCCAACGAGAGGAGGATCATAGTAAAAAATATATTTTACAGAGCACTTGCTCTGCTTTTCCTTCATATTTTTGTTTTCTCATTATTTTTATTTCTAGCAAATCAAACTCTGAGGATGTTTTCTCAGAGGATGAGTGGCTAGGCTCTTTGTCTCTTGGAGTGAAGAAAGCCGAGTAAGTTTCTGAATGCAAAATTGGAAGTTTTGTTGTTTTAGTTTTTAATGAAGAGAAAGTGTGACCCGTTAATGGTTTTTATCTTTTTAGTTAACTTAAAACGCCTTTAAATCACCTTGGCCAACACTTGGTAAGGCAAGTGATCTCCATCCATTGAGATGCACTAGTTTATCTCTTGCGAGCCTTTGGGAGGTGGTTTAAATGTAGGATTTTCTAGAATTGCCAACACTTAGTAAGCTTTTGGACTCTAAGGAGACATCCATTAGTTATCTCTTGCGAGCTTTTGACAAGTAATCCAAGGTTAAGGATCATTGGTAACCAGACTCTTGGTAGCTTGGCATGTAAGGGTATCAACAAAATTTATACCTAAGGTCCTTACACTAAAGTAGCAAAGCTACTATAGCATAGTGGCTCTAGGATCGAACACTGGGAAGGGTTTTTACTTTAATTGGTGAAGTTCGGAGGATGGAGTGAACTTTTCTTAATAAAAATTAGGTTAAGATGAAAACATAAAAAGATGAAGGTGTTGTAAACTAAACTAACATGAAAATAGGTTAAAAGATGGAAAAAGAAGTTTCTCAAAGCTTTGGATAGCCATGCTTAACTCACTGTGTAAAAAATGGAGATTTTGGGACTCTTCACCTCGAGTTGGGGAAGCAACTAAGGTGATGCTTACTTCCCGAACCGGTATGAGTTTAACAACTGAGTTTTAGTCCTTGAAAACTTACAAAAAGGGTAGCTGAACCTCATAAATGCTCTTTTATTGGTATAGGTCATCTCCTCGACTTGCAATACAATGGCTCGTAGGAGATAATTAATGAACGTCAGTGGATCTAACAATAAGAATCCACTGAGACCAAAAGGTTATCAAGTATTGGCCATTCAAAGCAAGTCAGAGGGATTAAAAGCTTTACTTTGAATGAAAACATTTATGACGCTCAGCTACTTACATTTATGGCTTGGAAATCTCCACCCTGACACGGGAGCTTCACATGGCATCCATTACTTCAAGAAACTAAAAGGTTTTAGCCTCTCATCCTTGGGGATTTCATCCTCCAAGGATGTTTGGCTACTAAGAAAATGAGAAAGAAAATAGAAAAGAAGCGTATGAACAAAAGTGCTCTTATAACTTATAAAGTTACAGGTTACAAGATGATCGTGTCTGAGGCTCTTCACCTCTATTTAAAGACAATAAAAAGCTAAATTACAAGAGCTATTACAAAAGCAACCTTTTCATTGGTTGATTACAAGGGTAAAATAGGTATTTGCAAAGCTAAAAGTCAAGCAAAATATCTTGGAGAAACGGTAGTGGAATATCATCAACAGCGTCTCAAAACAGGGGATTTCAAAGGCATTTCGCAAAGGGGGGGGGGGGGGGGGGGGGGGGGGGAAGATGAAAGGTCCAAATTTCGCAAGGTGCCTAAATCCACCTTGCGAAATTTCGCAAGGTGGCTTCTTCATGTGAGAAATGGCCAAATTTCGCACCATGAGGAAAATCCCCTTGCGAAATTTTGGCAAGGTGAAATTCACCTTGCGAAATGGTGTTCCCATTGCTTGTGCTCGTGTTTCCACTTGAAATTCAAGCCTGTAAACGTCCAAAATCCTTGCTTAACTTGCCCAAGTAGCTCCTCCATCAATTGGTATGCTTGAATTGGTTCATAAGCTGATGAAAAACATGTAAACTTGCCACTAAAAATGGTTAGAACTAATTACTAAGGAGCTTAATGAATTAATTGGGTTAAATGAATATGATTACTACACAAAGGTGCTTAAAACCCTTATAATTAGGTCTACAAAATAGCACTTTTCGGTAGTAATCAATCATCTTGAATGGGAAATGATAGGTGAGAGGCATGAGCCATTGCAAGATGAATCAGTGAGAGGGATTTAGTGTTTGAACCCATTAAAGGGAAGCATCTATACCACACCGGTTCGGGAAATAACTATATGTTAAATCCCCAATGCTAGGAAAAGAAACAAGTGACCGGAACTCTCTTTTTGTATTAGGAACCTGAGCCTAGTGATCTGAAACTCCAAGAAACACTTTTCTTTGTAATTAAAATCAGTTACTATTTTTGGTTAGATTAAAACCAAACCCTTTTCAACCAAAGATTATGTTTTCTTTTAAAGTAAACCTTGAAATGAAAAAAGACCAATTCAACTTTGAATTAATATCAATTGTGAAGTGAAAACCCATCCCAGTGAACGACCCTAGAGCCACTATGCTATGCTAGCTGAGGCTATCCTAGTACATGGTGTAATAGGTTATAAATTTTGTTGATTACTCCCTTCTGAGGACCATAATCAAGGAACACCAGCTGGACACGAATCAAATGACACCATTGTCAGGGACCATTGAGAGGACATGAATCAACTGAGACACCAATTGGGAACGAATCAAATGGCGCCGTTGCCGGGGATGGTGCCACTTTAAAATGATATCACCTTTCCAGAGTACTTGTGATCTTCATCACAAGTTTGGTGATTTTTATTTTCTTTTTACTAACTCTTTTTACTTGTTTCTTTTTCTTTGTTAGCTTTTAGTTAATCTTAATAATTTTTTCTTCTCTAGAATTTTTGTTTTCTTTTGTTTTGTTTTCTCTATTTTTAATTCTCAAATTGCTAGTTGTGCGTGCCACATTGAATACGAGATAACAGAGGAAGCCATGAACTTCATAAGTTATGTGGCTGAAGTTTCAAGAGGATGGGATGAACCAAATGCTAGAGATATGGGAAGAATGAAGTCTCAACCTAATGCTAAGGGTGAAATGTATATTTTGAATGACGGCATAGACATGAAGGCAAAGATTGTAGCTATGGCAAGGAGATTGGAAGAGCTAGAAATGAAGAAAATGTCTTGTGCCATTTGTCTATCTTATGAGCACTTGGTGGAAGAGTGTCCTACCATTCCAGCGGTGAGAGAAATGTTTGGTGTTTGCAACACCTACAATTCCAATTGGAGGGACCATCCAAATTTCTCTTGGAAACCACAGCCACCTCAGTACCAACAACTTGCTCAAGCACCTCAGCAAGCCTCAAACCTTGAACAAGCTATGGTGAATCTTAGCAAGGTCATGGGAGACTTTGTTGGAGCTCAAAAATCCATCAATGCTCAGCTCAGTCAAAGAATTGACAATGTAGAGAGTTCATTGAACAAAAAGATGGATGGAGTGCAAAATGATCTATCTCAGAAGATAGATAATCTCCAATATTCAATCTCAAGGTTTGCCAACCTCAACACAGTGCAAGAAAAAGGAAACTTTCCTTCTCAACCTCATCAAAATCAAAAGGGTATCCATGAAATGGAGGCTAAGGAGGGAGAATATTCACATAAGAGGGAAGTCAAAAAAGTGATCACTCTAAGGAGTGGTAAAGAGGTTGATCTGCCCACATCCAAGCTAAAGCATAAGGTAGAAAGTGAAGCAAAGAAAGAAAAGAATGAAGAAATCAAAGGAAAGAAAAAGGGGAAAAGTACAAAAAAAGATGACTATGATCTTAATATAGATGAAGAACCACAGAGGATAGTCATCAAGGAAGAAATGATGAAACACATGCCTCCACCTTTCCCCCAAGCTTTGTATGGCAAAATCATACAGAGCAAGTCTCAAGTGAGAGATGCAAACTTCATATGGGATCCGGGCAAGCTAAATCAGGATCAAATTTTTTGATGGACTTAGTCTTTCTAAAGACTAGCTAGTCCATATCTTTTTGTTTTATTTATTACTTGTTTTAATTTTGATTTCAATGCTTTAATTTTAATTTGTTTTGATGTCACATAGGTTTTTGGATGATCAAAATCAGGAGGAATGTCAAAAAAAGTGAAGGAAGGTCAAAAGAAGCTCAAAGCAAGGAAAAATTCATGGTCTGCGAAATTTCGCAGCCCAAAAGGGCCCCCTGCGAAAATGGCCCTTGGCTGCGAAACAATTTCGCAGCCCTCAGGTAGCCGCTGCGAAATCAGGCCTCCGCTGCGAAATCGCCCATTGGCTGTGAAATGATTTCGCAGCCCTAAGACCACCCGCTACGAAAATTTTCGCAGCTGCGAAACACCTCTTTGGCACACGAGTGCCATTTCGCAGCTTCGTACCCCCATTTCGCAGCTGCAAAATGGGCTACGAAAATGTTTTTATTTTTTTTTCCATTGGCTGCGAAATCATCTTTAGGCTGCGAAATGGGCTACCGCTGTGAAATCATCTTTGGACTGCGAAATGGGCTGCGAAAATGTTTCTATTTTTTTCCATTGGCTGCGAAATCATCTTTTGGCTGCGAAATGGGCTGCGAAAATGTTTCTTTTTTCCCTTTGGGCTACGAAATCCCCCATTGGTTGCGAAATCACCCTTTTGCTGTGAAATGATTTCCAAGCTTCAAAATGGTTGCGAAATGATCTCCAAGCTTCGAAATGGGCTGCAAACATGTTTCTTTTTTTCCCTTTGGCTGCGAAATGATCTCCAAGCTTCGAAATGGTTGCGAAATCACCTCCAGCCTTCGAAATTGACTTGCGAAATGGAAGGGGGTTTACGAAAACACCTTACAAAGCCAAGGGAAGTTGTGAAAATGCCAATAGAGCCCCGTTACCATGCATCTAAAGATGAGAGCCCTCTCATTGAGATCACACACACGAAGCCTCTCACTCCATTACTGACCTCTCTAAAACCATCAGAGCCCATAGCTCCAACTGAGAGCTCCAGCTAAGGAGACTATGCCACCTAAAGAGACTACAAGAACAAATGTCAAAGTCCTGATCCAACCCACTTAGGAGGCCACCATAGATGCATCAGCTCCACAGGACCCTACCATTACTTGATCATCTCTTTACTTTTTGTCTTTATATATTATATTAGTATACATAGCTCCATGTTTTGATGTTTTATATACTGGGATTGGAGGTATCCATTGATCATATCTTATATTCTACTTTCTCAGATTCATATATAAAAATCATTTTTTTGTTAAGCTTGGCATTTTTCTATTTCCTCTACTCACTAACTCTTTTGTTTTTTTTTTTTTTTTGAAACATGTGGTTTCTCCTATCCAACTCAGACTCCATGTCACTCAGGAGGTACCACTTCCTCCCTATTTTTTAATCGCTTTTGTCACATTGAGGACAATATTCAGCTTGGTTGGGGGAAGAGTTGAGGAAGGAAGTTTTCTTATTAATGCTAAATTTTTTTTGATAATTTAGTTGCTTTTTGCTTAATTTTAAAATTTTTTAAAGTTTTTATTCTACTCTCCATGGTTATTAAGGAAAAATTTTCAAAATGAAATGGGAGAAATTAAATTTTTGTCTTTTTACTTGACTTAGATTTTGTATTATGCTTACTAAAGTTGATGAATTGTTGAAATTTCTATTGAATTCAACCTTAGTTCTTCCACTTTAAGCTACTCACACACTGTGCACAATAGGTTCCGAGTATAAGATGAAAAACTATTTCCCTCTTGACTTAGGAAAATTTAGACTTGGTAACTTTGACCTCATTTAATAGTGTTGGGACACCTTATAAAAGCCAATGAGCCTTTGAAAAAAAAAAGAGAAAGAAAGAAAAAATGTTTTTACTTGCCTTAAAACCCGAGCAAGGTTTGAGGGGTATATGGTGAAAATCTTTAAAACTTGGTGCCCTAAGCCTTCATTGGTTGGGAGTCATCGACCTCAATGCTCGTTACAAGGGTGAATAGGTGGAGTTTAACATACTGTAGGTGCTTGGGTATTAAAATTCATTCTCAAAAGTCCGGGGTAAAATCCGAGGAGTTAGTGGTTGAAAGATCCTTAAAGCTTGATGCCCTAAACCTTAATTGGTTGGGAGTCATCGATGGACCCCCGTTACATGGATAATTTAGAAAAGAATACCTTTAAGCCTTGTACTCCTACAATGAAAAAAATTGTGAGAAAAGAGGTGCGTTCTTAGCCTATTAGAGGTTGATCAGTTTGCTAAGCTTTGAAAAAGAACTAGGTTGAGGGAAGAGATTAGTTCAACCTATTCTCTCTTTGGACTAAAAGGATAAAGTGACAGAAAAACAAAAGCCTTAACCCATAAAGGGGTATTTATGGGCTTTTTGCTAGGCTTATGTGACTCTAGCCAACCTTAGTCTTAAGTCATTTAATCTAACCCTAAAAGATTGCTAATTGATTAATTAACCTAATAAGACTTAAATTAATCAGTTAGCCCAATCTAGAAACATCGTTCACTAACTCCTATGCAACTTTGCATATTTATCAAAACACCCTTAAGCACATAAGTGAACCAAGAACTGATCTAATTACCCTTATAAACCATACCATCAGGGTATATGAGCTTGAGCGATGACCATTAGACCCATAGGACAATATTGGATCCTTTAGGATCCAATTCTAAAGTTGACTCAATATCTCACTATAGAGAGTCAACTACACTTTAGTACCCTATGTATATTACAACAAGACACTAAGTGCTTGGGTCCATGACCTACTATTTATTATATACAATCTCCCTATGAACTTGTGTTCGTAATCTAATAAGGTGAAAACAATCAATTTATCAAGATTATCTCTACCGTCCTTGATTTATAGATCATCCTATCATGTGATCAAATGACATACTCTAACTCACTAAGAGCATATGTTAAATTCCACTAAAGGGGTTACTATGAAACCACAAATTTCATGATGACACGTCTTTAAGATCATCTAAGAGGACATACTATCTCAAAGTCTATGAGATATCATATTGTTTTTATTGAAAACACTTGTTGCTACTAGCTTCCATTAATTGTGACCCAATCCATAGGGAATTTACAATTACTTTAGGATCTCGCTTGTAGGTATAGGTCACTGCTAACTTTGACACAAACACAATATTCTCTCAAGGTTAAAAGAAAATACAATGTAGCAACTTGGTGAAGTTATGACTACCCAATAACCTTACATCATAACTCATCATAGGTCCTATCCAATGTGTAACCATACACACTATTACACTCACCATGGGAACCTTATCCCGATGGTCAAGACCATTCATTCCTCAATTTAGAAGGTAGTGCACTACACCCTCAAATGGATTGCCTAAATCCATAAACCGGGAGTGAACAAAATATTTACTTGCAAGAAACTCATGACTTGGGTCTTCTGTGCAACTCTTAATACACTCAAGTCATCTACAAAGTAAGATATGATAGGTGAGAATGCTCATAAAGTATAATGCAAGGAATAAAGATAGATAAAAATGAAACTACAATATCATTAAATGAATAATGAATTCCAAATTTATTCCATGATGTCATGCTTTTAAGGGCCCCTATCCTAACAACAAATGACTAAGTGGATGTCCAATTTTGGAGAGCTTATTCCTAACAGCTAGTTTGACCATTTAATTCTTATATAAAAGCTCTATACTTCATTTATAAAAAAAGAAGAGCTCCAAACTATCATTTAATCATTTCTTGAACCTAGGAAAATATTCTGAGTGCATTAGGCTTGTGGAAAGTCCATTGGAATTGGGAATCCAACTATAAAGAGTTTAAAGTCTTTAAGTCTTGGATTAGTGGAACTCTCATCTTGGTTGGAGTTTGAGGAAAGTGGATACAAGTTAGGTTGTGCTAAACCACTATAAAAATTTTGTGTTTGTATTATTTATATCCCTTCTCTATCTACTTTATACAATTATTTCATTTATTGTTATATGTTATATTATTGTTTATTTATATTTGACATTCATCTAAGTTAAATTATTTAAATTTTCAAAAAGAGACCAACACCCAATTCACCACTCCACCTCCCTCTTAGGTGTTTACCTTAAGTTGGCATAGCTAAATTCCGAACACCACAAGCTTAAAACATAGACTTTTGGTATGAGCAATTTAGTTGCAATGAGTGCATTTGTAGGTAGACTTGTTGGCTTCTTTTATGGTTTTAATGGTTGAGCCTCATTTAATCCTACTAGTTTTGGGAAGACCAATTTTGGATAACTGATTTCTAGCGACCATAGCAAAAGCTTTAGGGTTTTCAAACTTGCCTTTTGAAGTGTTGTGATGTACTGCCTCATGACAAACAAAAGAATAACATTCTTCCAAATCTAGAACTATTTCTTTATGCAAAATCTTTTTATAGATTTGTTCAAAATCACCATCCAATTCGGTTAGAAATATGTGTACCCTTAGTCAGTCAATGGATTTCTTGAATACTACAATGTTGTCAACATCCTTTATGACCACTTTATCACAATGGTTAAATTCTTGGAAATTTTCAACAAGCTCTTTATAATATTCAGAGAGAGATTTTCCACTTTGTTTAGCGGTGAAAGTCTTTTGGTTCAAGGAGAAAACTTGTAATTCATCATTTCCATCATAAAAGAGCAGGGATAAAGCACTCTAGATGTCATGCATGGTGGGTCCGCATAAATTACGCTCCATAATTTCTAAAGTCATGGATATGAATTGCCACCTCTTGACTTTGTAGGTGACTTTGTCTTACCTTGAATGTATGACATTTCAACAATATGCATTTCCATCAACCTGGACCAAACTTCATGGTATGATTCAATAAGAATGATTCTTGCATTAAAACACAGTAATATGGAACAACAACATGAATTGATTTTGTCCCAAATGATTCAATATTTTTTTTCTTTCATTTTGATTCAGAGAAAAAAATTGTAGAGGTTTCACACCTTGCTTTGGTGCCATCTAAAAAACATAAGAAAGAATATTTTTCATTCTTATTTTATGATGAATCTGTACAATATTATATAGAGAGGAATTACAATCAAGAAACCTAAAATTAATCCCTACAATGAATGCCTAATTGATCTATTCACACCTATTGTACACCTATATTATCTCTAAATTAGGAAAGAATTACCAAGGAGATTACAAGAATCATTGACAATCTCAACAATTGCATACGCACTTTCAAATTTGAGCAATTATTGTTACCCACCTTGTCACATGTAGTGATTAAACAATCGCTTATCGGCGATGGCTGATACAAAATCGACCATTGATAATCAGTTCGACTATTTTTCGTTGGAAAATCAATGAAATCGTCGATATATCGACATTTTGCGGATTTTTTTGGGAAGTTTCTTGATTTTTTCAATCAATCAACAATTAATTGACACAACCCTCCCTCCCACTCCGCGAAATTTCAAATTTGTTTACGTTGTTGGCTACTACGCGTCTCGTCCCTCTCCGTGAAATTTGTTTTGCTAGCAAGGGGATTCAAACCTAGGATAAAAGGCTTGGGTTCAAGCTTGGTTGTGACTGGACTAGGTTTCCATTTGTTTATATCTAGTGATAAAAAATTTGTTAAAGTTCATTATTAAAAAAAATAATAATTATTTTATTTTAAAATTTATTTAATTAATTAATAAATGTATAAAAACCATCATTATAATTTTCTTAACAAATATTTTTTAATTTCATTTCTATGATAATTAAATATTAAAAAGTCATATATGTATCATCATTTATTTTACATTATTAAATGAATATGAATTTAATAAATTATAGTTTTAATGTTAAATGTATCATCATTTATGTCATTAATCCTACTTTAAAAAATTACTATCACTTCACTTTTAAATTTTTTATATTTATCCTTTTAATTTTATTTAATTTGAATGTTTTTATTTTAAAATATTAAAAATATAAATTTATTCATTAGATAAATTTATTCATTAATATAAAATATTAAAAAGATAATGAAATTGTAATATTTTATAAATTAAAATTAATTTCATTAGATAAATAATAAATTATTAATATCGACATATCTTTGCTTACTAATATTTTTCTCTTTAACCATACCTATGTTAATTACATTTTAAAAATAACTTTAAATTTATTTATTTTATCAATTTTTGGAGTTTCTCCAAATATTTTCATGAATTTTGAATAATTTTTGCCTTATCGGTATTATTGTCAAAATATGCATCGATAGTTCTTCAATATTTCCAATATATTTGTAAAATCCAATTATTGATATATCCGTATTTACCAATATTTTAAACTTTGGTCACATGAACACATGTCAATGAGATTACCTTACCCAAGTAGGAGCTTTTGTTTAAAATGACCTTTCACCCAAACTTCTAGTCATTTTTTAAAACTTTTTGTTCAAAATATTATTTTTCTCTCGCATTCTTTATTCTTTATTTTTATTTTAAAAAATTATTAGAAACTAGGGTTTCAAAATACAATTTCATTTTGTTAGAAAATAAAGTTTCAAAAAGTACGATGTCAACATTTTAAAAATACTAGTAAGTGTCCATGTGTAAGGCACGTGAGCTTTTCTATTGAAGTCATTAAATTTTAGTATTTGAATATAAAAAAAAAATTAACATTTAAATTTTTTTAAAAAAATTGACAGTATTTTTTATATATTTTCCATAATTTTTTTTTTAAACAAAAAAAGTTATTTTGAATATTGTGTACGTTCAATGTCTTGGATTAGTAATAAAACTAATTTCAATTCCATATGTAAACTAAAAAATTAAAGTACCAACTATATGGATCCTTTTAGGAGAAAAATTATGGTTCTTAGATCTTTTAACAACTCAAAATTTTCATTAGGTTTTGGATTTGTAATAGAATCCATCTTGATTCCATACTTAAAATAATGATGGAAAATACTATTATATGAATCCTTTGAGGAAAATTAAAATAGGGTTGATTTCTAGATCCTTTTAACAAATTAACTTTTCAATGTCTTGGATGAGAACATGAATTTCTCTTAAAGAACTTTTCATGATCCTTAAAGAATATTTAAGAGACTTCAAAAATAGATATTTTTAATATGATCTTAGGTGTTAACATAGTAAATGAGGTATGAACTTATTTTAAAATGCAATTGCTCCTTCTTAAAAAAAGGCCTTGATCTATTTAAAAGACTTCAAAAATCTATGTGACAATCTTGCCACAATCAAAAGTCGGTAGATCAAAACAAAGCTTATCAATTTGCTCATGGCTTAAGATAAAAGTATGAAAATTTTTTTCCCACTTAATATGCTTACCAAAATACCTTACCTTTCTTTTAGTACCTTTTTAGGGACAGGAATCACTCACTATCACAAAGGAAAAAGAAATCATTCTTATCAATTTTCTCATAGGTTAAGATAAAAGTATGAATTTTTTTTCCCACCTAATATGCTTACCAAACCACCTTACCTTTCTTTTGGTACCTTTTAAAGGTCATAGGAATCACTCACTATCACAAAGGAAAAAGAAAACATTCTTAAAATATAAATAAGTTTTTATTGGATAATACAATTATGGTTGAAATAATTAGAAAGGTAGAAATTTTAATTTGAAAGGAAAGGGCTTGACTTTTCGTACGTGCTACAATTCTCAACCAAAATAATAATAATAATAATTTGACATTTTTATCAAGTCTTTGTCAAAGATGTTATCACCATATCTCAAGACAATTAAGAAATAATATTTATTTTTCTTAATTTTAAGATATTTATTATTCCTTTCTTTGCATAATTTATAATACATTCTTGTTTAATTTTTCTTTTTTCCTTAAAAAGAAATAAAACTCAACTCTTCCATCATCAAATTATCAAACTCTTCATAAGGTTCTAAATTAAGCAACCTTCCCTAATAGTTGTCTCATGATACAATTTTAAAGATACTATCCAATGTATTTTATTATTTGTTTTCTTATTCTCAAAGACTCCAATTAAGTGAAAGTCTACATTTCATATAACACCAAGTTTCCATTTTGAGAATATTCCATCTCTTTTTCTTTGTTCTTGTATTCCCAAAAAAAGTAGTAATGTAATATATATATATATATATATATATATATATATATAAGAGATGCTAGGTGAGAATGCTCATAAAGTATAATGCAAGGAATAAGGATAGATAAAAATGAAACTAGAATATCATTAAATGAATAATGAATTCTAAATTTATTCCATGATGTCATGCTTTTAAGGGCCCTATCATAACAACAAACAACTAAGAGGACGTCCAATTTTGGAGAGCTTATTCCTAACAGCTAATTTGACCTTTTAATTCTTATACTTCATTTATAAAATAAAAAAAAAGAGCTCCAAACTATCATTTAATCATCTCTTGAACCTAGGAAAATATTTTGAGTGCATTAAGCTTGTGAAAAGTCCATTGGAACCGGGAATCCAAGTATAAAGAGTTTAAAGGTTTTAACTTTAAAAGTCTTGGATTAGTGGAACCCTCATCTTGGTTGGAGTTTGAGGAGAGTGGATGTAAGTCAAGTTGTGCTAAACCACTATAAAAATCTTATGTTTTTATTCTTTCTATCCCTTCTCTATTTACTTTATGAAATTATTTCATTTATTGTTATATGTTATATTATTGTTTATTTATATATGACATACATCTAAGTTAAATTATTTAAATTTGAAAAAAAAGACCAACACCCAATTCACCACTCCACCCCCCTCCTAGGTGTTTACCTTAAGTTGGCATAGCTAAATTCCAAACACCACAAGCTTAAAACATAGAATTTTGGTATGAGCAATTTAGTTGCAATGAGTGCATTTGTAGGTAGACTTGTTGGCTTCTTTTGTGGTTTTAATGGTTGAGCCTCATTTAATCCTACTAGTTTTGGGAAGACCAATTTTGGATAGATTGATTTATAGCCATCATAGCAAAAACTTTAGGGTTTTCAAACTTGCCTTTTAGAGTGTTGTGATGTACTACCTCATGACGAACAAAAAAATAACATTCTTCCTAATTTGGAACAAGTTCTTCAAGCAAAATCTTTTTATAGATTTGTTCAAAATCACCATCCAATCCGGCTAGAAATATGTGTACCTTTAGTCGGTCGATGGATTTTTTGAATACTACAATGTTATCAACATCCTTTATGACCACTTTATCACAATGGTTAAATTCTTGAAAATTTTCAACAAGCTCTTTATAAAATTTAGAGAGAGATTTTCCACTTTGTTTAGCGATAAAGGTCTTTTGGTTCAATGAGAAAACTTGTAATTCATCATTTTCATCATAAAAGACCAGGGATAGAGCACTCTAGATGTCATGCGTGGTGGGTCCGCATAAATTACGCTCCATAATTTCTAAAGTCATGGATATGAATAGCCACCTCTTGACTTTGTAGGTGACTTTGTCTTACCTTGAATGTATGACTTTTCAACAATATGTATTTCCATCAACTTGGACTAAACTTCATGGTTTGATCAATAAGAATGATTCTTGCATTAAAAACATAGTAATATGGAACAACAACATGAATTGATTTTGTGCCAAATGATTCAATATTTTTTTCTTTCATTTTGATTCAGAGAAAAAAATTGTAGAGGTTTCACACCTTGCTTTGGTGCCATCTAAAAAACATAAGAAAGAATATTTTTCATTCTTATTTTATGATGAATATGTACAATATTATATAGAGAGGAATTACAATCAAGAAACCTAAAATTAATCCCTACAATAAGTGCCTAATTGATCTATTCACACCTATATTATCTCTAAATTAGGAAAGAATTACCGAGGAGATTGATTACAAGAATCATTGACAATCTTGACAATTGCATATGCACTTTCAAATTTTAGTAGTTGTTGTTACCTACCCTGTCACATGCAGTGATTAAAAAATTGCTTATCGGCGATGGTCGATACGAAATCGGCCATTGATAATCAGTTTGATGATTTTTCATTGGAAAAACGGTATGCAGCCTTCTCGCCCACTCTGCAAAATTTCAAATTTGTTTACGTTGTTGGTTGCCATGCGTCCCATCCGTCTCTACGAATTTTGTTTTGCTGGCAAGGGGATTCGAACCCAGGAAAAAAGGCTTGAGTTTGTTTATATCTATTGATAAAAAAAAATTTAAAGTTCATTATTAAAAAATAAATAAATAAATTTTAATTATTTTATTTTAAAATTAATTTAATTAATTAATAAATGTATAAAAACCATCATTATATTTTTCTTAACAAATATTTTTTACTATCATTTATATGATAATTAAATATTAAAAAGTCATATATGTATCATCATTTATTTTACATTATTAAATGCATTTGAATTTAATAAATTCTAGTTTTAATATTAAATGTATCATCATTTATGTCATTAATCCTATTTTTAAAAATTACTATCACTTTACTTTTAAATTTTTTTATATTTATCCTTTTAATTTAATTTTGAATGTTTTTATTTTAAAATATTAAAAATATAAATTTATTCATTAGATAAATTTATTCATCAATAGAAAACATTAAAAATAAAAAAATAATGAAGTTCTAATATTTTATAAATTAAAATTAATTTCATTAGATAAATAATAAATTATTAATATCGACATATCCTTACTTACCGATATTTTTCTCTTTAACCTTACCTATGTCAATTACATTTAAAAAATAACTTTAAAATTATTTATCTTATCAATTTTTGGAGTTTTTCCAAATATTTTCATGAATTTTGAATATTTTTTTTCTTATCAATATTTTTGTCAAAATATGCACCAATATTTCCAATATATTTGTAAAATCCAATTACTAATATATCCGTATTTACCAATATTTTAAACCTTGGTCACAAGAGTACAAGTCAATGAGATTACCTTACCCAAGTAGGAGCTTTTGTTTAAAATGACCTTTCACCCAAACTTCTAGTCATTTTTGAAGACTTTTTGTTCAAAATATTTTTTTTCTCTCACATTCTTTATTTTTTATTTTTCATTTAAAAAAATTATTAGAAACTAGGGTTTCAAAATACAATTTCATTTTGTTAGAAAATAAAGTTTCAAAAAGTACAATGTTAGCATTTTAAAAATACTAGTAAGTGTCCATGTGTAAGGCACGTGAGCTTTTCTATTGAAGTAATTAAATTTTAGTATTTGAATATAAAAAAAATTAACATTTAAATTTTAAAAAAAATTGACAGTATTTTTTATATATTTTCCATAATTTTTTTTTAAAAGAAAGTTATTTTGAATATTGTGTACATTCAATGTCTTGGATTAGTACTAAAACTAATTTCAATTCCATATGTAAACTAACAAATTAAAGTACCAACTATATGGATCCTTTAAGGAGAAAAATTATGGTTCTTAGATCTTTTAACAACTCAAAATTTTCATTAGGTTTTGGATTAGTAATAGAACCCATCTTGATTCCATACTTAAAATAATGATGGAAAATACCGTTATATGAATCCTTTGAAGAAAATTAAAATAGGGTTGATTTCTAGATCCTTTTTAATAAATTAACTTTTCAATGTCTTGGATGTGTAATTTCACTTCCACACAACAAACCAAACATAAATATAATTTATGAGGTATGAATTTCTCTTAAAGAACAATTGCTCCATGTTATAGTTTAAAATATATATATATATATATATATCATGATCCTTAAAGAATATTTAAGCGACTTCAAAAATAAACATTTTTAATATGATCTTAGGTGTTAACATAGTATATGAGGTATGAACTTATCTTAAAATGCAATTTCTCCTTGTTAAAAAAAGGCCTTGATCTATTTAAAAGACTTCAAAAATATATGTGACAATCTTGCCACAATCAAAAGCCGGTTTTAGATCAAAACAAAGCTTATCAATTTGCTCACGGCTTAAGATAAAAGTATGAAAAAAAAAAAATCCCACCTAATATGCTTACCAGACCACCTTACCTTTCTTTTAGTACCTTTTCAAGGTCATAGGAATCACTCACTATCACAAAGGAAAAAGAAAACATTCTTAAAATATAAATAAGTTTTTATTGGATAATACAATTATGATTGAAATAATTAGAAATGTAGAAATTTTAATTTGAAAGGAAAGGGCTGGACTTTTCATACGTGCTACAATTCTCAACCAAAATAATAATAATAATAATAATTTGACATTTTTATCAAGTCTTTGTCAAAGATGTTTTCACCATATCTCAAGACAATTAAGAAATAATATTTATTTTTCTTAATTTTAAGATATTTATTATTCCTTTCTTTGCATAATTTATAATGCATTCTTGTTTAGTTTTTCTTTTTTCTTTAAAAATAAATAAAACTCAACTCTTCCATCATCAAATTATAAAACTCTTCATAAGGTTCTAAATTAAGCAACCTTCCCTAATAGTTATGTCTCATGATACAATTTTAAAGATACTATCCAATGTATTTCATTATTTGTTTTCTTATTTTCAAAGACTCCAATTAAGTGAAAGTCTACATTTCATATAGCTCCAATTAATTGAGGGTTGTCAGTGATCAATCACTATCTTCCTAACTCTCTTTAAAATTGAAAATATTGATCACAGACCATAGAGTTGCCTTGCAAGATATCCATTTGAAAATATTGTCATAGTGAGAAAAGCAAATGAGAAATAGGTAAAATACAAAGGAAATTTTATACTTACACTTAATTTGAATCCTTCCTTTTGCAATTCTCTGATAGCAAACAAAAATTCTCAGCGTCATTAGAATATTATTGGATACTATGAACATTTAAATTCATAAATATCTTAGAAATTAAACAATTTTACATGAGGGACAAGGAATCAAATAAAGCTAAAGTATGTAGTAGAGAGATTAAGTACGAAAGATGATGAAAATAAAACTCACTAACTCAAAATTTCAAAGTCAACCAAATTTGTTGCAAAGTAACCACACTAAGAGTGCTACATCTATTAAAGAGATATAGACAAGAATTCTCAAAGGCAGAACTTCAAATTCCACTCATTTTGATTTCCAAATTTTCCCCAAGGCCTAAACATGAATCAACATAATTGAATAGAACCATTAATGCACAATTTGAATTTCCTTAGTTTAAATGTTTTAACTTTTAATTGGGTTGTGAGAACTACTAAAGAAAATGAATGGTTGACTGCTTAGCCAATTAAACCATCCTACTCAAGTTTCAATATGGTTCTTGATTTGTTATTGCTTGAATTACGAATTAAAAAATAAAAAATAAAAAAATAAAAAATTCTAGAAGACTCTTAACTTTTTTTACATCCTGAACTTGTTGAGATTCTCCTTCAAGAAACCAAGGCCAAATTCTCCTTCAATTCAAGAATAAGACCAAAAGAAAAAAAAAAAGGAAAAAAATAGAAAAAGACTGATGAGCTAGATTTTTCAAACAAATACTTAGGGTGGATCTCCCCAAAGAAAGTTCTAAGAGATGTTTCCAAGATTAATGAGATTTGTTGCAAAAGAAAGCATGCCAGTATTTTCTAATATAACCCCACCTCTTAACAATGCCTAACAAAAGGCATAGAATAAGAAATCAAATAAACAAACACATTGCAGAAAATAAAATTCAAGCACTAATATCACAAAATAGGCATGAAATGGTACTTCTGAAAAAAGAACTTCATCATATAGTTGTTTGGAATTTTTGTTTCAACTCTTGCTAAAAATGCTCGTAAATGCATTTCAACTATCAAACTAAAACTTGATAGTAAGAAATCAAATTACTCCCAACTGTTCGGAAATGTTTGGTTGTGGAATCAAGCTCAACAAATTGAATATAACTCCAGAATCAACACATTGAAATGGTAGAAGTAGAAAAACATGAAAATAGGTGTGGATCACGTATTTTCGCATGATGCATTCCCACTCGATGGCGAAACTCACTTTTTATTTGAAAAATATTTAATTTTTAGAAAATGACTTTGGGTCGCCACTTATTTTTGTTTTATTTTTAAAGGAAAAACAAAATAAGAAAGAAAACCATAAGTGTGCCTCCTTATTTGGAAAAGACGACCTATGAAAAACCAAACCTAGGTTCGGGGTCAGGTTATTTATTGGGAAGGTACGGTAAAGATCGTAGCACCCCTCTAAGCCCTTAAAAATGGGTCTCTACTAAATAAGGTGAAACAAGCATGACAATTAACTATGAGATCAATGAATACCAAAATGATCATAGATCAAAAACAAGTCATGATAAGGAATGAATAAACAAAGTGAGAGTGAGAGCGTACTTTGACATCAAGTAATAAAGCGCTATCATGAAACAATGTTAACTCAAGTATAAAATTATCACATGCATATCAAAGAGCAAGATAAAGATCTATACATTTAAGCATAGCAGTTGACAATTAGAAGAGAAACCCATATGTAGGGGCCCCACCAAAGCTCAATTGATTTTGCATGAATTAATCCCACAAATTCCATTGTTTTAGAATTATGAAAATCATATTCATACTTATTTAAAATCAAGAGAAACTAAAAAATTATTTGAAAATCAAAGAAAAATTGTGAAAGTGCTTACCTGAAGGGAAAGGTAGCAACTTTATTTAAACACGGGATTTTTAGTGACTTAAAACCCTAATGAAGGATGAAAAGTGATAGAATTAAAAAAATATTTGAAAACTGGAGTGAAATTAAAATTATTTGAAAGAAAACTAGAGTTTTAAAATTTATTTGAAAATTGAAGTCTCGAAAATTATTTGAAAATTAAATTTAAGAATTGGAGTTTTTGAAATTAAATTTGAAAGAAATTGGAATTTTGAAAATTATTTGAGAATTGGAATTTTGAAAATTAAATTTAAAAATTGGTGTTTTGAAAATTAATTTTTGAAAGAAATTGAAATTTTGAAAATTATTTGAGAGTTGGAGTTTTGAAAATTAAATTTAAGAATTGGAATTTTTGAAATTAAATTTGAAAGAAATTGGAATTTTGAAAATTATTTGAGAGTTGGAGTTTTGAAAATTAAATTTAAGAATTGGAATTTTTGAAATTAAATTTGAAAGAAATTGGAATTTTGAAAATTATTTGAAAATTGGAGTTTTGAAAATTAATTTTTGAAAGAAATTGGAATTTTGAAAATTATTTGAGAGTTGGAGTTTTGAAATTAAATTTAAGAATTGGAATTTTGGAAATTAAATTTGAAAGAAATTGAAATTTTGAAAATTATTTGAAAGTTGGAGTTTTGAAAATTAATTTTCAGAATTGGAAAATTGGGAATTAAATTTAAAAGAAATTGGAATTTTGAAAATTAATTGAGAGTTGAGTTTTGAAAATTAATTTTAAGAATTGGAAATTTGGGAATTAAATTTTAAAGAAATTGGAATTTTGAAAATTAATTGAAAGTTGGAGTTTTGAAAATTAATTTTAAGAATTGGAAATTTGGAAAATTAAACTTTTATATATAAAAGAAAAATGAAAAATTAATTAAAAAAATGAATGTGGTATTTAGGATCCATGCCAAAAGTGGCCATGAGTGGGGCCTGGGGTGCAAAGGTCAAAGACTTCACTTCAAACAGAATCTGGTTCTGGGTTTGATGGGATTCCAACATTATCTTCCAGGTTTGCATTAGGCCTTTTAACAACTCCATTATCTGGGGCTACAGTTCTTCATCCTTCTGTTTTTGAATTCTTTTCAAGATTGACTCAGCACTCTTATTGCGACCAAGATTCTGGCATACAAATCCTTCACTGTTGCTTTGGTTTTGTCCACATAAAGTTCATCATCTCCTCTCACATCCTTGTTTCTCAGTTGTGAACATTTCCTCTTGTAAATTTTTCGAGTACTGTCTCCAGCCTTAATCTCATCATAGAGCTTCTTTTCCTAAGCATACAACCTTCCCAGTGTTAATGAATGGCTTCAGGATGAAGACCGTGATGAGCTACGGTGCCATGTGATAGCTTGGATGAGTTTTTGTCGAGTTCCCTACATGCTCTAACCATGGTACAAAGCTCGAAGATTGCAGATGCATTTATCAATTATGGAGAGCAACGCAAATGCTAGAGAAGCATCTCCATAGTGTGAACCCTTAAACATCTAACCCAAAATGCCACAAATTGAGAACTCCCATAAACGAAGACCACCTCTGCATCTGACTTAACATAAGCAACCCCATTTTACCCGATCTTCACAAAGTTTCCATCTCTCTCGAAAATATTTTTGTTATCATGACCTCTATAGCCAGGGCACCCAAGAAGGGAAGGGGAAGAAAACACGGATGCAGAAACATAGAGAATGGAGGAAAGGTATATAATGGGTGAGTAATCAAACAAGCCACATTTCATTGTTTGCCAACGGACTTGGGTTGGTGAGTGAGCCAAAACGTATTCTAAATAAGAATCAAAACACGGTTGCGAGCATTTCATAAAGAACTAAAACAGAATTGAGCTAATTTCAACAAAACCAATTAAAAATGAAACATGAACACATTATGGCCCAAACCAAACAATCCGAAGATAAATAAATAAAACCAAATGCATGACATGATATCCATACCCAAGCCAATAGTAGATGATACTTAGAATAGCAATAGCAAGAAAGGAAAACAAAGAAAACCCAAAGTAAGGCAACCTGTAGTGGCCATACCTGAGCTCCTTAAGTGAAGCTGTGTCCAGCTTCTTTTCCTTCAGTATTTTTTTTTTTTTTTTTTTTTCTGTTCAACTGCTCCTCAGTTTTTCTACCCACCATCCTTCTCTGTCCATACCTCATATATCACCTCCCCATCCTCTGTTTCTTCCTTCTCCCAAAAGTTGCCACCAGCTTCACTGCTCTTGGTTTAGTGAAAAGATCACTCTCAACCACCACCATGGCAAGGTGGCCATATGTCTCATGCAGCCCGTTCATCGAAGTCATCCCCCACTTCTCTAAAAACATGCTGCCAGCTCCTTCAAAAATATCCCATGAAATGCTACTAGTGAAAGCAAAAAAAAACGAATAGTCCTTAGCCTGCAAAAAGGGGTTTACAATAGGGTAGAAAAATCTTAACAAATTTACAAATAACAAAATAATTCCTGAAAAATTAAAACAGGAACCAGTAATATGTATATATACCATCTTGGAACATCAAATGTGCTAAACGGAGAGAAAGTTAATTTAAAAAAGAGACAATTATGTTTTAGGAGTATATATATATATGACCATCTTGGAACATCAAATGTGTTAAATGGATAGAAAGTTAATTTAAAAAAAAGACAATTATGTTTTAGGAGTAGATAAAACTGATAATGGGTTTAACGTCCACAAAAGGTGTATATATATATATATATATATATATATATAGAACATCAAATGCGTTAAATGGATAGAAAGTTAATTTAAAAAGAGACAATTTAGGAGTAGATAAAACTGATAATGGGTTTAACGTCCACAAAAGGTGTAAAATTTACCTCAAAGGTTAACAAATACTTATAATTGAGTTAAAGGATATGATTTTCTCGTAATGCCAAAAATACCCAAAAGACATAAAAATTGTATAAAATAAATTTATACTGTGTGACTATGTTGTATCATCTACAATGCACCCTACTTGTTTTTTTTGTCTTTAGGTTTTTAATTCTCTAATGATTTATTTTTTAAAATGATAAAAATAAATAAATCAAACTCATGTGCAAAGTAAAATCTTAATTTGAAAAGTTTATTTCAATATATAATTTTAAATTATTTTTCAAAATACAATTTAAAATGAAAATAGTAAAATTACTTTTTAAATGATTTCAACATGATTTTTTATTTCATATAATAACAACATATATTGTATGAAAATTCTAAAATATATACAAAAAACTAAAAAAAAAAAAAACCAATTATTGCTCTCTTTCAAATACATGAAAAATATACTTAAAAAATGTTATTATTAATATTAAATTTTAATGAAAGTTTTATTAATTACTTTCAACAACCTTACTAAAATGTTATATTATTAATAATAAAATAAAATTGGAAAATAAAACTAAAAATAAATTTAAATTTAAATTATAGAAAATATTTTTTATATAAAATTTAATTTATTCAATTATAAAATATAAAAATTAAATTAAATTAGAAAAATTTTAAATTTTAAAGATATAACTAAAAGTCCATTAATATGTCTATTGTACTTTCTTTTTTCAAATTTTTAATTAAAAAAAAAAAGAAATGGAAGAATATTAAAATATTTTTAGAAAATAAATTAAAATTGTGAAATAAATGTAACACTTGGAGATCAAAAGGGGAAAGTAAAAGAGTGAGAGTAAAGAAAAATGAAAGAATATATAAAAGTAAAAGAATCAGAAGGATGAGCTCACATGTAAGGATAAAAATATCGATAATTACAAATATATTGATACTTCGATTTTACGGATATATCAAATATATTGGAGATATTTCAATGGATATTTTGGAAAAAAATTTCAATAAGACTAAAATTGATCGAACCTCATAAAAATGTAAGAAAAACCTCATATAAATGTAATTAGAAGTATAGTAAATTTTAAAGTTATTTTGTTAAAGAATTTGATATATGTATGTGTAGACCCCCATTTAGGCATGGGTCACTTTTTCTCTATTTGTTTTTGCAGATCACATTTCTAGCCAGGTGTCACTATCCCAGCGGGCCACATGTCACATCCTTAGTGGCCATAAGGAATCAACCTCGCTTTTTGAAGTTGCAGTAGGACTTTGACACGTGGAGGAACTTTTTGGAAGGAGGGTCCCACAGGCCATCAGGGGGCGCGAATGAGAGAGAAGAAAAGGTGGTTGCAGAAGGAGTGGTGCAGGAAAGGTGGCTGCGGCAAAGATCGTTAGAAAGGCAAAATCTAGAAAAAAAAGGACAGATCCAGATGGAAGAGGTTTTCTGAAAGAGAAGAAAAAAAAAAAAAAAGAGGAGGGTTTTCTGGAAAGAAAAACGGAAGGAGGTTTTCTGGAAAGAAAAAGAAGAGGAAAAAAAAACGAAAAGGGGTTTTCTGAAAAAAGAGGAACAGAAAAAAAAAGGAAGGGAGAAAAAAAAAGGAGGAAGAGAAGAGAGGAGCAGAAGGTTGAGGGGAAGAGGGGGCATTGGAGAGATATTTTGGAAGAGGAAGATATTTTGAGGGAGAAGGAGATCTTTTCAGTAGGGCTTTTGGCTGGTTTTTTAGAGAACAGTTTGAAGAGAAGGGATTTTTGAGGTTGCTTGAGAGAGGGAGTTGCTATAGGTGAAATATTTTTCTGGGCAAGGTGCCAGGAAGAGCGTAAGAAATCAGCTGGTTCTTCTTTGTGAGAGGAGCCTGGTAGTTGCTGTAGTTGAAGAAGAGGCTTTCAGGTATGGTTGTTGTGGCTCTCCCGTGCATTTTCATTTTTCATATCTCTTATGTCTCATTCTCTATGATTGCTATTCTGTTTGTTGGGATGCTGTGCTTTGATGTTTGTTAGTTTGATATCTAAAGAACTTGTTGTGTTTTTAATGTTTTACTCCATCAAACATCTTCCATCTTAACCCATTGATTGTTAAACTCATGGATAAAATAATGAAATGGGTTTAGCATATTCGTTAAAATGCTCCCTTCTCTGTTCCTATTTCTATTCCCTTGCTCCTCTGTTTTCCTTCAGTTTCCCTCACGTTTTCGCCCCTAGGGTTTCGCTCATTCCACCCGGACATCTCATATCCGGAATTCTTCCCCGCTGCCATTCCACCCGGACATATCACATCCGGAATTCTTCATCGCCCATTCCACCCGGACATCTCACATCCGGAATTCTTCCCCCCGCCATTCCACCCGGACATCTCACATCCGGAATTCTTCATCGCCCATTCCACCCGGACATCTCACATCTGGAATTCTTCCCCGCCGCCATTCCACCTGGACATCTCACATCCAGAATTCTTCCCCCGCCGCCATTCTATCCGGACATTTCACATCCGGAATTCTTCCTCGCTGACATTCCACCCGGACATCTCACATTCGGAATTCTGTCTGGCCAACGTTCTACCTTATCCGGATGTCTCACATCCGGAATTCTTCTCCGCTGACATTCCACCCGGGTATCTCACATCCGGAATTCTGTCCAGCCGACGTTCCACCTTTTTCTTCATCCTTAGAGCATTTTCTTTAGGTTCCAAAATCACATTTTTAATAAAACTTTACTGCCACTTTTATTTCTGGCAAGCAATTTTCATACTTCCTCTGTTTTTAAAATGTTTTGAAATAAGCAAGGAATCAAATTCCGTAATTCCGAACAATGGAGTTATCGGAATTGATTCAGGCAAGATAAAACGGGCTTTGGTGGGGGCCCCACATACATGATCTTATGATCGATTGATTGATTGATTGTTTGCTTTGATTATCATACATGATTGATTTGCCCTACTCTCTAACATACATGCGATTATTCCTTAACTGTGCACTAACATCACTTCTTGATAGCGCTTTATGGATCGCTGCCTAGGTACGCATCCACATCCGCTCGGGTCATTTTTTGTATGCATGTTTAGATTCTCATATGTGCATGGTAGTTCCGGGTATTCATTGATTTCCTCATCAATTGTCATGCTAGCTTCATTTTATTAGTAGAGACCCAACTTTAGGGACTTAGAGGGATGCTATGGTCTTTACCGTACCTTCCCGATAAGTAACCTGACCCCCGAACCCGATCTGATTTTTCGTAGACCGACCTTTTCCAAAACAAGGAGTCACACTTAGGGTTTTTCTTTCTTATTTTGTTTACCCTTTAAAAATAAAACAAAAATAAGTGGCGACTCCAAGTCATTTTTTTAATCAAATAAAAATCAATTTTTCCAAAATAAAAATTGAGCTCGCCATTCGAGTGGGAAACACATTGAGATAGATCGAAATGCGGGGTCCACAGTATGATATAATTTGCAATATTAAATTTAATTGTATCGTGTCAATTAGAAACGTGAATTTTGTAGATGTACACTCATTTAAGTTATGTTTGGATGCAATTATAAAAAATTCTTATAAATTTAATTAGAGTTTTTTTTTACTAATTTAGATAACTTTATTCAAGCTTATAAATTTTTAAAAAGATTAATATAAAAAATTTTAAAATGTTATTTCTTATAAAAGTTTTTTTTTTTATCTTATACATGAAATTTTTTTATATTTAACAAAAAAAAATACTAATATTACTTTTTTTAAATTATGAACTTCAACTTCATGTTTGGAGTCAAATAAAAAACAAGAAAGGATCCCAAACCAACCCTTAATTTAACTTGGTAAAATTTAATCACATAATTTTAGCTCAATTAATAAAAATGAAAAAAGAACAACAGGGTTCCATTTCTTCTCATATTAATCAGCATGGTAAGACGATCCTTGAAAGGAAAAAGAAATGGATGAAAGTGAGAGTTGGGTTCGAGAATTCTTGTAATGGAAACAAATATAGGAAAAAATAATGAATTACAAATGGCTCAAAATTACTATACTAAGCAGGAAAGGAAAGAATAGGGAAGACTTGCAGGATGGTGAAAATGAGATTCGTGTTTCATTTAAAATCTATCTTTTTGGATTTGACCTTCTATAATTTAAGAATCTATTTAAGATAATTTTATAATTTTATTTCCTTTAAAAGTTTCCCCGACGATTTTTCTCTAAAAGTCATCGCCAAATTTTTGTCGAAATATCAACGATTAATTACAGCTTATGGTGATTTTTTCTTAAATTTTGCTTGGTCTTGTTTCGTTTCCGTGATCCCCAATATAGGATATATCAGCAATATGTTGCCAATATATATATATATGAAAATTTTCGTTCTTGACCACAACCATACTCACTTTTCTTGATTTTCTTCAAGGGTATTTTATCTTTTATATTTCATGTCCTTGGTATCAATTATGCTAAATATGTGGACATTAGATCCATTATCTACCTTAACTAACCCTAAATCATAATTGCCCCATTATCTATCTTAACTAACCCTAAATCATAATTGCCCCAAAAAGAAATGTTCACTATATTAAAGATAAATAATTGAGGAGATTGACTAGAACACAAATATAATAGTAAACCCTAAACAGTGGGCTAGAAACTCCTCAAACAATGGATTGTTACTGTATACGACCAACATGCTAGTCGAAAGTTATCGTATTTCGGACCCATGCGAATTGTAAAGAAATCTTATTATTGAATAAATAACTTACTAGATTATAAATAACCTTACAAAGATAACTCAAATAGAACTGAAAGTAATCTATATTTAACAATCCTAGAAACATGGTCTATGACTAAAAAATAAATCAAACTAAACAGCACATCCCTTATCAATAGGGAATACTAACAAATCAATAACAAACTACCTAAAACAAATACTTTAACATCCTCCCTTAAACTGAATGCTTTAGCAATCAGTTTACTCCAGGATCCAAACAAACACCTAACAAATCACGTATTTTCAAGAATGCATCAAGCTTTAGAGGTTTAGTCATTATATCAGCAACTTGCTCATGCGTATGACAATGAACCATCTCTACAATTCCATCTTTTGTAATCTCATGAAGGAAATGAAAACGAACATCAATGTGTTTGCGGCGACCATGCATCACTAGATTCTTAGAAAGCTTGATTGTTGAACTGTTATCACAATAAACTATTGTAGAATCATGTTGAGCATGGTTGAGACCTTCCAATATCCTTCTTAACCATATTGCTTGACAAGCACATGAAGTTGTAACAATAAACTCAGCTTCAGTAGTGGACAAGGAGACCACATGTTGTTTCTTTGAGGACCAAGACATTACTCCTGAACTCAACATAAACACATAACCTAAAGTGTTTTTCCTATCATCTAAATCCCTAGCATAATCACTATATGTGTAGGCAATCAATTCCTCATTTCCTCCCTTCTCGTATAACACACCAAAATCAATGGTACCTTTCAAGTACCTTAATATCCTCTTTGCTGATTGAAAATGAAGTTTGATAGGGCAGTCCATGAATCTGCTAATGAGACTCACCACAAACATAACATCCAGTCGAGTGGTAGTCAAATACATAAGATTTCCCACAATCTTCTTATAGAAAGAACTGTCAATCCTCACTCCATCTCCATTTTTCGTAAGCTTGAATCTAGGAACCATAGGGTTGTGAACTAGATTGCACTTGTCCATGTTGAACCTTTCCAATACCTCCTGTGTGTATTTCTTCTGACTAATAAAGATGTCATTTGATCTTTGCATCACCTCAATGCCAAGAAAGTATCTCATTTTTCCAAGATCAATCATATCAAACTCAAACATCATGGATTTCTTAAACTAAGCGAACATAATTTCATCATTCCCAGTAAATATAAGATCATTCACATAGAGACACACAATCAAGATCTTACCTCATTTTCTAGTCTTGATGAACAAAGTATGTTCATAGTGGCATTTCTTAAATCCTTCCTTCATAAAATAGGACTCTATACGACTATACCAAGCTCGCGGAGCTTGTTTAAGTCCATACAAAGCCTTTTTTAATATGTACACCTTTTGCTCATTGTCCTTCTATTCATAGCCAAGAGGATGTTTGACAAAGACTTCTTCACTTAGTTCACCATGTAAGAAGGCTGACTTAACGTCTAACTAGTAGATCGTCCACTCCTTTAGAGCTGCAAGAGAAATCACCACTCGAATTGTATCTAACTGAGCTACAAGTGCAAAAACCTCAATATAATCCACCTCATGTTCTTGAATGTAACCCTTTGCTACCAATCGGGTCTTGTACTTACCCACTTCTCCATTCTCATTGAACTTTGTCTTATAAACCCATTTTACCCCAACTTTCTTTGCTTTAATAGGTAAATCTATCAACTCTCATGTATCATTCCTTTCTATGGCTTCTATCTCTGCATCCATTGTTTTTATCCATTTCATACTTTTCACAGCATCACCAAATGAGACTGGATAACTATAGGAAAACAAAGCTTGGTATGCAGTGTTTTTTTCCTTAGATAGACCTTTTCCACTTTCGTAATCTCTCATCCAATCTAGTGGCCTTCTGATTCTTCATTCATTAGGATTAAGTGAATTTTCTTCATTTGACTCATCTGAATCATTACCCTCCATATTTTCCATTGTGGTGTCATGGTGATCAGCTTCAATAATTCCTCTATTGGTATCAACTGAGACTGCTTCTTTGTCACTTTCTCTCTAGTCTAGATCAGCTATAATGGCTTCTTCATGACTCTTGTTCCAATCCCAACTGTTTTCTTCTTTAAACTTTACATCTCTATTTACTATTATCTTCCAAAAGACTAGATTATACAATCTATATGCCTTCGACTCCTCACTAACTTCAAGTAGAACACATCTCACACTCTTGTCATCAAGTTTAATCCTCTTACTATCAAGAATATGAACATGTGATATGCAGCCAAACACCCAGAAGTGATCAACTGATGGTTTAGATCCACTCCAAGCTTCTTCTGGAGTCATGTCTTTTACTACTAGAGTTGGACTTCTATTCAAAACATAGACAGTCCAATTAACTGCTTCAGGCCAAAAAGTTTTTGGAATTTTCTCCCTAAAAGCATGCTTCACACCATATTCATAATAGTTTGGTTCTTTCTCTCTACAACACCATTCTATTGTGGAGTATATGCAGCTGTCAGTCGTCTATGTATGCCATTTTCCTTACAAAAATTTGTGAACTCGTGTGATGTGAATTCTCCTTCACGATTAGTGCGAAAGGCCTCTTATATATGAACCAATTTCTTTCTTAACACTACTCTTAAAAATCTTGAAATTGATGAAAGCTTCCAACTTCTCTACCAAGAAATAAACCCAAATTTTGTAGCTAAAATCATCAATGAAAGTGATCAGGTACCTTTTCTTACTATTTGAAGTGAGGTTGATTGGTCCACAAATGTCGACATGCACTAGTTGAAGAATATGAGAAGCCCTTCATGTGCTCTCTTTTGGAAATGGATTTCTTCATTGTTTTCCTACCAAGCAGTCTTCACAAACCTTCGAAGGAGCTTGAAATTGTGGCAGTCCATTCACCAGTCTTTTCTGCTAAAGAGTCTTCAAGCCATTGAAGCTTAAATGTCCATATCTAAGGTGCCAAAACTAAGCTTGATCCTCTGTAAGAGAAGAAAAGCAGATTTCTTCTTTTAGCAGTTTCTGAGCATGCAAGATAAACATTTTATTTGAGGACACTGCAGTCTCCACGATTAATCCTCTCTCTGGATGATAAATCTTACATTTCCCATGTTGTATGAGAATTGCAAGCCCCTTCTCTTGTAGTTGTCCCAAACTTAGCAAATTATTCTTCAATCCCGGGACATAAAACACCTCAGTGATGACCTACACAATTCCATTCACAAGCGTTCGTATATTTCCTTTTCCTATCACAACTATGCTTGAATTGTCTCCCAACTTTACAGAAGTGCTGAAACTCTCATCAAGCTTAGAGAAAAGTTCCTTCTTGCCACACATATGGTTACTACAACCTGAGTCAGGAAACCATAACTCCTCTTTGCTAGCTTCCTTGACATCCACATGTACTATTAACAGTATTTCTCCACTAGCTTCTGCATAGTGTGCCTTTGTCTCTGTCTCCTTGTTTGGACATTCATATTGAAAATGTCCAAGCTTATGGCAATTGTAGCACTCAATGGTAGACTTGTCAAAGCTTTGTCTACCTCTACCTCTTTCTCTTCCTTTAAATCCACCGCGACCTCGTCCTCTTCCTCTTGATTGTTCTTCCACAAAATGGTCATTCATGCGTTGTTCACGCACCAGAAGACTGCTTTGTAGCACATCAATTGATAAGGTGTCTAAATCATTAGACTCCTCGATAGAGCACACAACATAGTCGAATTTAGGAGTCATAGATCTCGAAATCTTTTCAATGACCACAACATCTTCCATCTTCTTACCATGAACCCTCATCTTGTTGGTTATAGTAAGGGTTTGAGCAAAGTGCTCATTCACAGATTCCCCTACCTTCGTGTTGAGCATCTCAAATTCCTTTCGAAATGCTTGTCGTTGTGCATGTTGCACCCATGTCGTCCCTTGGTACTTCTGCTTCAAAGAGTCCCAAATGCTCTTTGTTGTATCCTTGTTCAGAATGGTCTTTAGGACTAATCAATCAATGGCTTGTAATAGATTATTTTTAACCTTCAAATCCTTTAGTTTTGCATCTTCAATCACCTTCCTTTGTTCTTCAGTGAGTTCTGCCCCTGTTTCTGCTGTAGGGATCCCTTGTTCTATCAAGTTCCAATATTCCTTCGAGCGCAAAAAATTCATGAGCATACACCAGTGATCATAGTGTCCATCAAGTTTTAATTTGGAATTGCTGGTTGCACAAAGTTACTTTCAGTTGCCATCCTTACTACTACACTCTTAGAAGACTGTTGTTTCTCAGGTTTTGATCAAGCCCAGTGATGTAGCTCTGATACCAAATGTAAAAAAATCTTATTATTGAATAAATAACTTATTGGCTTATAAATAGCCTTACAAAGATAACTCAAATAGAACTTAAAGTAATCCACATTTAATAGTCCTAGAAACATGGTCTATGACTAAAGAATAGATCAAACTAAACAACACATCCTTATCAATAGGGAATACTAACAAATCAATAACAAACTACCTAAAACAATAGTTTAACAAGAACTTGGCTTCTCTTAGAAACTCACCATACAATAGGTCGTTGAAGACTATCCACAGACACGGTGGATCGTAGGAGGTTGTTGCCTTTTGGACCCATAAACCCCTCAAGATGGTTTTTTTTTTGTGTTGCCATCAACATTTCCTCACCCATGGGAAGACAACGAAGAATATTTTGAGATTTGCAGGTTGGTGGCTTAGATGGGGAACTCAGATGGGCATTGGTCGTGGTGGTGTTTAGGATGAACTAGTAAGTTACTGGGTTCAGGCTTTTCTATATAAGATGGGCTTAAATTTGGGAACAATTTGAATGATATATGAGAGGTGCTTGAGGTAGGCTATGTGGGCTTCCATTTGGGCTTAAAGGGTTTGGAAAATAAAATATGATAAACACCTCACACTTTTAGTAATAGTATAGATGATTTCATTATAAATTTAAAACTATCTTTTGAAACTACAGTTTTTAAATTTAAAGCTTAAACAACAATTCCCTTACACCAAATGTGAGAGATTGCACAATTAAAATCAAATACTGAAGTGAGGGTCTCACTTTTTGATATTGAAATCCATTGTTGATGTCCCTAAATCTCAAATAGTTTTGTAAATTAACTTAATGATTTAATAATTTAATTAGATAAGTAATAAAATTAATTGTTTTTAGTAAGATAATTAAATGTCATGATTTAAAGTTAAAAAACAATTTTAAATATTAAGCCAAAATAATTCACTTATTCTTAATTTTATTTTATTTGTTATATTTAATAAAAGTATATCTTATGTCTTTGATATATTTTTTATAATTTCTATTTTATGATATATCTCTAATATTTTAAATGTGGATACTTAATAAATAAATTTACTATATAAATTAGTAGAAATAAGTATTAGTTAAAATTAATAAAGGTGAATTTATGAATTTAATTAGAATTTATTTTAAGTTAATTTTATCAAAGAATCTTCACATTTAAAGTCAAAATCAAATAATAAATTTTAAGTTAATAACTTATAAATAATTTAATACAAAATCAACTTAAATTATTAAATAGTCAGGATTTCATTACTTATTCCATCAATTTAAATAAGATTTTGGAGTCCAACAAGTAACTATCTTTGGACTCCTCTTAATATTTTTCTAAATTTATTCTCTTTTATATGGGTATAGTTCTTTTACTGATGGATTTAATTTCTACCAAATCATAATATATAAATGTATTAATATTTTTATTTCATTGAATAAAAATTATTATATTAATGGTTAAAAAGATATGCCAAAAAGTGAAATAA
The DNA here is from genome assembly GCF_030704535.1 of Vitis vinifera. Taxonomy (NCBI): domain Eukaryota; kingdom Viridiplantae; phylum Streptophyta; class Magnoliopsida; order Vitales; family Vitaceae; genus Vitis; species Vitis vinifera. Next base: position 1,967,297 of record NC_081819.1, read on the forward strand.
AATTTGATTACTTTTTTAATTCATATTTCATTAGCTTTATATCTTACCATTTTTGTTTACACTTTATTATTCTATATTTTATCATTATCTAAGTAGTACTCATTATATTATTACATGTATATAACAGCTTGGCCAAGTGGTAACCCGGGTTGATCCTTTTGGTGCTTGCTTGGGTTCCAGAGCTCTCATTCACAAAAGTTCAATCAAACCTTACCTTCGGTAAAAATTTAAAAACAAACAATCAAGCAAAACAAAAGAGATACAATTAAAAAAAAAAAACAAAGACTATGAGTCTTTTTTACGGAGCTTTTAAAAACTCATAACACTGTTTAATTATTGTTCTTTATTTTCAGTTTTTCAAAAAACAAAGTGAAATAGATAACAACTTTTAAAGAATAAGTAAAAATTTTTTTTACTAGTTTTTAAAACCAATAAAAACACATACATACTCTATTATTATTTTTTTACATATGAACATTATTTTTATTTTTTTTTACATTAGACAAATTAACTCCAAATTAAATAAGACTTAATGCGTTGGATTTGCTAACAAGTCTTTTAAAATAATTTAAAACTCAAATAATAAACTCATTAATACCAAAAAATTATGAACAAAAATTGATTTAAAACAACTTTATTGTTTCTCTTTTATATAAAATTATTATTTTTCGTTTTTTTTTTCACTAGACAAATGAACTCCAAATTAAATAAGAGTTAATGTGTTAGATTCATTAACAAGTCTAATAATTTTTAAGAATAATTTAAAAATAAAATAATAAACTTATTAATACCATAAATTTATAGATAAAAATTGGTTATAATGACTCTATATATATATTTTTTTGCATATGATTAAACTTTTATAAATTTTTCCACTAGAAAAATGAACTTCAAATCAAGTGACACTTTTTATTGAATTTATTAATGAATTTAATAAAAAAATTAAAATAATTTGGAACTCAAAAATAATTCTAATCATTGAAAAAAAAAATAAGAGAGGAAAACTGATATACAATGAGTCATGACTTTACTATTTATCTTATACACACAACTATTTTTTTTTAAAAAAAAAAATTCAATAAGTAAATAAATTATAAATTAAGTAAAACATAATTAATACTTTTAAATTTTTAATAAACCCTTTAATTTTTATAAATAATTTGCAATAAAAAACCAGTCCAATTAATTATAGATTAAATTAAAACATTGGAGAGTATTATGTTTAAAATTGAATACTAAATGTGTGCATATGTAATAAAAAAACATGACTCATTTATATGTTAAAAAAGTAAAACTTTATTCATTATTCATTTTAAATAAAATATTATTGTCAATTAGTATTATTCATTTTTAACAAAAAAAAAAAAAAAAGAAATTGTAAAGATGTTAATATCATTATGTTCTAACATATAATAAAATAGTATATTTTCTACTAAACATATAATTTATGATTTTATTATAATATTACTAAAAACTATTTATTTTTTAATTTATTTCTAATTACAAAATTATTTTTATTTTCAATAAGACTTCAATTTTTAAAAACAAGCATAAGAAATCATGGTCAAACAAGAAATTTTTTTAAAAAATAATTAAAGTACTTATTTGAATTGTATTAAAAATAAATATTAAAATTATTTTTATCTTATAGTAATTTTTGTTTCACTAGAATAAAAAAAAATTGTTTCGTAATTAAAAAAAATATTTATCTTTAAATCATACATAATCGTATATTTAATTTTAAATTTTTAATAAGACTTAACTTAAATTTGATTTCATATTATTATAAATTAAGTTTATAAAAAATTTTATAAAATAAAAGTAAGACATTGTTTTTAAAAACAATTCAAATTCTTTCATCCAAACAAGGTTTTTGCTTTTTGTTTTTTGTTTTAAAAAACCATTTTTTTTAAACAACTAATTGCCATACACCCTTGTTTTAAAAAAAAAAATTTAATTGTTTTTTGTTCTCTATTTTGAAAACAATTTTTAAAAACACCGCCAAAGAGGGCCTAATTTGATAATTCTTTTCAATTTATAAAAACTATTTTCAAAAACTTTTTTTTTTTTGGTGATTTCTAGAACAAATCTTTGTTCGGGAATTTCAAATGTTTTTAACTCATTTTTTTTATATGTTAAAATATGTTTTAAAAATAAATTTTATATTTACTGCTTTTTTTTAATCATTCTCTATATTTGTTTAATTATTTTTTAAAACAATCCTAAGTGAAAATAATTAAAAGATGTTCTTTACAAATACCATGTTTTCTATTTATAAGAACAAAAAATAATTTTATGTTTTGTTATTTACTAAACACATCTATGCTACCTATATAAAAGCATAAGGTGTTTGTCACATTGTTATTTCCAAAAATACACCTATTAATACTTATTATCAACTTAAATGGAAATTTAATCTTTTCATCTACCTTCATTTTCAATTCCATGAACAGTTTCATTCATAGTTTAATTTAGGGTTTAATTATTTGACATAACAAAAATTCGTAATGTTCATAACTTGATTATGATTTCATATTTAAATTGAAATTGGCCTCACAAATCTATAAAATAACCGAAATATTGAATCCTAAAACTACTTTCACGAACCTAAAAAATAACTGAAAGTTTAATCTTTTCTATTTCATCAACCAATTTAGGGTTTTACAATAAATTTGTAGGTTCATAACTTGATTTTTTTTTTTATTTCATATTCAAATTCAATCTTGAAACTTCTTTATGAAACTGTAAGAGAAGAGGTTAATGAAGTTTAAGGTGTTTGTCATGTTTTTATTTTCAAAAATACCCTTGTTAATACTAATAATCAACTTAAATGAACATTTAATCTTTTCATTTATCTTCATTTTCTATTTCATGAACCAGTCCATTAAGAGTTTAATTCAGGGCTTTAATTATTTTACATAACAAAAATCTATAATGTTCATAACTTGATTTTGATTTCATATTTAGATTGAAATTCCCTTACAAACCTATAAAAATAACTAAAATATTGAATCCTGAAGCTACTCTCACAAACCTAAAAAATAACTCAAAATTTAATCTTTTCTATTTCATTAACCATTTCTTCAATAGGGATTTAATCGAAAATTTGTATTTCCATAACTTAGATTTTGTATGTCCATAACTTGATTTTGATCCTGAAACTGCTTCAAAAAATTGTGAGAGAAGAGGTTTATCTTTGTGGGAAACCTCTCAAATTAGGCATTCAGTTCCTCATTGAAGATCTCCAACTTCTGCTTGTTGATCTGAACCTGGCGAGGCTCGTGGGAGTCTGTTTTTTCATTTGAACTTGACAGGTTGGAATAGTCTTAAACATTGTCGGAGGCCGATGGGGCAGACTCCTGATCTAAAACATTGGAGGTCGATGAGGCTCATCTTAGACTGTAATATATTGGTCGAATCGAATGATGGCTTGGCATCCGAACCTGCAAATTCAACTGGCACAGCTGCCTTTCAATCGCATAAGCTGCGAACCTTCTGCCAGTGGTCCAGTGTCCCCTCTAGAGCCCTCTGGGAATATGCCCTAAGCTTGCTAAAAAACCTTGTCTTTACATTAGCTTGTAGGGACCTCGTCCTTCAACCTGTTCAATGGAGTATCGCCTAGGATCAACTGACTTGATGTTTATTAGTCTCAATCATGGAGTCTGATTTATTTACGAAGAGAAGTCTAATCTTGGTAAGAGATTATAAAAAAAATTTCTATTGAGATTTGATTTCTTTTGATTTTTTTTAACAAAACTTATTTTTTTCTTTATATATATATATTTTGTTTTTGATTGAATAATTTGATATATTATATATTTTTCTTTGATATAAAATTATTTAATTTAATCTAGATGCTATTTTATATTTTTAGAAACAAAAAATTAATAATAAGTTCTATAAAATAGATAATAGTTTTTAAAATTGAATTAAAAACAAAAAAATAATAATTAGTTCTATAAAATATATAATGGTTTTTAAAAACGAAATAAAAATATAATATTTAAAAATTATTTTTAACTACATAATATAAGTCTAATTTTTAATTTTAATATAAATTTTTTATTTTATTTTATTACAAGAAAGTATATGGAATCAACTATTAATTTTTCTATTAACTCGTAACTTTGTTTTGTTGCCCCTCATAATTTGAAAAACACCCCTTATTTTTTAAGTTTCTTATTAATTGTGTTCCATTTTTTTTTTACTTCATTTTATTTTCATTACTTTGTCTTTTCTCCTTTCATTATTTAACTAATATCAATTCTTTAATTTCTATGAAACATTCAATTTTAGTTCATTAATAAATATTAATTTTGATTTATTGAATAAAAATTAAGGAAACAATACCAAAAAAAGAAAAAAATGCTAATAATTATTTAATGTTATTGTGGATCCCGCATTTTGGCTCATGCGCTTCCACTCGATGGCGAGCTAGATTTTTATTTTATTTTAAAAAAATAATTTTATTTTTAAGAAAATGACTTGGAGTCGCCACTTATTTTTGTTTTATTTTTAAAAGGTAAACAAAATAAGACAGAAAACCCTAAGTGTGACTCCTTATTTTAGAAAAGGTGGTCTGTGAAAAACCGGATCGGGCTCGAAGGTCAGGTTACTTATCGGGAAGGTACGGTAAAGACCGTAGCACCCCTTTAAGTCCCTAAAGTGGGGTCTCTACTAATAAAATAAAACAATTATGGTAATTGATGAGTAAATCAATAAATACTCAGAATAATAGTGCACATATGGGAACTAGAATATGCATAGAGAATGATCAGAGTGAGAGTGGATACATACCTGGGCAACGAGCCACCATGCGCTATCAAAAGAGGAGGTTAGTGCACAATAACGATCACAAGCTATGTCACACACGCCATTAAGCATAATAAGAAATCATCAAATATCACATTCCACTAAGATTCATTTTTTAATAAAGCTTCTCCGATGTTGGGCACCCACCCAAAACTCATTTTATTTTGCATAAATTCAATTTTGTAATTCCATCCGATATGACTGATTTTTTATTTTTTACATTCAACAAATGCCATTAATTCTCTCTCACAACATATTCATATTGATTTTTTATTAAGACAAACAACCACTTACCAATTCCCTTTTACATTGAAATTTTTTATTCGCATAAATAAACACTAATATTTCGCATATTCATGACTGATTGCATTGATTTCAAGATTCCATATTAACATCAAAAACCACATTCCATTTAACTTCTATGGCCGGCCACTTTGAATTTTTAATTCAACAACAAACATACCACTAGATCAATCCTCCATGGCTGCCACTTGATCTCCAATCTCAATGATTTCTTTAATTTAATAAACACATCCCATTAACACCACTCACAGTCAGCATGAATCACCATGGCCGACACTCATTCTCATTCCACTGATTTTAAGAATTAACACTCTTCCATGTCTACCATGCATTCATTTTATTTTTAAACCTCAAACAAACACTTGTTAAAAATCAAACAAAATGAATACCCTAATTTCATATATACTGGAATATTTAACAAGGTGAATACCCTAATTTCATATATACTGGAATATTTAACAAGGTGAATACCCTAATTTCATATATACTGGAATCTCCTGATTAAAAACAATGAGTAGAAAAATAATAGCGGAAGCATACCTGAATCCATTGAAGGAGAAACCTTATAGGAAGAAAACCCTTTGAGATGGTCTTCCAATTCTAGCCACTAGATTCTGTGTCAATTTCTCTCTGAAAGGATTTTCAGAAATTGGAATGCGTAGTCGTAGAATGGAGACCATAACCCTATTTATAAACCGCTAGGGCAGTTTTAATTTTATCACAATTATATTTCTGCCCCTCATAGAAATAATAATTATCTAATGGTATCTACACAATAATCTCATGACAACTATACCCTTAAGCCAATTAATCAATTATTAATTAGATCACTATATTTAGGCTTAATTAAATGATAGCACACACATTTTAATTATTTACATGTGTGGCCCAAATTATAGATTAATTACAAAAATTAATCTAACAATCTCCCACTGGGCCACATGCATATGTAATCAAATAAATGTGCTTAACCTTATGAGCTCAAAATTTGCTATCATGTCCTTAGGGTATATCCGAACAATCTCATCCATTAACTATACTGACATAGGATCAAGGTGGCCTTTGTTACATCAATCGTTACTAGACCAATCAATGGTCACATATATCTGCACAGCTAAATGACATAGATCAATCATGAGTGCATAGCATGGAAATTACATGCAATGTGATCTATTCATGCCTATTTCCAACTGGTCCTACTTAACTTTATTGAGATCAAATCTTTAGCATAATTTAATAGACTGCAATAAAATGAATACTTTATTTCTGCAGAACACAATCCAAATGTATAGATAAAGTCTAAACATAACATAGAGCAATATACAATGAATAATATAAACTCCCACTAAATTTGGATATCCTTAAATGAGACAACACCCATATGAGCAATGTGCTCATGAAAGACCTTGGGTGGTAATCTCTTTGTAAGCAGATCCGCTATCATGGAGTTTGTTCCAATATGCTCTATGGATATCTATCCACTCTGTACTTTTTCTTTTACAACTAGGAACTTGATATCAATGTATTTTGATTTTGTAGAACTCCTGTTGTTATTGGAATATAAAACTGCTGATTTATTGTCACAAAATATCTTCAGTGATCTTTCAATACCATCCAGAACACGCAGCCCAGTGACAAAATTTCGTAGCCATATTCCTTGATTGGATGCCTTATAACATGCTACAAACTCTGCTTCCATGGTGGATGAAGTTACGAGTGTCTGTTTGGCAGACCTCCATGAAATTGCTCCACTAGCCAACAGATAAATATAACATGATGTGGATCTTCTGCTGTCTTGGCATCCAGCAAAGTCGGAGTCGGAATACCCAATGAACTCTAACTGATCCAATCTCCTATATGTAAGCATGTACTCTTTTGTTCTCTGTAAATATCTCATAACCCTCTTGGCTGCTCTCCAATGATCCATTCTAGGGTTACTTAGATATCTGCCTAACATGCCAACAATGTACGCAATATCCGGACGTGTACATACTTGAGCATACATTAGACTCCCCACAGCCAAAGCGTAAGGAATCTTCTGCATTTCTTGACTTTCTAAACTATTTTTAGGGCATTGATTAAGACTGAATTTGTCTCCTTTAGTGACAGGGGTATCACCTGGTTTGCTATTTTGCATGCCATACCTTTGGAGGACTTTATCAATATAGGTCCTTTGTGACAATCCTAAAATACCCCTAGAACGATCTCGGTGTATCTGGATTCCTAAGATAAAGGAGGCATCACCAATATCTTTCATCTCAAAATGTTTTGATAAAAATCTCTTGGTGTCGTGCAATATGCTAATATCATTTGTGGCTAGCAATATGTCATCGACATATAAAACCAGGAAAATATACTTACTCCCACTAAATTTGTGATACACACATTCATCCATAAGATTTGCCTCAAAACCATATGAGACAATAATTTGATGAAACTTGAAGTACCACTGACGAGAAGCTTGCTTGAGCCCATAAATGGATTTAGTTAATTTACAAACCATATTCTTTGAGTTTTTGGACACAAAATTTTATGGTTGTACCATATAAATTGTTTCATCAATGTCACCATTGAGAAACGCTGTTTTAACATCCATTTAATGTAACTCAAGATCATAATGTGCAACTAGTGCCATGATTATCCTGAAAGAATCCTTCGTAGAAACTGGAGAGAAGGTCTCTTTGAAGTCAATTCCTTCTTTTTGAGTAAAGCCTTTAGCTACAAGACGTGCTTTATATCTTTCTACATTACCATTTGAATCCCGCTTGGTTTTAAATATCCATTTACAACCAATGGGCTTCGTACCAACTGGTAATGGGACAAGTTCCCAAACTTTATTATCTTGCATAGATTTGTACTCTTCATTCATGGCTTCAATCCATTTCTGAGAGTTGGAACTTTTCATGGCTTGCTGGAAGTTGATTGGATCATCTTCCATCATTCCACTTTCTACCTCACGTTCCTGGAGATATACGATATAATCGTCCGAAATTGCATTTCTCCTCTCTTTAGTGGATCTCCTTAATGGCATATTTTCTTGAGGTTGTTGAGTTTGTTTTTCAGGAGCAATGTCCTCATTTGCAATTAAGGGTTGAACAATATTGTCTGTTGGTTGAGGATCCAAATTTACTTCTTGATCAATGATAGGTAGTGAAATCTGTACATTATCAAAAGCAATAGTAGATCCCTCTTCCTCCTCAAAGACAATATTCCTAGCCTGATTTCTCCCCCCAAACTCAACATCCTCAAAAAATGTTGCAGTTCCCGTCTCAAAAATTGACCTAATAGTAGGATCATAAAATTTAAAACCCCTTGATCGCTTTGCATAGCCAATAAAGTAGCTGCTAACTGTTTTAGAGTCCAATTTCTTTTCATGAGGCTTATAAGGTCTCGCTTCAGCTGGACATCCCCAAATATGAAAATGCTTTAAACTGGGCTTTTGACCCGTCCAAAGCTCATAAGGCGTTTTAGCAGCCGCTTTAGTTAGCACCCGATTTAGGATATAAGCTGCCGTTTTGAGTGCTTCACCCCAAAGTTTTTCGGGTAAAGTAGAATGACTAATCATACTCCTTACCATGTCCTTAAGAGTTCGGTTTCGTCTTTCTGCTACACCATTCATGCTAGGTGATCCTGGCATGGTGTATTGAGGGACGATCCCACATTCCTCTAGGTATTTAGCAAATGGTCCTGGACGTTGTTCACCTGATCCGTCATATCTACCATAGTATTCACCACCACGGCCAGATCTGACGCTCTTTATTCTTTTGTTGAGTTGTAACTCAACTTCTGCTTTAAATGTTTTGAACACGTCCAATGATTGTGATTTCTCATGTATAAGAAATAGGTAGCCATATCTTGAATAGTCGTCTATGAATGTTATAAAGTACTGTTGACCATTCCAAGATGCCGTAGGGTATGGTCCACAGATATCTGTATGAATTAATTCTAAGACATCTGTTGCTCTATTGGCACTTAATTTCTTTGTTTTGGTCTGTTTTCCTTTAATACACTCAACACAAATATCAAAATCTGAAAAGTCAAGTGAATCCAAAATCCCATCGGACACAAGTCGCTCAACTCTAGATTTAGAGATATGACCTAGGCGTTTGTGCCACAATGAGGCCGAATTATCTTTATTCAATTTACGTTTTGTACCTCGTGATTCCACATGCAAGGTTTCATTATAGGACAGAACAGTTTCCAACAAATATAGATTATCATAAACATTAAGTAAACCGGTTCCTACAGCATTTGAATTAATAGATAATGTAAATCTATTGTTTCCAAATGAACAACAATAACCTGATTTGTCCAAAACAGAAACTGAAATTAAATTCCGTCTGAAAGACGGTACAACAAAAGTATCTATTAAATCCAAAAAATAACCAGATTTCAATAATAATCTAAAGTGCCCTATTGCCTCTACTTCTACCGACTGACCGTCTCCAACATAGATGCATCTTTCAGCATCACTTGGTTTTCGGTAACTCAGGCAACCCTGCATAGAAACACAAATGTGAGTAGTAGCACCAGAATCTAACCACCATGTGTTTCTAGATACTGAAGCTAAATTAACTTCAGAACAGACCAAAGTAAGAAATATACCTTTCTTAACACGCCAAGCAGCATACTTGGTACATTCCTTCTTAGTATGTCCAGGCTTATTACAGAAGAAACATGTTACCTCAACTTTCTGTTTCTTTTGTTCTGGACCATTAGAAGCAGCAACCTTATTATCCTTATTCTTTCGTTTGCCCTTATCCTTGGAAGTGCTAGCCAGATGAGCACTTTCGGTCTTGTCTTGCTTCAATCTCTCTTCCTCTTGCACACAGAATGAAATGAGCTCATTAAGAGTCCATTTATCCTTTTGACAGTTATAACTGACCTTGAATTGATTAAATTGTGCAGGAAGAGAGATGAGAACCAAATGCACGAGTAAATCATCAGATAACTCGAGTTTCAAAGCCTTAAGTTTTGAAGCAAGATAAGACATCTCCATGATGTACTCCCGAACATTACCCTTGCCTTTATACTTCATTGAAATCAAGCTTGCTAAAAGCGTGCTCGTTTCAGCCTTATCGTTTTTGGCAAAACGTTTCTGAATTTCTGCAAGGAAGTCACTGGCATTAGTAACCTCATTGGTTACCGCACCCCTGAAAGCTTCTGGAATGCCGCGCTTCATGATCATAAGACTTAGCCTATTTGAACGTTCCCACTTACCCCAATAAACCTCATCCTCTTGAGTACTTTCCTCATTGAGTTCATCGGGTTTGGGCATTCTCAAGGCTAAGTCTATATCCATGCAGCCTAAGAGAATCATCATATTCTCTTTCCAGTCCTTAAAATTACTCCCATTTAACATAGGGACATTATTGATGTTGGCAGATATAGAAGTAGTTGATATAAAAGCTGAATCGAGAACAAAATAAAATGAATCAAATAAACCATCATGCTCACATAAAATAAGCAATTAAACACATAATCTTTAAATTTAAAAGCAAATTATGACATTTCAAGATACCTAGCACAACATTAATATCAAGTCTTTGGACAGTAATATTAACTGTAAGTGGTACTCTTGTTGAGTGATCAAACATTGATGATAAGTTATGTCAAATAATAAATCTATCTTTGGATTGATTTATTATTCACATTAAGTTACCTTTATAATCATCACATATTTATCACCACAGGTATGTATGCAATTTGACCAAATATTAACTTTCCTTTGGGCCAATCAATACCCGCATGAATCACATACACACAAATATCTAACACCCCGAACAGACTAATCTACACGAAAGATGTCACTTTGGTGATTTTCCGCTTTAATTAGCCTATTTAAAATGCTAGATCAATAACTTAAATATTAATATCATAAAATGCTATTAAATAATAATAATAATAGTAATAAAAAAAACAAATTTATTTAATACAAAAAAATATATATATATATCAACTCAATATTTCATAAATCTTAATCCATTGACATATATATATATTAAAAATAATAACTCAAAGAATTAATTAAGGAGTAGGCTCTGATACCACTTGTTTAAAATCAATCAAGATGAATACCCTAATTTCATATATATTGGAATATTTAACAAGGTGAATACCCTAATTTCATATATACTGGAATATTTAACAAGGTGAATACCCTAATTTCATATATACTGGAATCTTCTGATTAAAAAACAATGAGTAGAAAAATAATAGCGGAAGCATACCTGAATCCATTGAAGGAGAAACCTTATAGGAAGAAAACCCTTTGAGATGGTCTTCCAATTCTAGCCACTAGATTCTGTGTCAATTTCTCTCTGAGAGGATTTTCAGAAATTGGAATGCGTAGTCGTAGAATGGGGACCATAACCCTATTTATAAACCGCTAGGGCAGTTTTAATTTTATCATAATTATATTTCTGCCCCTCATAGAAATAATAATTATCTAATGGTATCTACACAATGATCTCATGACAATTATACCCTTAAGCCAATTAATCAATTATTAATTAGATCACTATATTTAGGCTTAATTAAATGATAGCACACACATTTTAATTATTTACATGTGTGGCCCAAATTATAGATTAATTACAAAAATTAATCTAACAACACTAGCCATTGAGTTGGATGGTACTATAAATGAGATTGAGTTTAAGAGTTAAAGATGAAGAAATTACTTTTTATGGAGGCTGGTGTAATTAGTTGGGTATTATTCATTCCTTCCACTTCATCGTGTACAAGAAGAGGAGGAATTAAGGGTGTGACAAAGCAGCAGTCATGCTGGGGAGCATCCTTCTTCCCATCTCACTCTAACTCCCGTAGATACGTTTGCTGTATTATTTTTGCCTCCTCTTTCTTATCTCGTCCAACCGTCTTCTCGCCGGGACTGGAGCAATTATGGTAACTTTCTCTCTCCATTTCTATGATCAATCAATTAATGTATCAGAAACATCCAAGAGTGGGTCTGTTTCGTCCCTGCTGTGATAGAAATTTCAGATTTCATTCTATACGTTTAGAGCTTGTGAACAGTCATTTGGAGACTCTACATACATAAAAACTTGATAACTGATATGAATATGAAACAACAGCCACTGCTTCTACAAAACCCACCATTTAGCTTTGAAGAATTGGGGATGAGGAGGAGGTGGTTCTTGTCCTCGTCTGAAATAGTTAGCAGTTCCAAACGCTAGCTACCATCTCTAGTCAAAACCCTTGTACACGATGAAGTGGAAGGAATGAATAATACCCAACTAATTACACCAGCCTCCATAAAAAGTAATTTCTTCATCTTTAACTCTTAAACTCAATCTCATTTATAGTACCATCCACTTCATCGTGTACAAGGGTTTTGACTAGAGATGGTAGCTAGCGTTATCAAGTGGGTATTATTCATTACTTCCGGTTCATCATCGTGTATTAGGGTTTTGATTATAAAAGAGCAATTCAAATACCTTCTAAAAAACATGTATAATTACTGATACTTTTGTTGATGCCCAGTACCAACTCCTTCGTGCCAATCGTCCAAAAACAGTTAAATGAATTAGCTCCTTCGCCAAAATGAAAAAAAAAAATATACTAAGAAAAATATTAGATTGTTTATTTTTGTAATATTTTATTCCTGTATTAAAAAATAAATAAAAATCAAAGTATTACTTTTTTCATTTAGATTCAATAAAAAATTTATGATAAATCATAAAAAAATAGTAATATTAAAGTCTGAAGAAAAATTGTTTTCAGTAAAAAACTAAAAAAAATAAATACCTTGAAAGTCAAATTGCTTTCAGTAACATATTTTATTATTATTAAACATTAAAAAGTAAAGAAAAATCAATATCTTTTTTTTTTATTTAAAATAAACCAAATATTTTAACTTTTTCTATTTAATAAAAAATTTATAATAAATTATAAAAAAGTATAAAAACAAACGAGTTAAAATTTAAAAGGAAAAAAACAAAAACAACTAAAAAAACAAACACTCTCAAAATTACGTGAGACAATACTTTTAGAAAATGCTTTAATATAAAAAATGTTTTTGGAGAAAAATCAAGAGTTTTAGACAAAATTTAGAAAGTATTTTTGAGGGAAGACAGTTTAGTTTCCTTCTTGACCAGGAACTCCTTATATGAGTCATCATCACAAAGCTTTATCTCTTACTTCTTAGGCTATGCCAAAATAATTTCATTTCAACATTAAGATGGTTCGTATGGTGATAATTGATATATAACGGCAAAATTAAAAACTAAAGCTCTCAAAGTAATTTGATATTTGGCAAATGAGGGTGGTTTTTTTTTTTTTTTTTTACTTAATTCTAAATAGAACTAAAAACTAAATAATGCTTAATAGTGTTAAATATTATGTTGTTTATTTTTATAATATTTTATTTATATTAAGTATTAAAAAATAAAGAAAAATCAACATGTTACTTTTTTTAATTAGATTCAATAATAAATTTATAATAAGTTATAAAAAAAAAGTAATATAACAAACAATGTAAAGTCTGGGACAAAATTACTTTTAGTAAAAAACTTCAAAAAAAAGACAAACCAGAAGATCCGACATTCTTCCAACACATGAATTTGGAAACCTTTAAAATAAGCATACTTTGTTCCTATAGATTGAATTACTTTTACCATTAAAATCAAAGCCCTCAATATGAGTTATGAACACTCATAGCCATCTCAAAAAACCAACAACCTGATTCTTTACTTTTTGAGAGTAGATACTCAAGCTTTCAGGAAAAGCCCATTATGGGCAGTTAATTAGTTTACTAGATTTATTACATGACTTGGTTTGATAGCACCGACTTCACTGCAACACTGAAATAACTTGAATATGCAGGAGGACTAATTAAGAAGACGGTTACTGGGGCAAAGCCAGAGGTCTCAGAGCCAGCTATTATTATACTACTAACTCCATTTCTATAATGAATGGTGGAGCTGGTATGAGAGCTACATTATGACAGCTGAACCAGAAGATACGGAACCTTCTAATCATGGAATTGTCTGGGAGGATTGGTAACCACGGGTGGATATGGAATCAACTATCACGTCATTGGCCCAAGATCATCAATAGGTGGACGTTGTCTATGGTGCTCGGTGACTGACTGGTAAGCCATGCCCAGTGCGAGAGCCTGCACATAAAGAGAACAAAACAAAAAATTCGTCAGCTACTATAACTTGATTTTCTTAATTGAAAAATCAGTAAATAGAGCTCTTATCATTTATCTTACAACGTGATCATGGTTTGGAGGAGCATAAATGCCAGTGGTGATGGTCTTCCTTCGTCGACTACCATCAGGAGGCGGCTTAGATATTTGGGTAAAACCCGTTGGGACAATAAGAACAGGCATACCAACAAGATTGCCCATGCAGACTTTCTCCGGATCAGTTGCATTGCCAATGAAAGCATCAACAGTAAAACTTTCTCTAATTTCCCGGATTAATTTTCCTCGTGCTCTTTGGGCCTGTGAACAATATTGCAAATCCTAATCACAATAAAATATATTAAGATTATAAAAAACTAGAAATTTTAATCCCAACCCATTTTGAAGTAACAAGTTCACTTGATGATGATGTGATCAGATCTTAGAGAACTAACCTGGACATAGTCTACTGCAGGAATCACGCGTGCACGGCGTAGTTCAACAGGCCATTGGTCTTGAGCTTCATAAAAGTCATCCTCCCCAGTTCGCTGCCACTCATCAAAGTGAGCCAACATATCAACGTCCATCGTAAAATTGAGGATTCCTTGAACATGGTTGACAGTGTAATTCAATTTGAAAGGAACCATTTTAACGCCCTTTGATTCAAGTATACGAACAACCTGAGAAAGCCATCCCAAGAAGGTTCAATATATTAAAATCCAAAGTAACTCTACGAGCAGCATGAACGTGATAAAGTTCTTGACCTGGCAAAGGTCTGAGTGATCTATCTAACGATAATTTGAACTCAAAAATTGTAATTTTAATACATAGACCCACTCTTACCTCCATCTCAGCATCATCCAGATACCCAACAGTAAGATTTGTGATGTCTACTGAGAATGGGTCATCAAGGGAAATGTCTTTTGAGGAGGGATCATCTGGATCCTTTCCGAGAATGGCATCCAGGATAATTGAGCAATCTGCAGCACTTCGACAGAATGGTCCAATCTTATCCTGAATATATGTATATTTAGATTCCACAACAAAATAAGGGAAACAAATGTAGCACATAAAGTGAAGATGATATGGTGATACCAAGCTTTCTGATATGCTCATTACACCTGTTCGACCAACAGCACCGAAAGTTGGGCGTAATGCAGTCACACCACAACGAGCAGCAGGGGAGGTTATGGAGCCACATGTTTCTGAGCCAATTGCAAAAGGAACCATGCCTGTGAGGGAAAATAATTTCTTAGTTGGTGCTTTGTTCATGGGAGGACTCAAACATAAAAAGGAACCAAGAAATCAAGCTAGAAAATCAAATGGGCAGAAATTAAAATTTAGAATAGCTCAAGCACTAAATTAAGGATACCTGCTGAGGTGGAAGCAGCAGATCCAGAGGATGAACCACTAGAGTATTTCTTAATATTCCATGGGTTCCTCGTCCTACCTCCAAACCAGATGTCACTATATGCCAGTGATCCAGTAGCAAGCTTTGCAACAAGAACAGCCCCAGCAGACTTCAACCTGTACTAATCAGAGTCCAATTAAATGGCCTGAACATGACTGAAGATTTGTCATCAGGTTTCTCCTTTTTGTTTAAAAGATATAACATCTTTCTGCATGCTCCCTTTCCTTTTATTAAGGATTTGTATTCAGAAAGAAAAATGTAAGAATGGAAAGAAAGAAGAAATATTTGTAATACTTCTTGTAAACCCAAGCTTCAATGTCAAGAACTTGATCTTTGAAAGTTCTTGAACCCCAAGTAGTCTTGTACTGGGGTACCGAAATTATATCCTTCAACCCATATGGAATCCCATGCAGGGGACCTGTAACACAACTCAATATTACATTCTGAATCAAGGGATTTATTGTACCATATATTAATTTCAAATCTTCAACTCTTATTTTGAGATTATGATGAGAAGAAATAGATCAAGGAGGTACCCAAATATATTCCTCGAGCAAGCATTTCATCAGCCTCTTTTGCCTGCTTGTATGCCAATTCTTCGGTGTAAGTGACCACAGCTTCAAGAACATGATTATACCTAGTGGTTCCCCAAAGCATATAAGAAAGATGACTAGCATAGACACATAGGAAACTTTCTTTTTTCTGCTTTATTACCTCTTTAATCTATGAAGAAAAATTCGAGTAAGCTCCTCAGAAGTAATTTGTTTTGTCTTAATGAGTTCCCCCAGTTCAAGAACCTGGTAAACATCAACAATTTCATATACAAAACACTAAAAGGAAAAAAAAAAAAAAAAGTGAATAAAAAATTTGGTGGTAGGAAAGACCTACAGTCATGAAGGCAATATCTTCTTCACTTTCGGGCCTCTGTATTCCAGAAATGGAGGGATAACTGAATCTTTTGCTTCTGCTTTGCACTTGTTCATTGCCCCACTCAGGATTGAAAATCAAATAAGGTGGATCATGTAAACCTCCATTAATGGAAGCAACTAACTTACGATTGGCTCTTGATATAGGGATGTTCAGCTCGGTTGCACCCTTCTCAATCTCGGCTATCTAAAAGGACAAAGAAGATGGAGTAATTATATGAGATAAAACTTGGATCATACAATCCAAAGTTAATGGATCATAAATAGTCTAAATTACAAGTTCATCAAAATCACCTTAGTATCATTGAAGAAGTCGGCATCAAATATTGCAAATGCACATTTAAGGGGTGAAACTTCATTAATCTTTTCCGAGCATCCAGCTTTGTCCTGATCAAAGAAAACAAGAATGTTTACTTGAGAGTAAAAATTAGAGAAACAATGGAATAAAAATGAAATGGACTAGCTCTTCTCTGTTCTAAATGTTTGTTGGGTAGACAACATCTCCCCAAATGTCAGGGTACAAAATACAACGAGAGACAAATTGACATTTTCTTAAAAGGGGGGAAAATGAGTAAGGTTGGGAAATTAGCTTCCTTCTTAAGCATTTTCCCCTTTTCCCCTAAAACTCTTTGAGAACCAAAGGGAAAAGTATATGACCAATCAAAGCTCCTGCCAGTATATAAGGTGCTGTTTGGTCATCATTTTATAAGTAATTTTCTTTCTTTTAGCTGCTAAAATCAATGACAAAGTTAATTTCAAAAGAAAGAAAAAGTAGTTCCAAACTGCTAACTATTTCAGAGGAGGACAAGAACCACCTCCTCCTCATCCCCAATTCTTCAAAGCTAAATGGTGGGTTTTGTAGAAGCAGTGGCTGTTGTTTCATATTCATATCAGTTATCAAGTTTTTATGTATGTAGAGTCTCCAAATGACTGTTCACAAGCTCTAAACGTATAGAATGAAATCTGAAATTTCTATCACAGCAGGGACGAAACAGACCCACTCTTGGATGTTTCTGATACATTAATTGATTGATTATAGAAATGGAGAGAGAAAGTTACCATAATTGCTCCAGTCCCGGCGAGAAGACGGTTGGACGAGATAAGAAAGAGGAGGCAAAAATAATACAGCAAACGTATCTTCGGGAGTTAGAGTGAGGTGGGAAGAAGGATGCTCCCCAGCATGACTGCTGCTTTGTCACACCCTTAATTCCTCCTCTTCTTCCTTGGAGTTCTGACAGAAAAACTGCAGTCTGCAGGAGATGCTGCTTCCAGTTTTATTGCAACCCAGTTTCCCAAGCCATTGACTCAGGATCCTTGCAGGACACCCTACTCTACAGGGTTTTTTAAAGCCTGATTATGACTTTTTGCATAACTTTTACCCAAAATAAATAAATAATTTATGGGTTATGCTAGGCTATCGAAAAGCACCATACCCACTTTTTTAGGCTAACAGGGTAGAGACACATGCCATGAAAAATAAATAAAAAAAATAAACAAAACCACTTCATGCAGTCACCCAACCGGTTGCCATGGGAATTAATCCCATGCAACACATATTGTTACATCTATTACATTAACCAATTATAAATTTATTTAATGTAATTATTTTGTCTGGGAAATTTTATTTATGAAACAGAAAAATAAAGAAAATTTTGAAAAAATAAATTGCAGTTTATTTATTTTTATACTATGAAGTGAATAAACCCCAGATAAAAATTAAAATAAAAATAAAAAAAAATTATAAATAATTTGGTGATATAATTTATAAATTAAGGAATAGTAAATTTAATTTATTTTAACATCAAATAATTTGTTGACAAAATTTGATGAATATTCGAACTATGAAAATCAATATAATTGGTTTATGAAGTTAAAAAAATGGGAAAACTAGAAATAAATTTTATAAAATATAAATTAAATTAAAATTAAATTAGTTGTGTACTAATTATTAATTGAGAATATATGACTAAATTATTTCTTAACTTTTCAAAAAAATTGGTCGAAATATTGAAAATACGAAAAAGATGTAATTACTAACAATATGGAAATCCAAACCCCTCACTGATTTTTTCGATAAATTTCCATTTTGAATTTTTAGATCCATTTCACAACCTTAAAATGTACTGAACTTATCTAAACAATATCTAAGTCATAAGAAATCTCAATTTAAAAAAATAAAATAAAAAAATAAAATAAAATAAGTGGATAGTAAGGAGGGCACGAAGAATGTGAGATTCTCTTACTAATTTGTTAGTATTTTTAGATTTTCAATTTAAACAATATCTAAGCCAAATGAAATCCCTAAACATTTTTAAAACATCATATAAGCGGAGAATGGAGAGGATCCCTCACATTCTTCGTACCCTTACTACTTTTTTAGTGTTTTTAGATTTGGATTTTTTCGAAAATCATTTGACCACCTCCTAAGTGTAATGAACCTATTTAAACATCATCCAACCCATATGAAGTCCCAAAAAATTTTAAAAACTTCAAACAAGTGGAGAATTGGGAAAGTACGAAGAATGTGAGGATTCCTCACATTCTTTGTACCCTTATAAATTTTTTAGTATTTTTGGATTTGGATTTTTCCGGAAATCATTTCACCACCTCCTAAGTGTAATGAACCTATTTAAACATCATCCAACCCATATGAAGTCCCAACAAATTTTAAAAACATCAAACAAGTGGAGAATTGGGAGGATACGAAGAATGTGAGGATTCCTCACAATCTTCGTACTCTTGTTAATTTTTTAGTATTTTTGGATTTTGATTTTTCCGGAAATCGTTTCACCACCTCCTAAATGTAATGAACGTATTTAAACATCATCCCACCCATATGAAGTCCTAAAAAATTTTAAAAAATCCAAAGAAGTGGAGAATTGGGAGGGTACGAAAAATCGTTTCACCACCTCCTAAGTGTAATGAACCTATTTAAACAACATCCAACTCATATGAAGTCCCAAAAAATTTAAAAATTTAAAACAAGTGGAGAATTGGAAAGGTACGGAGAATGTGAGGAATCCTCACATTCTTAAACTCTTGTTAATTTTTTAGTATTTTTGGATTTTGATTTTTGCCGAAATCATTTCACCATCTCCTAAGCGTAATGAACCTATTTAAAAATCATGCAACCCATATGAAGTCCCAAAAAATTTTAAAAAATCCAAAGAAGTGGAGAATTGGGTGAGTACGATGAATGTGAGGAATCCTCACTTTCATTGTACCCTTGTT
The DNA here is from genome assembly GCF_030704535.1 of Vitis vinifera. Classification (NCBI taxonomy): domain Eukaryota; kingdom Viridiplantae; phylum Streptophyta; class Magnoliopsida; order Vitales; family Vitaceae; genus Vitis; species Vitis vinifera. The sequence goes on from NC_081819.1 coordinate 1,987,128, forward strand.
AATTTTTGAGTATTTTTGGTTTTGGATTTTTTCGTAAATTGTTTCAAAACCTCAACCAATTTAAATAACATCCAACCCATATGAAGTCCCAAAAAATTTTAAAAACTTCAAAGAAGTGGAGAATTGAGAGGGTACGATGAATGTGAGGATTCCTCACATTCTTCGTACCCTTGTTAATTTATAAGTATTTTTGGATTGGATTTTTCCGGAAATCATTTCACCACCTCCTAAGTGTAATGAACATATTTAAACAACATCCAACCCATATGAAGTCCCAACCAATTTTAAAAACTTCAAACAAGTAGAGAATTGAGAAGGTACGATGAATGTGAGGAATCCTCACATTCTTCGTACCCTTGTTAATTTTTTAGTATTTTTGGATTTGGATTTTTCCGAAAATCATTTCACCACCTCCAAAGTGTAATGAACGTATTTAAACAACATCTAATCCATATGAAGTCCCAACAAATTTTAAAAACTTCAAACAAGTGGAGAATTGGGAAGGTATGAAGAAGGTGAGGATTCCTCACATTCTTCGTACCCTTGTTAATTTTTTTAGTATATTTGGATTTGGATCTTTCCGGAAATCATTTCACCACCTCCTAAGAGTAATGAACCTATTTAAACATCATCCAACCCATATGAAGTCCCAAAAAAGTTTAAAAAATCCAAAGAAGTGGAAATTTGGGAGGGTGCTGTGGACCCGCATTTTTAATGATGCGTTCCCACTCGATCGGCGAGACTCGCTTTTCGTTTATTTGGTGAAAAATATGTTTCTTAGAAAAGACTTGGAGTCGCCACTTACTTTTATTTATTTTTAAAGGGGAAAACAAGTAAGAACAAAACCCCTAAATGGACTCCTGATTTTGTTTTTGGAAAAGCTGTCTACGAAAAACCTGAGTATGGGTCCGGGGATCAGGTTACTTATTGGGAAGGTACGGTAAAGACCGTAGCACCCCTCTAAGCCCCTAAAAAATGGGTCTCTACTAAATAAGGTAAACCAGACATGACAATTAACTAGAAGATCAATGGATACCAAAATGATCATAGTTCAAAAATAAGTCATGATGATGAAATGATAAACGAAGTGAGAATGAGAGTGTACCTTAGTAGTAGGTAATAATGCGCTGTCATGAAAATAAGGTTAGTGTACAATGACAAGTGTAAAAAATCTCAAACAAAACCAAATCAAAATCAAACAAAATGGAGAGCACAACTTACTTGAATTGTTTTCAAAAAATGTTATGAATGTCGGGCCCCCACCAAAGCCCAATTAATTTTTGCTATGAATTAATTCTCATAAGTTCCATCATTTTAGAATTATGAAAACTTATTCACTTTTATATAAAAATATTTGAAAATAGGAATTTTGAAAATTAAATTTGAAATTTCGGAAGTGGAATTTAAAAAAAGTTTGGAAATCTCTTTAAGAATGGTATTTTCAAAACAAATAAATAAAAAATAATTTAAAATAAAATAAAATAAAAATGGATAAATAAATAAATTTTGAATTTTGGAAAATGGGAATTTCGAGAATGGAATTTTGAAAATTTAAATTTAAAAAAAAAAATTGAAAATTTGGAAGGGTTATTTTGATAAATGGAATTTTGGAAAATTAAATTTTAAAAATTAGGAATTTGGAAAATTAGGAATTTGGAAAATAGGGACTTCAAGAATGGAATTTCAAAAAATTAAAAATGAAATTTTGGAAGATTATTTTGAACATAGAAATTTTTGGAAAATTGGAATTTTGGAAAATTATTTTTGAAAGTCGAAACGTGAAGATAGGAGTTTTGAAAATTATATTTTGACGCGCGAGAATAAAAATAAAAAAAATTAAATAAAAAAATAAAAAAAGAAGGATGGTACGTAGTTGGTGGGACTCGCATGCCCAAAGGTGGCCATGCATGACCATAATAAAATGTTTAACGCTGAGAATTAACTACAATAACCTAGTGAAATAGTGAACTAAAAAAAAAATATTTTTTTGCCATACAGCTAAAAAAAAACTTAATGAACTTTAAAAAACCTAAAATACTCTAATCAACTAAATGAAATAAATTAAATTAAAACTAATTTAGAAAAGGCATTTTACCATATGACTAATTAATCTAGTAAAAATAACTTTAACTTTAATCACCCAATTAAACTAAAGATTTAAAGACTCCAACTTTTCATTCTCATAAGAAATTTAACTAAAACTAAAATTTTAATTGCTCTAACTTTTATCTATATTAAAATAATATCTAACACTAAAAATAAGCAAAATTCAATTCTTTCATTACTATTGAAAACTAAAATTTTTAAATCTCCAACGTTTATTTACATTAAAATAATATTTAGAAAAAAAAAAATAAAAAAATACTAACTTTCCTATTAACATTAAAAAAAATAGCTAAAACCTAAGTGTTAAAAAATCTAATTTTAATTAACCTTCTACACGAATTTTACCTTAAAAAAAAATCAATCATTATATTTATCTACGTGCATTTCGAAGAAACCATCATATATTGATTGCACTAACTTATTTGATATCTAAAACCTAAAAATACTAACACACATGGTCGCATATTATATTACTTAATATCTAAAACCTAAAACCTAAAAATTAACTCAAAACTATTATTTTTAACACTCTAACTTTTATTAATATTGAATTATCTAAAACAAATAATAATAAAAAACACAACTTGAAAATTATCACCTCCAATTGTCCAAAGCAAATCCATACAAAAAATTAACTTGAGATTAGTAATAATGATTACTACCAAAAAGTGCTATTTTGTAGACCTAATTATAATGGTTTTAAGCACTTTTGTGTAGTAATCATATTCATTTAACCCAATTAATTCATTAAGGTCCTTAGTAATTGGTTTTAACCATTTTGTGGCAAGTTTACATGTTTATATCAGCTTATGAATCAATTCAAGCATGCCAAATGATGGAGGAGCTTCTTGGACAAGTTAAAGCAAGCTTTTAGCTACACCAAAGCAAGCCAACAAAAGGAGAAAAGCAAAGAGAAGCAAAGAGGAGCTAAAAGAAGCAAAGAGGAAAACAGAGGACAGCAGCTGCAGTCTTCTTTGGCACTTTTTGAGCACTTACCGAAGTCCATTTTCTACATGCTATATACCATTTCAAAGCTCAGGAAGTCAAGAATCCAACGCTTCAAACCGTGTACGATTTGGAGCTGAAATGAGGAAGATATGGCCTTCGGAAGACAACTGCATCAAGCTGAGGGATAATTTCGCACGATGGAAATCAAGGTGCGAATTCCTCAGTCCAAAGTGTGGGAATTTCGCACACCTCAAACCAAAGTGCGAAATTGGAACTCCAACGTGCGAATTTTCCCCTGTTTCTGCCGACTCCACACGAGATCTTTTCTTTTAGATATTTTTGTATAAATTTCCATTCTTCTCCTTGTAATCCACCAATCATAAGATTTCTTAGCTAGGAAGGTTGGAAAAACTTCTCTATTTATATCCCCTTGCATCCGTTGTAACAAGGATTGAAATATTGATATATCGATCAATAGATAGAGAATATTTACAGAGCTCTCCCGTTTCTATTTTCTTAGTAGCCAAACAGCCTCTGAGGGTTTTTCCTCAAAGGATGATTGGCTAAAACTTTTAGTTTCTCAAAGTATGGATGTTATGTGATGGCTTGGATGCAATCCCATGGAAATTTCTCGCACCCGGAAGGTAAGGTAGTCGTTTTTTCATTAATGGTTCATTAATGCAAAGTTTGGTTTTTATTTCCTTTTGACAACTTCCAACGGCCAATACTTGATAAGCTTTTGGATTTCTATCCATTAGTTATCTCCTACGAGCTATTGGAAGGTGAGGTTTTCAATCCCAAGTTTTGCATTAATCCGTTAGAACCAATTTCAATGGCCATTGAAAGGTGAGTTTATCACCTGGAATGACTTTGAGTTGCCAATATTTGGTAAGCTTTTAGCTTTAGACTACTAGTTATCTCTTACGAGCCATTCAAAGGAAGTCTAAGGTGAATAACCATTGATGAAATTCACTATCATCTGTTTTGCCATTTTAAAGGATTAAAACTTGATTTGCTAAATCCATACCGGTTCGGGAAGCAAGCATCACCATAGTTGCAACCCCAACGCGAGGAGCCTATCCTGAGATTTCCAATTTGCATAAGAGCCAGAGCATAGCTATCCTATCTTTGAGAAACTTGTTTTTACACCTTTTCATTTTAGTCTTTAATGTTAGCTTAGATTAGTTTAAATATTTCTAAAACATTTGCATCTTCTTTTAAAGCTAACATCCATAAGAAAATCACCTATTTTCCTAATTTAAATATCACTTGTGTTTGCGAAAACCCTTCCCAGTGAACGATCCTAGAACCACTATGCTATAGTAGCTTGGCTACTTTAGTAATAGTATTCAAGGTATAAATTTTGTTGATACGCCTTTAAAGCTAAGCTACCATGAGTCGAATCAAATGGCGCCATTGCCGGGGAAGGTGCCACAAGCACAGTGAAGCAACCATTAAGGGTAACTTGTGATCTTCATCACAAGTTTGGTGAGTTTTCTTATAATTTTTTTTTAGTTTAATTTTTATTTAGTTAAATTTTTTATTCTCTTTTCTTTTATTTTTGTTTTAATTTCAATTTGTGCATTCCTTGTTGGATTCGAGACCAAGAGGGAACCCTGGTACAAGTTGAAGAAAAGAGCCTTAGTTGAATATCATTTTTTTTAGAAATGGAAATTCCATATGAAGATCAAAGCTCTCATTATGATAATGAGAAGGACAAATTTGCATACTTATCCATGAGGGATCGGATTGAATTAGGGAAAAGACAAGTTCAACAAAGCCAATGGGGTAGTAAGTATGCTTTGAATGGAGATGATTCATATGAGCATACGGTAGGGGAGTGCCCTACCATTCCAATTATGAGAGACATGTACGGTTACCAAAGCTCCTACACCTCAAGTTGGAATAACCATCCCAACCTTACAACCCACCCTCAACCTCAACCATCAATGAGTACATCTTCATTGGAGCAAGCCATTTTAAAGATAAGCAAAGTCATGGAGGACTTTGTAGGTGAGCAACAAAAGATCAACTCTCAGCTTAATGAAAAGATTGATAATATGGAGAGTTCAATAAATGTAAGAATGGAGGGGGTTTATAATGATCTATCACTAAGGATAGAAAAAGTTCAAGACTCCATTGAGAAGCTCACCAATCTCGACATAGCAAGGGGGAAAAGAAAGCTTCCTCCTCAACCCCACCATAACCTTCAAGGAACCAATGCAAAAAGATCAAGGAAAGTGTTGAAGATCAACACTTTGGTGGGGGATTGCTATGACAACTCTATGGACCAACTTTCCATTGAAAATCATAAGGTTCAAGATGATAAAGGGTTACTTGAACCCTTTAAAGCATCCACTTCTCTAGGGAAGAGAAGAGAAACGAATTCCCTTGGACCAAATGGGAAGGATGCCAATTTTGTTTGGGATCTAGGGGGAATTCAGCATGAAGTGGGTGTGTGAGTCAGGATGAGCTAAATAGTTCATCTTCTTTTTTTGGGTACATGCTATAAGCTTCATTTAAATTCTATGCTTTCTTTAAATTTATGCATGTTTTAGTTTGAATTCTTAGCTTTAATTTAGTTTTAATATGTTTTTAAGATGAGTTTTGAAGTGTTCATGCAGGTATGATGCTTGCAAAAATCGAAGTTATGATGATCAAAATAGGGGAAGCCAAAAACAGGGGAAAACAGGGGAGGAAAGCCAAAACAGAGCAATTCGCACCACCCCATTTTGGCAACTGTTGGGCCCATTTCGATTACTTTTTGAACTCCATTTTCTACATACTATATACCGTTTCGAAGATCGGGAAGTCAGGAGTCCAACTCTTCAAACGGTGCCCAAATCGGAGTTGAAACGAAAAAGTTATGGTCATTGCAAGAAAACTGGACCGAGCTGAGCGGGAATTTCGCACACCTCAATCCAAGGTGCGAAAAATTTCGCACCGTGCGAAACTACCTCCTGGCACACGAGTGCCATTTCGCACACCTCAAGCCAATTTTCACACCGTGCGAAACAAGGTGCGAAAATCTCAGTTCAAGGTGCATCAATTTCGCACACCACAATTCAAGGTGCGAAATTCATTCCAACGTGCGAATTCGAGTGCGAAAATTTTGCTACTGTTGGACACAATTTTGAAGCACTTCATGGAGCTCAAATTATGCATATGATATATTATTTTGAAGCTTGAGAAGTCAGGAATCCAGTACTTCAAACGGTGCATGATTTGGATTTGAAACAAAGAAGTTATGGCCGTTTGAAGACAACTATGCAAAGCTGAACGGAAATGTTGCAGCCGCACCAAATTTCACTACTGTTAGACACGTTTTTGGAGCACTTCATGGAGCTCAAATTATGCATACTATATATCATTTTAAAGCTTAGGAAGTCAGAAATCCATAGCTTTAAACGGTGCATGATTTGGATTTGAAACGAAGAAGTTATGGCTGTTTGAAGACAGACTACGCAAAAGTGCGAAAATGTCCAAATGTCTTTTAAACCAATTTTTAAACACCCAAGACTCTGTTTTTCATTCCTAAAAGCCATTTTCGACTTCTAAAAGACTTTTTAAACGTGTGACCATCCAAATTCCGCCCCTCCCTCTCTATTTGAAGCCTCAGGAACATGCATTAGAGGAGAGAACACCCCCGTGCACCATTTGAGAACTCTCTGGAAATCATGAACAACCACCTCTCTCCATCTCAGTCATGGCCAAGACTAGAGGAGAACCCCATGCACCCTGGGATCACACACACCAAGCCTCTCACTCCATTTCTGACCTCCCTAAACCATCAAAGCTCATAGCTCCAGTTGAGAGCTCCAGCAGAGGAGACTATGCCACTTAAGGAGACTACCAGAGCAGAGGTCAATGTCCTGACCCAACCCATTCAGAAGGCCACCATATCTCCACAGGACCCTTCTATTACTTGCTCATCTCTTTAATTTTTGTATTTACTTATTATATTAGTATAGATAATTCCATGTTTTGATGTCTTATATTCTGGGATTGGATGTATTACTGATGATACATCATTTTTGTTTAAACTTGGCATTTTTCTATTTCCTCTTCTCACTAACTCTTATGTTTTCTTTGAAACATGTGGTTTCTCCTACATGACTCAGACTCCATGTCACTCAGGAGGTACCATTTCCTCCCTATTTTTTAATCACTTTTGAAACATTGAGGACAATGTTCAGCTTGGTTGGGGGGAGAGTTGAGGAAGGAAGTTTTTGTTATTAATGCTAAGTTATTTTGGTAATTTAGTTGTTTTTTGTTTAATTTTTAAAGTTTTTAAGTTTTTTTATTCTACTCTCCATGGTTATTAAGGAAAAAAAATTTCAAAATGAAATGGGAGAAATTAAATTTTTGTCTTTTTACTAGAAACTTAGAGTTTGTATTATGTTTATTAAAGTTGATGAATTATTGAACTCCTATTGATTTCAACCTTATTTCTTCCACTTTAAGCTATCCACACACTAAACACAATTCCGATTATAAGATGAAGAACTATTTCCCTCTTGACTTAGGAAAATTTTAGACTTGGTACCTTTGACCTCATTTAATAGTGTTGGGACACCTTGTAAAAGGCCAATGAGCCTTTGGAAAAAGAAAGAAAAAGAAAGAAAAAGAAAAATGTTTGCTTGCCTTGAAACCCGAGCAAGGTCTGAGGGGTATATGGTGAAAATCTTTAAAACCTGGTGCCCTAAGCCTTAATTGGTTGGGAGTCACCGACCTCAATGCTCGTTACATGGGTGAATAGGTGGAGTTTAACATACTGTAGGTGCTTGGGTATTAAAAATTCATTCTCAAAAGTCCGGGGTGAAATCCGAGGAGTTAGTGGTTGAAAAATCCTTAAAGCTTGATGCCCTAAACCTTGATTGGTTGGGAGTCATCGATGGACCCCCGTTACATGGACAATTTAGAAAAGAATGCCTTTAAGCTTTGCACTCCTACAAGAAAAAATTGTGAAAGAAAAGAGGTGCGTTCTTAGCCTATTGGAGGTTGATTAGTTTGCTAAGCTTTGAAAAGAACTAGGTTGAGGGGAGAGATTAGTTTGACATACTATATCCGGAAACTAATAAATAACACATAGATTTTTGTGGAAGGGTAAGGATTGGACCTTTGGGAGTGAAAATTATTTTGAAGCTTAAATTTGCATAATGCCTACTCTTTATGAATTGTGACTAGGCAAATTATTTGATAGCTCCTATTGAAGTTTGAGTTTTATTTCTTTCATGTTCCATGTGAGAGTTTGATCAATCATGCCACTCATATCATTTTTTGGAGTGATTTGCATGATCCCTTTTATGTATATTATTAAGTTTACTTAGTTTTTATCTCCTCTATTGCTAAGGGACTAGCAATGAGTCGGTTGGGGGGTGTGATTACTACCAAAAAGTGCTATTTTGTAGACCTAATTATAATGGTTTTAAGCACCTTTGTGTAGTAATCATATTCATTTAACCCAATTAATTCATTAAGGTCCTTAGTAATTGGTTTTAACCATTTTGTGGCAAGTTTACATGTTTATATCAGCTTATGAATCAATTCAAGCATGCCAAATGATGGAGGAGCTTCTTGGACAAGTTAAAGCAAGCTTTTAGCTACACCAAAGCAAGCCAACAAAAGGAGAAAAGCAAAGAGAAGCAAAGAGGAGCTAAAAGAAGCAAAGAGGAAAACAGAGGACAACAGCTGCAGTCTTCTTTGGCACTTTTTGAGCACTTCCCGAAGTCCATTTTCTACATGCTATATACCATTTCAAAGCTCAGGAAGTCAAGAATCCAACACTTCAAACCGTGTACGATTTGGAGCTGAAATGAGGAAGATATGGCCTTCGGAAGACAACTGCATCAAGCTGAGGGATAATTTCGCACGATGGAAATCAAGGTGCGAATTCCTCAGTCCAAAGTGTGGGAATTTCGCACACCTCAAACCAAAGTGCGAAATTGGAACTCCAACGTGCGAATTTTCCCCTGTTTCTGCCGACTCCACACGAGATCTTTTCTTTTAGATATTTTTGTATAAATTTCCATTCTTCTCCTTGTAATCCACCAATCATAAGATTTCTTAGCTAGGAAGGTTGGAAAAACTTCTCTATTTATATCCCCTTGCATCCGTTGTAACAAGGATTGAAATATTGATATATCGATCAATAGATAGAGAATATTTACAGAGCTCTCCCATTTCTATTTTCTTAGTAGCCAAACAGCCTCTGAAGGTTTTTCCTCAAAGGATGATTGGCTAAAACTTTTAGTTTCTCAAAGTATGGATGTTATGTGATGGCTTGGATGCAATCCCATGGAAATTTCTCACACCCGGAAGGTAAGGTAGTCGTTTTTTCATTAATGGTTCATTAATGCAAAGTTTGGTTTTTATTTCCTTTTGACAACTTCCAACGGCCAATACTTGATAAGCTTTTGGATTTCTATCCATTAGTTATCTCCTACGAGCTATTGGAAGGTGAGGTTTTCAATCCCAAGTTTTGCATTAATCCGTTAGAACCAATTTCAATGGCCATTGAAAGGTGAGTTTATCACCTGGAATGACTTTGAGTTGCCAATATTTGGTAAGCTTTTAGCTTTAGACTACTAGTTATCTCTTACGAGCTATTCAAAGGAAGTCTAAGGTGAATAACCATTGATGAAATTCACTACCATCTGTTTTGCCATTTTAAAGGATTAAAACTTGATTTGCTAAATCCATACCGGTTCGGGAAGCAAGCATCACCATAGTTGCAACCCCAACGCGAGGAGCCTATCCTGAGATTTCCAATTTGCATAAGAGCCAGAGCATAGCTATCCTATCTTTGAGAAACTTGTTTTTACACCCTTTCATTTTAGTTTTTAATGTTAGCTTAGATTAGTTTAAATATTTCTAAAACATTTGCATCTTCTTTTAAAGCTAACATCCATAAGAAAATCACCTATTTTCCTAATTTAAATATCACTTGTGTTTGCGAAAACCCTTCCCAGTGAACGATCCTAGAACCACTATGCTATAGTAGCTTGGCTACTTTAGTAATAGTATTCAAGGTATAAATTTTGTTGATACGCCTTTAAAGCTAAGCTACCATGAGTCGAATCAAATAATAATTAACAATAATAACTAAAAAAATTATTCAAAAGTTAACAACTAACAAAAATTAGCTTGATTTATATTTATATTTTTATCAATCATTAATATATCTTATAGAAATTCATTGGATTTTTATGTGATCTTATAACAAACAACATGCCACTCATACATATTCCTACATACATTCACTAGAATTTTTTTATTTATTCAATAAACTCATACCACTAAAATATTTTATAGCTAGCCACAATCACATATGCAATCAAATTTCAGCCACTCATACAAATAGTCATTAACTTTGTCATGGTCGGCTTGCACAAAGCTCCGTTAGTGCCTGCATATTCAACCATTAAAAAAAATCAGCCTCATTCTTCATTAAGGCCATACCTAAATCGTGGATAATTTCAATAGAATTTCAGCTATCAACTTTCTTCTATGCAAACTTCAAATTTATTAAAATTCAAGTATATTTCCATTTTGAATTAAAGCAAACTTTCAGCCATAACTTTCAGCTCGTTTATAAATGGTCCTTCACCAAATTTTCAGCACATTTCACTATGAATTTTCGGCCATGAGAAAGTTTCTATCCACAGCCACAAGTTTAGCCCTAAGATTCAGCACACCTATGCAGCCTTATGTCCTTATTTATCCACCAAAACCTTACTCCATTGATTTTAGACCACAAAATTCACACATGCTGCCACCTCCTCCATTAAAACTCACCAATGGGGCATGAATTTCATCCTTAAAATCTCCATATCCAATCCTTGAAATTTGAGCAGATTACATCATGCAAAACCTTAGCATACCTCCACCTGAATTTCACCTGTGAACTCACGCATATGCAGCCACAAACATAGCATTGCCTGACCATCAGAGTTTCCTATTATTTATAACAGAACCAGACTCCAAATCCATGTACATGCAGTCACCGGGATTCGTCTTTCCTTCATTACATTTTCACCATAAATTTTTGGCCATTTAATTCTTCATCAACAACACCAAATTTCAGCCACGCAACCTCTTTAATTCAGCCAAGAATATTACTTCAACATCCATGGGATCTTCACATGCACACCTTTGAATTTTTCAGTCACTTATATTTACCTATGCAACTATACTGAATTTCCATCCACTCTAAACATTAAAATAAAAAAAACACAGATTGTTATCATGATCACAACCAGCCACATTAAATCAATACATTTATATATCAATGTGTTCCAATTTCATTGAATTTCAGCGTGCTTTGATTACAATCTCAGCGACTATCCACTTGAATTTCCAGAATATTCAACAAACATTTCAATTGCAAATACACAGAATAGTGAAGATTGAATAAAACCATTGATAGACCCAAGTGAAGATGGCAGCGAAGAGGGTGACCTCAATCATCTAAATCAGTTTTCAAGTATCAGAGTGAAGGGATTTCCAGCCTCACGGGCCCAAAATGGGTTTAGAAGTAGGGAAGTTGCATAAGGGGATAGCAACAATAACAAAGTAAAAAATAAACGGGCCAAAAGATTCCATTAAATGCAGCCCCATTCCATGGGTTGTCAATGGGCTTCCAAAGCAAGTGGGAGATATCATAGGTTCAGATAAGAATCAAAGACATGGTTCTCAGATATTTCATAGTAGGATGAAACAAAGTCAGGTTGCTTTCTGCCATAATTAAAAAAAGAATAGTAGATAGGACAATAGCAAGAAAACCATGTCATCTCAAAGATCAATCAAACATGCAATATATCCACATTCAGACCATAGCAATGATACCCATAGACGACAAGAGAAAAAGCAGAACTCCATGATATTGAAGAATAACAATGAATTTGTCACGATCATACCTGAATATGCTTCCCTCCTTCAGTTGATAAAATGACCAGCCCTCTTTACCAGAATTTCTCCACCTCCGTTTTTTAGAAGACCTCTTCGTTTTTTTTTTTTTTCTCTTCTCCAAACCTCTACTCCCAGACCTCTTCTTTTCCTGTAGACTTTCAGAAAAACCTCCTTTTCGTTTAGACTCCTCACATCGTTCTTAAAAACCTCTCCCTCTCCAGACTCTTCCCTTTCCTTCTCAAAGTCCTCAACTTCTTTAAAAAAAAAACTCTGTTCCCCACTCTGTAAACACTCTTTCCAAAAAAAACTATCCTCTTCCCCACGTCAACTTACCTGTCTCTTCCCCATCAAACCCCTTTTACATCATCCGACCCCCTTTTTGTTCTTTTTTTTTTTTTTTTTGAAAGATGGCTGTCCTCGTCTTGCATTTTTGGGAGTTACCAAACTCCCATGCAAAATAAATAAATAAGTAACTACACAAAAAAAACCTTATAATAAAAAAAAAATCATGCTAATTGGAATCAAAACAGAAAATATCAATACATGCATATATGAGAAAAACCTAAGGATTAATTCATGCAATAATAATAATAATAATAATAATAATAATAATAATAATAATAATAATAATAATAATAATAAGATTAAGATCACCAATCACATGCAATTCTCCAAAAATAAATTAAATAGATAAATAAAGAAATAAAATAAGAAAAATAAATAAATATTAAATGCATATAATTAATAATCTAAATATTAAACTAAAATACAATAAGAAATTAAATTTAAAATAATAAATAAATAAATAAATAAATAAAAAGAAACAAACAACCAAAATATCAAATTGACACAATTAAATATCGAAAATTCATCTCAAGCAATCTAAATCAAAATCAAGCCAAATACTCACCTAATTAAAAAAATCAAGCAATCAAGAAATTAATCTTAGGGAATTAAACCCAAAAAAGCATCTAAGTGACCTAGGCCAAAAAGTGTCTAAGTGACCTAAGTGATGTAGGGTGATTAGAAATGTGTCAATTGACCTAGGAGTGTACCTAATGGGCCTAGAGTGCAAAAGTGGGCCTAAGGTGGTGCCCAATGGGTCATCAGGGAATTATTGTAAAGTATCAAATGGACACGTAATAGAACATGTGCTAGTAGGACAAAATAGAGGGTCTACAGGTGCGATGAATATGAGGATTCCTCACATTCTTCATACCCTTGTTAATTTTTGAGTATTTTATGATTTGGATTTTTCTGGAAATCGTTTCAAAACTTCCTAAGTGTAATGAACCTATTAAAACAACATCCAACCCATATGAAGTCCAACCAACTTTAAAAAACTTTGAAGTGGTGGAGAATTGAGAGGGTACAATGAATATGAGGATTCCACACATTTTTCATACCTTTGTTAATTTTTCAGTATTTTTGGATTTGAATTTTTCTAGAAATCATTTCACCACCTTCTAATTGTAATGAACCTATTTAAATATCAACAAACCCATATGAAGTCCCAACAAATTTTAAAAACTTCAAACAAGTCGAGAATTGGGAGGGTACGAAGAATGTTAGGATTCCTCATATTCTTCGCACCCTTGTTACTTGTTTAGTATGTTTGGATTTGGATTTTTCTGGAAATCATTTCACTACCTCCTAAGTGTGATGGACATATTTAAACATCATCCCACCCATATGAAGTCCCAAAAAATTTTAAAAAATCCAAAGAAGTGGAGAATTGGGAGGGTACAATGAATGTGAGGATTCCTCAGATTCTTCGTGCCCTTGTTAATTTTTTAGTATTTTTGGATTTGTATGTTTTCGGAAATCATTTCACCACCTCCTAAGTGTAATAAACCTACTTAAACATCATCCAACCCATATGTAGTCCCAACAAATTTTAAAAACTACAAACAACTGGAGAATTGGGATGGTACAATGAATGTGAGGATTCCTCAGATTCTTCGTGCCCTTGTTAATTTTTTAGTATTTTTGGATTTGTATGTTTCCGGAAATCATTTCATCACCTCCTAAGTGTAATAAACCTACTTAAACATCATCCAACCCATATGTAGTCCCAACAAATTTTAAAAACTACAAACAACTGGAGAATTGGGAGGGTACGATGAATGTGAGGATCCTCATATTCCTCGTACCCTTGTTAATGTTTTAGTATTTTTGGATTTGGATTTATTTGGAAATCATTTCACCACCTCCTAAGTGTAATGAACCTATTTAAACATCATCCAACCCCTATGAGGTCAAAAAAACTTTAAAAAAATCCAAAGAAGTGGAGAATTAGGAGGGTACGATGAATCTGAGGATTCCTTACATTCTTCGTACCCTTGTTAATTTTTTAGTGTTTTGGGATTTGGATATTTCCACAAATCATTTCACCACCTGTTAAGTGTAATGAACCTATTTAAACATCATTAAACCCATATGAAGTCCCAAAAAAGTTTAAAAAATCCAAAGAAGTGGAAAATATGGAGGGTATGATGAATGTGAGGATTCCTCATATTCTTCGTGCTCTTGTTAATTTTTTAGTATTTTTGTATTTTTATTTTTCTGAAAATCATTTCACCACCTCCTAAGTGTAATAAACCTACTTAACAATCATCCAACCCATATAAAGTTCCAACAAATTTTAAAAACTACAAACAAGTGGAGAATTGGGAGGGTATGATGAATGTGTAGATTCCTCACATTCCTTGTACCGTTGTTAATGTTTTAGTATTTTTGGATTTGGATTTTTCCGGAAATCATTTCACCATCTCCTAAGTGTAATGAACCTATTTAAACCACATTCAACTCATATGAAGTCCCAAAAAAATTTAAAAACTTCAAACAAGTCGAGAATTGGGAGGGTACGAAGAATGTGAGGATTCCTCACATTCTTCGTACTCTTGTTAATTTTTTAGTATTTTTGGATTTGGATTTTTTTCGGAAATCATTTCACCACCTCCTAAGTGTAATGAACCTATTTAAACATCATCCAAGCCATATGAAGTATCAAAAAATTTTCAAAAATCCAAAGAAGTGGAGAATTGGGAGGATACGATGAATATGAGGATTCCTTACATTCTTCGTACCCTTTTTAATTTTTTAGTATTTTTGGATTTGGATATTTCTGCAAATCATTTCACCACCTGATAAGTGTAATGAACCTATTTAAACATCATCCAACCCATATGAAGTCCCAAAAAATTTTAAAAAATCCAAAGAAGTGGAGAATATGGAGGGTATGATGAATGTGAGGATTCCTCAGATTCTTCGTCCCCTTGTTAATTTTTTACTATTTTTGGATTTCTGTTTTTCTACAAATCATTTCACCAACTCCTAAGTGTAATAAACCTACTTAATAATCATCCAACCCATATAAAGTCCGAACAAATTTTAAAAACTGCAAACAAGTGGAGAATTGGGAGGGTACGATGAATGTGTGGATTCCTCACATTCTTTGTACCGTTGTTAATGTTTGAGTATTTTTGGATTTGGATTTTTCCGGAAATCATTTGACCACATCATATGTGTAATGAAACTATTTAAAGAACATCCAACCCAGATGAAGCCCCAACAAATTTAAAAAACTTCAAACAAGTGGAGAATTGGAAGGGTACGAAGAATGTGAGAATTCCTCACATTCTTCGTACCCTTGTAAATTTTTTAGTATTTTCAGATTTGGATTTTTCTGAAAATCACTTAATCACCTCCTAAATATAATGAACCTATTTAAACAACACCCAACCCATATGAAGCCCCAACAAATTTGAAAAACTTTAAACAAGTGGAGAATTTGGAGGGTACGATGAATGTGAAAATTCCTCACATTCTTCATACCCTTGTTAATTTTTTAGTATTTTTGGATTTGGATTTGTCCGGAAATCATTTAACTACCTCCAAAGTGTAATGAACATATTTAAGCATAATCCAACCCATATGAAGTCCCAAAAAACTTTAAAAAGTCTAAAGAAGTGGAGAATTGGGAGGACACGAAAAATGTGAGGATTCCTCTCATTCTTTGTACCCTTGTAAATTTTTTAGTATTTTTGGATTTGGATTTTTCCGGCAATCATTTCACCACCTCCTAAGTGTAATGAAACTATTTAAACATCATCCAACCCATATGAAGTCCCAAAAAATTTTAAAAAGTCCAAAGAAGTGGAGAATTGGGAGGGTATAAAGAATGTGAGGATTCCTCACATTCTTCGTACCCTTGTAAATTTTTTAGTATTTTTGGATTTGGATTTTTCCGGAAATCATTTCACCACCTCCTAAGTGTAATGAGCATATTTAAACATCATCCAACCCATGTGAAGTCCGAAAAAATTTTAAAAAGTCAAAAGAAGTGGAAAATTGCGAGGGTACGAAAAATGTGAGGTTTCCTTACATTCTTCGTACCCTTGTAAATTTTTTTGTATTTTTGGATTTCGAATTTTCCGGAAATCATTTCACCACCTCTTAAGTGTAATGAACCTATTTAAACAATATCCAACCCATATGAAGTCCCAACAAATTTTAAAAAATCAAAAGAATTAGAGAATGAGGCTGGTACGAAGAATGTGTGGAATCCTCACATTCTTCGTACCCTTGCTAATTTTTTAGTACTTTTGGTTATGGATTTTTCCGGAAATCATTTCAAGTCCTCCTAAGTGTAATGAACATATTTAAACATCATCCAACACAAATGAAGTCCCAAAAAAATTTAAAAAATCCAAAGAAGTGGATAATTGGGAGGGTACGAAGAATGTGAGGATTCCTCACATTCTTCATACCCTTGTTAATTTTTTAGTATTTTTGGATTTGGATTTTTCCGCAAATCATTTCACCACCTGCTAAGTGTAATAAACTTATTTAAACATCATCCAACCCACATGAAGTCCCAAAATTTTTTAAAAAATCCAAAGAACTGGAGAATTGGGATGGTACGAAGAATGTGTGGAATCCTCACATTCTTCGTACCCTTGTTAATTTTTTAGAATTTTTTGTTTTGGATTTTTCCGGAAATCATTTCACCACCTCCTAAGTGTAATGAACATATTTAAACATCATCCAACCCATATGAATTCCCCAAAAAATTTAAGAAATCCAAAGAAGTGGAGAATTGGGAGGGCACGAAGAATGTGAGGATTCCTCACATTCTTCGTACCCTTGTAAATTTTTTAGTATTTTTGGATTTGGATTTTTCCGGAAATCATTTCACCACCTCCTAAGTGTAATGAACATATTTAAACATCATCCAACCCATATGAAGTCCCAAAAAATTTGAAAAAATCCAAAGAAGTAGAGTATTGGGCGGATACGTTAAATGTGAGGATTCTTGCACATTCTTCGTACCCTTGTTAATTTTTTCGTATTTTTGGATTTGGTTTTTCTCGGAATATATTTCACCATCTCCTAAGTGTAATGAACCTATTTAAAAAACATTCAACCCATATGAAGTCCCAACAAATTTGAAAAACGTCAAACATGTGGACAATTGGGAGGATACAGAGAATGTGAGGAATCCTCACATTCTTTGTACCCTTGTTAATTTTTTAGTATTTTTTGTTTTGGATTTTTCAGGAAATCATTTCACCTCCTCCTAAGTGTAGTGAACTTATTTCAACATCATCCAACACAAATGAAGTCCCAAAAAAATTGAAGTGGATAATTGGGAGAGTACGAAGAATGTGAGGATTCCTCACATTCATCATACCCTTGTTAATTTTTTAGTATTTTTGGATTTGTATTTTTTCGCAAATCATTTCACCACCTCCTAAGTATAATAAACCTATTTAAACATCATCCAACCCATATGAAGTCCCAAAAAATATTAAAAAAATCCAAAGAATTGGAGAATGGGGATGGTACGAAGAATGTGAGGATTCCTCACATTCTTCGTACCCTTGTTAATTTTTTAGTATTTTTTGTTTTGGATTTTTTCGGAAATCATTTCACCACCTCCTAAGTGTAATGAACTTATTTAAACATCATCCAACCCAGATGAATTCCCCAAAAAATTTAAGAAATCCAAGGAAGTGGAGAATTGGGAGGGTACGAAGAATGTGAGGATTCCTCACATTCTTCGAACCCTTGTAAATTTTTTACTATTTTTGGATTTAGATTTTTCCGAAAATCATTTCACCACCTCCTAAGTGTAATGAACATATTTAAACATCATCCTACCCATATGAAGTCCCAAAAAATTTTAAAAATCCAAAGAAGTAGAGTATTGGGTGGATACGATAAATGTGAGGATTCCTGCACATTCTTCGTACCCTTGTTAATTTTTTAGTATTTTTTGATTTGGTTTTTCCCAGAATATATTTCACCATCTCCTAAGTGTAATGAACCTATTTAAACAACATTCAACCCATATGAAGTCCCAAAAAATTTGAAAAACGTCAAACATGTGGAGAATTGGGAGGATACGGAGAATGTGAGGAATCCTCACATTCTTTGTACCCTTGTTAATTTTCTAGTATTTTTTGCTTTGGATTTTTTCGGAAATCATTTCACCTCCTCCTAAGTGTAATGAACTTATTTAAACACCATCTAACACAAATGAAGTCCCAAAAAAATTTTAAAAATCCAAAGAAGTGGATAATTAGGAGAGTACGAAGAATGTGAGGATTCCTCACATTCTTCATACCCTTGTTATTTTTTTAGTATTTTTGGATTTAGATTTTTCTGCAAATCATTTCACCACTTCCTAAGTGTAATAAACCTATTTAAACATCATCCAACCCATATGAAGTCCCAAAAAATTTTAAAAAATCCAAAGAATTGGAGAATTGGGATGGTACGAAGAATGTGTGGAATCCTCACATTCTTCGTACCCTTGTTAATTTTTTAGCATTTTTTGTTTTGGATTTTTTTAGAAGTCATTTCACCACCTCCTAAGTGTAATGGACTTATTTAAACATTATCCAACCCATATGAATTCCCCAAAAAATTTAAGAAATCTAAATAAGTGGAGAATTGGGAGGGTACGAAGAATGTGAGGTTTCCTCACATTCTTCGTACCCTTGTAAATTTTTTAGTATTTTTGGATTTGGATTTTTCCGGAAATCATTTCACCACCTCCTAAGTGTAATGAACATATTTGAACATCATCCAACCCATATGAAGTCCCAACAAATTTTAAAAAATCCAAAGAAGTGGAGTATTGGGCGGGTACGATAAATGTGAGGATTCCTACACATTCTTCGTACCCTTGTTAAATTTTTAGTATTTTTGGATTTGGTTTTTCCCGGAATATATTCCACCATCTCCGAAGTGTAGTGAACCTATTTAAACAACATCCAACCCATATGAAGTCCCAAGAAATTTGAAAAACGTCAAACATGTGGAGAATTGGGAGGATACGGAGAATGTGAGGATTCCTCACATTCTTCGTACCCTTGTTAATGTTTTAGTATTTTTTGTTTTGGATTTTTCCAGAAATCATTTCACCACCTCCTAAGTGTAATGAACTTATTTAAACATCATCCAACCCATATGAATTCCCGAAAAAATTTAAGAAATCCAAAGAAGTGGAGAATTGGGAGGGTACGAAGAATGTGAGGATTCCTCACATTCTTCGAACCCTTGTAAATTTTTTAGTATTTTTGGATTTGGATTTTTCCGGAAATCATTTCACAACCTCCTAAATGTAATGAACATATTTAAACAGAATCCAACCCATATAAAGTCCCACAAAATTTTAAAAAGTCATAAAAAGTGGAGAATTGGGAGGGTACGAAAAATGTGATGTTTCCTAACATTCTTCGTACCCTTGTAAATTTTTTTGTATTTTTGGATTTCGATTTTTTCGGAAATCATTTCACCACCTCTTAAGTGTAATAAACCTATTTAAACAACATCCAACCCATATGAAGTCCCAAAAAATTTTAAAAAATCCAAAGAATTAGAGAATGAGGCTGGTACGAAGAATGTGTGGAATCCTCACATTCTTCGTACCCTTGCTAATTTTTTTAGTACTTTTGGTTATGGATTTTTCCGGAAATCATTTCAACTCCTCCTAAGTGTAATGAACATATTTAAACATCATCCAACACAAATGAAGTCCCAAAAAAATTTTAAAAATCCAAAGAAGTGGATAATTGGGAGGGTAGGAAGAATATGAGGATTCCTCACATTCTTCATACCCTTGTTAATTTTTTAGTATTTTTGGATTTGGATTTTTCCGCAAATAATTTCACCACCTGCTAAGTGTAATAAACTTATTTAAACATCATCCAACCCATATGAAGTCCCAAAAAAATTTTAAAAAATCCAAAGAATTGGAGAATTGGGATGGTACAAAGAATGTGTGGAATCCTCACATTCTTCGTATCCTTGTTAATTTTGAAGTATTTTTGGATTTGTAGTTTTCTATAAATTGTTTCACTCCCTCCTAAGTGTAAAGGACCTATTTAAATATCATCCAACCCATATGAAGTCTGAAAAAAGTTTACAAAGTCCAAAGAAATGGAGAATGGGGAGGGTAAGAAGAATGTGAGGATTCCTCATATTCTTCGTAGCATTGTTAATTTTTTGGTATTTTTGGATTTGGATTTTTTTGGAAATCATTTCATCACCTCCTAAGTGTAATGAACTCATTTAAAAATCATTCAACCCATATGAAGTCCCAACAAATTTAAAAAAATCCAAAGAAGTGGAGTATTGGGAGGGTACGATAAATGTGAGGATTCCTGCACATTCTTCGTACCCTTGTTAATTTCTTAGTATTTTTGGATTTAGTTTTTCAAAGAATATTTTTCACCATCTCCGAAGTGTAATGAACCTATTTAAACAACATCCAACCCATATGAAGTCCCAAGAAATTTGAAAAACGTCAAACATGTGGAGAATTGGGAGGATACGGAGAATGTGAGGAATCCTCACATTCTTCGTACCTTTGTTAATTTTTTAGTATTTTTTGTTTTGGATTTTTCCGGAAATCAATTCACCACCTCCTAAGTGTAATGACCTTATTTAAACATCATCCAACCCATATGAATTCCTAAAAAAATTTAAGAAATCCAAAGAAGTAAAGAATTGGGAGGGTACGAAGAATGTGTGGAATAATTTTTTAGTATTTTTGGATTTGGATTTTTCCGGAAATCATTTCACCACCTGGTAAGTGTAATGAACATATTTAAACATCATCCAACCCATATGAAGTCCCAAAAAATTTTAAAAAGTCAAAAGAAGTGGAAAATTGGGAGGGTACGAAAAATGTGAGGTTTCCTCACATTCTTCGTACCCTTGTAAATTTTTTTGTATTTTTGGATTTCGATTTTTCCGGAAATCATTTCACCACCTTTTAAGTGTAATGAACGTATTTAAATAACATTCAGCCCATATGAAGTTCCAACAAATTTTTAAAACTTCAAACAAGTAGGGAATTGGGAGGGTGCGAAGAATGTGAGGATTCGTTACATTCTTCGTACCCTTGTTAATTTTTTAGTATTTTTGGTTTTGGATTTTTCTGGAAATCATTTCACTTCCTCCTAAGTGGAATGAACTTATTTAAAATCATCCAACACAAATGAAGTCCCAAAAAAATTTAAAAAATCCAAAGAAGTGGATAATTGGGAGGGTACGAAGAATGTGAGGATTCCTCACATTCTTCATACCCTTGTTAATTTTTTAGTATTTTTGGATTTGGATTGTTCCGAAAATTGTTTCACCCTCTCCTAAGTGTAAAGAACCTATTTAAACATCATCCAACCCATATGAAGTCCCAACAAAGTTTAAAAAGTCCAAAGAAGTTGAGAATGGGGATGGTACGAAGAATGTGAGGATTCTTTACATTCTTCGTACCCTTCTTAATTTTTTAGTATTTTCGGATTTCGATTTTTTTGGAAATCATTTCACCACCTCCTAAGTGTAATGAACCTATTTAGACATCATCCGACCAATATGAAGTCCCAACAAATTTTAAAAAATCCAAATAAGTGGAGAATTGGGAGGGTACAGTGAATGTGAGGATTCCTCACATTCTTCATACACCCGTTAATTTTTTAGTATTTTTGGATTTGGATTTTTACGGAAATTATTTCACCACCTCTTAAGTTTAATGAACCTATTTAAAAATCAACGAACCCATATGAAGTCCCAACAAATTTTAAAAAATCCAAAGAAGTGGAGAATTGGGAGGGTACGGAAAATGTTAGAATTCGTTACATTCTTCGTACCCTTGTTGATTTTTTAGTATTTTTGGATTTAGATTTTTTCGGAAATCATTTGACCACCTCTTAAGTCTAATGAACCTATTTAAACAGCATCTAACCCATATGAAGTCCTAAGAAATTTTAAAAACTTCAAAAAAATCAAGAATTAGGAGGGTACGAAGAATGTGAGGAATCCTCACATTCTTCGTACCCTTGTTAATTTTTTAGTATTTTTGGATTTGGATTGTTCCGAAAATTGTTTCACCCTCTCCTAAGTGTAAAGAACCTATTTAAACATCATCCAACCCATATGAAGTCCCAACAAAGTTTAAAAAGTCCAAATAAGTTGAGAATGGGGATGGTACGAAGAATGTGAGGATTCTTTACATTCTTCGTACCCTTGTTAATTTTTTAGTATTTTTGGATTTCGATTTTTCCGAAAATCATTTCACCACCTCCTAAGTGTAATGAACCTATTTAGACATCATCCGACCCATATGAAGTCCCAAAAAATTTTAAAAAATCCAAATAAGTGGAGAATTGGGAGGGTACGGTGAATGTGAGGATTCCTCACATTCTTCATACCCTCGTTAATTTTTCAGTATTTTTGGATTTAGATTTTTCCGGAAATTATTTCACCACCTCTTAAGTGTAATGAACCTATTTAAACATCAACGAACCCATACGAAGTCCCAACAAATTTTAAAAAATCCAAAGAAGTGGAGAATTGGGAGGGTACGAAAAATGTTAGAATTCGTTACATTCTTCGTACCCTTGTTGATTTTTTAGTATTTTTGGATTTAGATTTTTCCGAAAATCATTTGACCACCTCCTAAGTGTAATGAACCTATTTAAACAACATCTAACCCATATGAAGTCCCAACAAATTTTAAAAACTTCAAAAAAGTCGAGAATTAGGCGGGTACGAAGAATGTGAGGAATCCTCACATTCTTCGTACCCTTGTTAATTTTTTAGTATTTTTGGATTTGGATTGTTCCGAAAATTGTTTCACCCTCTCCTAAGTTTAAAGAACCTATTTAAACATCATCCAACCCATATGAAGTCCCAACAAAGTTTAAAAAGTCCAAAGAAGTTGAGAATGGGGATGGTACGAAGAATGTGGGGATTCTTTACATTCTTCGTACCCTTGTTATTTTTTTAGTATTTTTGGATTTCGATTTTTCCGGAAATCATTTCACCACCTCCTAAGTCTAATGAACCTATTTAGACATCATCCGACCCATATGAAGTCCCAAAAAATTTTAAAAAATCCAAATAAGTGGAGAATTGGGAGGGTACGGTGAATGTGAGGATTCCTCACATTCTTCATACCCTCATTAATTTTTCAGTATTTTTGGATTTGGATTTTTCCGGAAATTATTTCACCACCTCTTAAGTGTAATGAACCTATTTAAACATCAACGAACCCATACGAAGTCCCAACAAATTTTAAAAAATCCAAAGAAGTGGAGAATTGGGAGGGTACGAAAAATGTTAGAATTCGTTACATTCTTCGTACCCTTGTTGATTTTTTAGTATTTTTGGATTTAGATTTTTCCGGAAATCATTTGACCACCTCCTAAGTGTAATGAACCTATTTAAACAACATCTAACCCATATGAAGTCCCAACAAATTTTAAAAACTTCAAAAAAGTCGAGAATTAGGCGGGTACGAAGAATGTGAGGAATCCTCACATTCTTCGTACCCTTGTTAATTTTTTAGTATTTTTGGATTTGGATTGTTCCGAAAATTGTTTCACCCTCTACTAAGTGTAAAGAACCTATTTAAACACCATCCAACCCATATGAAGTCCCAACAAAGTTTAAAAAGTCCAAAGAAGTTGAGAATGGGGATGGTACGAAGAATGTGGGGATTCTTTACATTCTTCGTACCCTTGTTAATTTTTTAGTATTTTTGGATTTCAATTTTTTCGGAAATCATTTCACCACCTCCTAAGTG
Source organism: Vitis vinifera (assembly GCF_030704535.1). Classification (NCBI taxonomy): domain Eukaryota; kingdom Viridiplantae; phylum Streptophyta; class Magnoliopsida; order Vitales; family Vitaceae; genus Vitis; species Vitis vinifera. The sequence continues at coordinate 2,011,192 of NC_081819.1, forward strand.
TAATGAACCTATTTAGACATCATCCGACCCATATGAAGTCCCAAAAAATTTTAAAAAATCCAAATAAGTGGAGAATTGGGAGGGTACGGTGAATGTGAGGATTCCTCACATTCTTCATACCCTCGTTAATTTTTCAGTATTTTTGGATTTGAATTTTTCCGGAAATTATTTCACCACCTCTTAAGTGTAATGAACCTATTTAAACATCAATGAACCCATACGAAGTCCCAACAAATTTTAAAAAATCCAAAGAAGTGGAGAATTGGGAGGGTACGAAAAATGTTAGAATTCGTTACATTCTTCGTACCCTTGTTGATTTTTTAGTATTTTTGGATTTAGATTTTTCCGGAAATCATTTGACCACCTCCTAAGTGTAATGAACCTATTTAAACAACATCTAACCCATATGAAGTCCCAACAAATTTTAAAAACTTCAAAAAAGTCGAGAATTAGGCGGGTACGAAGAATGTGAGGAATCCTCACATTCTTCGTACCCTTGTTAATTTTTTAGTATTTTTGGATTTGGATTGTTCCGAAAATTGTTTCACCCTCTCCTAAGTGTAAAGAACCTATTTAAACATCATCCAACCCATATGAAGTCCCAACAAAGTTTAAAAAGTCCAAAGAAGTTGAGAATGGGGATGGTACGAAGAATGTGGGGATTCTTTACATTCTTCGTACCCTTGTTAATTTTTTAGTATTTTTGGATTTCAATTTTTCCGTAAATCATTTCACCACCTCCTAAGTGTAATGAACCTATTTAGAAATCATCCGACCCATATGAAGTCCCAAAAAATTTTAAAAAATCCAAATAAGTGGAGAATTGGGAGGGTACGGTGAATGTGAGGATTCCTCACATTCTTCATACCCTCGTTAATTTTTCAGTATTTTTGGATTTGGATTTTTCCGGAAATTATTTCACCACCTCTTAAGTGTAATGAACCTATTTAAACATCAACGAACCCATACGAAGTCCCAACAAATTTTAAAAAATCCAAAGAAGTGGAGAATTGGGAGGGTACGGAAAATGTTAGAATTCGTTACATTCTTCGTACCCTTGTTGATTTTTTAGTATTTTTGGATTTAGATTTTTTCGGAAATCATTTGACCACCTCTTAAGTCTAATGAACCTATTTAAATAGCATCTAACCCATATGAAGTCCTAAGAAATTTTAAAAACTTCAAAAAAATCAAGAATTAGGAGGGTACGAAGAATGTGAGGAATCCTCACATTCTTCGTACCCTTGTTAATTTTTTAGTATTTTTGGATTTGGATTGTTCCGAAAATTGTTTCACCCTCTCCTAAGTGTAAAGAACCTATTTAAACATCATCCAACCCATATGAAGTCCCAACAAAGTTTAAAAAGTCCAAATAAGTTGAGAATGGGGATGGTACGAAGAATGTGAGGATTCTTTACATTCTTCGTACCCTTGTTAATTTTTTAGTATTTTTGGATTTCGATTTTTCCGAAAATCATTTCACCACCTCCTAAGTGTAATGAACCTATTTAGACATCATCCGACCCATATGAAGTCCCAAAAAATTTTAAAAAATCCAAATAAGTGGAGAATTGGGAGGGTACGGTGAATGTGAGGATTCCTCACATTCTTCATACCCTCGTTAATTTTTCAGTATTTTTGGATTTAGATTTTTCCGGAAATTATTTCACCACCTCTTAAGTGTAATGAACCTATTTAAACATCAACGAACCCATACGAAGTCCCAACAAATTTTAAAAAATCCAAAGAAGTGGAGAATTGGGAGGGTACGAAAAATGTTAGAATTCGTTACATTCTTCGTACCCTTGTTGATTTTTTAGTATTTTTGGATTTAGATTTTTCCGAAAATCATTTGACCACCTCCTAAGTGTAATGAACCTATTTAAACAACATCTAACCCATATGAAGTCCCAACAAATTTTAAAAACTTCAAAAAAGTCGAGAATTAGGCGGGTACGAAGAATGTGAGGAATCCTCACATTCTTCGTACCCTTGTTAATTTTTTAGTATTTTTGGATTTGGATTGTTCCGAAAATTGTTTCACCCTCTCCTAAGTTTAAAGAACCTATTTAAACATCATCCAACCCATATGAAGTCCCAACAAAGTTTAAAAAGTCCAAAGAAGTTGAGAATGGGGATGGTACGAAGAATGTGGGGATTCTTTACATTCTTCGTACCCTTGTTATTTTTTTAGTATTTTTGGATTTCGATTTTTCCGGAAATCATTTCACCACCTCCTAAGTGTAATGAACCTATTTAGACATCATCCGACCCATATGAAGTCCCAAAAAATTTTAAAAAATCCAAATAAGTGGAGAATTGGGAGGGTACGGTGAATGTGAGGATTCCTCACATTCTTCATACCCTCATTAATTTTTCAGTATTTTTGGATTTGGATTTTTCCGGAAATTATTTCACCACCTCTTAAGTGTAATGAACCTATTTAAACATCAACGAACCCATACGAAGTCCCAACAAATTTTAAAAAATCCAAAGAAGTGGAGAATTGGGAGGGTACGAAAAATGTTAGAATTCGTTACATTCTTCGTACCCTTGTTGATTTTTTAGTATTTTTGGATTTAGATTTTTCCGGAAATCATTTGACCACCTCCTAAGTGTAATGAACCTATTTAAACAACATCTAACCCATATGAAGTCCCAACAAATTTTAAAAACTTCAAAAAAGTCGAGAATTAGGCGGGTACGAAGAATGTGAGGAATCCTCACATTCTTCGTACCCTTGTTAATTTTTTAGTATTTTTGGATTTGGATTGTTCCGAAAATTGTTTCACCCTCTACTAAGTGTAAAGAACCTATTTAAACACCATCCAACCCATATGAAGTCCCAACAAAGTTTAAAAAGTCCAAAGAAGTTGAGAATGGGGATGGTACGAAGAATGTGGGGATTCTTTACATTCTTCGTACCCTTGTTAATTTTTTAGTATTTTTGGATTTCAATTTTTTCGGAAATCATTTCACCACCTCCTAAGTGTAATGAACCTATTTAGACATCATCCGACCCATATGAAGTCCCAAAAAATTTTAAAAAATCCAAATAAGTGGAGAATTGGGAGGGTACGGTGAATGTGAGGATTCCTCACATTCTTCATACCCTCGTTAATTTTTCAGTATTTTTGGATTTGAATTTTTCCGGAAATTATTTCACCACCTCTTAAGTGTAATGAACCTATTTAAACATCAATGAACCCATACGAAGTCCCAACAAATTTTAAAAAATCCAAAGAAGTGGAGAATTGGGAGGGTACGAAAAATGTTAGAATTCGTTACATTCTTCGTACCCTTGTTGATTTTTTAGTATTTTTGGATTTAGATTTTTCCGGAAATCATTTGACCACCTCCTAAGTGTAATGAACCTATTTAAACAACATCTAACCCATATGAAGTCCCAACAAATTTTAAAAACTTCAAAAAAGTCGAGAATTAGGCGGGTACGAAGAATGTGAGGAATCCTCACATTCTTCGTACCCTTGTTAATTTTTTAGTATTTTTGGATTTGGATTGTTCCGAAAATTGTTTCACCCTCTCCTAAGTGTAAAGAACCTATTTAAACATCATCCAACCCATATGAAGTCCCAACAAAGTTTAAAAAGTCCAAAGAAGTTGAGAATGGGGATGGTACGAAGAATGTGAGGATTCTTTACATTCTTCGTACCCTTCTTAATTTTTTAGTATTTTCGGATTTCGATTTTTTTGGAAATCATTTCACCACCTCCTAAGTGTAATGAACCTATTTAGACATCATCCGACCAATATGAAGTCCCAACAAATTTTAAAAAATCCAAATAAGTGGAGAATTGGGAGGGTACAGTGAATGTGAGGATTCCTCACATTCTTCATACACCCGTTAATTTTTTAGTATTTTTGGATTTGGATTTTTACGGAAATTATTTCACCACCTCTTAAGTTTAATGAACCTATTTAAAAATCAACGAACCCATATGAAGTCCCAACAAATTTTAAAAAATCCAAAGAAGTGGAGAATTGGGAGGGTACGGAAAATGTTAGAATTCGTTACATTCTTCGTACCCTTGTTGATTTTTTAGTATTTTTGGATTTAGATTTTTTCGGAAATCATTTGACCACCTCTTAAGTCTAATGAACCTATTTAAACAGCATCTAACCCATATGAAGTCCTAAGAAATTTTAAAAACTTCAAAAAAATCAAGAATTAGGAGGGTACGAAGAATGTGAGGAATCCTCACATTCTTCGTACCCTTGTTAATTTTTTAGTATTTTTGGATTTGGATTGTTCCGAAAATTGTTTCACCCTCTCCTAAGTGTAAAGAACCTATTTAAACATCATCCAACCCATATGAAGTCCCAACAAAGTTTAAAAAGTCCAAATAAGTTGAGAATGGGGATGGTACGAAGAATGTGAGGATTCTTTACATTCTTCGTACCCTTGTTAATTTTTTAGTATTTTTGGATTTCGATTTTTCCGAAAATCATTTCACCACCTCCTAAGTGTAATGAACCTATTTAGACATCATCCGACCCATATGAAGTCCCAAAAAATTTTAAAAAATCCAAATAAGTGGAGAATTGGGAGGGTACGGTGAATGTGAGGATTCCTCACATTCTTCATACCCTCGTTAATTTTTCAGTATTTTTGGATTTAGATTTTTCCGGAAATTATTTCACCACCTCTTAAGTGTAATGAACCTATTTAAACATCAACGAACCCATACGAAGTCCCAACAAATTTTAAAAAATCCAAAGAAGTGGAGAATTGGGAGGGTACGAAAAATGTTAGAATTCGTTACATTCTTCGTACCCTTGTTGATTTTTTAGTATTTTTGGATTTAGATTTTTCCGAAAATCATTTGACCACCTCCTAAGTGTAATGAACCTATTTAAACAACATCTAACCCATATGAAGTCCCAACAAATTTTAAAAACTTCAAAAAAGTCGAGAATTAGGCGGGTACGAAGAATGTGAGGAATCCTCACATTCTTCGTACCCTTGTTAATTTTTTAGTATTTTTGGATTTGGATTGTTCCGAAAATTGTTTCACCCTCTCCTAAGTTTAAAGAACCTATTTAAACATCATCCAACCCATATGAAGTCCCAACAAAGTTTAAAAAGTCCAAAGAAGTTGAGAATGGGGATGGTACGAAGAATGTGGGGATTCTTTACATTCTTCGTACCCTTGTTATTTTTTTAGTATTTTTGGATTTCGATTTTTCCGGAAATCATTTCACCACCTCCTAAGTCTAATGAACCTATTTAGACATCATCCGACCCATATGAAGTCCCAAAAAATTTTAAAAAATCCAAATAAGTGGAGAATTGGGAGGGTACGGTGAATGTGAGGATTCCTCACATTCTTCATACCCTCATTAATTTTTCAGTATTTTTGGATTTGGATTTTTCCGGAAATTATTTCACCACCTCTTAAGTGTAATGAACCTATTTAAACATCAACGAACCCATACGAAGTCCCAACAAATTTTAAAAAATCCAAAGAAGTGGAGAATTGGGAGGGTACGAAAAATGTTAGAATTCGTTACATTCTTCGTACCCTTGTTGATTTTTTAGTATTTTTGGATTTAGATTTTTCCGGAAATCATTTGACCACCTCCTAAGTGTAATGAACCTATTTAAACAACATCTAACCCATATGAAGTCCCAACAAATTTTAAAAACTTCAAAAAAGTCGAGAATTAGGCGGGTACGAAGAATGTGAGGAATCCTCACATTCTTCGTACCCTTGTTAATTTTTTAGTATTTTTGGATTTGGATTGTTCCGAAAATTGTTTCACCCTCTACTAAGTGTAAAGAACCTATTTAAACACCATCCAACCCATATGAAGTCCCAACAAAGTTTAAAAAGTCCAAAGAAGTTGAGAATGGGGATGGTACGAAGAATGTGGGGATTCTTTACATTCTTCGTACCCTTGTTAATTTTTTAGTATTTTTGGATTTCAATTTTTTCGGAAATCATTTCACCACCTCCTAAGTGTAATGAACCTATTTAGACATCATCCGACCCATATGAAGTCCCAAAAAATTTTAAAAAATCCAAATAAGTGGAGAATTGGGAGGGTACGGTGAATGTGAGGATTCCTCACATTCTTCATACCCTCGTTAATTTTTCAGTATTTTTGGATTTGAATTTTTCCGGAAATTATTTCACCACCTCTTAAGTGTAATGAACCTATTTAAACATCAATGAACCCATACGAAGTCCCAACAAATTTTAAAAAATCCAAAGAAGTGGAGAATTGGGAGGGTACGAAAAATGTTAGAATTCGTTACATTCTTCGTACCCTTGTTGATTTTTTAGTATTTTTGGATTTAGATTTTTCCGGAAATCATTTGACCACCTCCTAAGTGTAATGAACCTATTTAAACAACATCTAACCCATATGAAGTCCCAACAAATTTTAAAAACTTCAAAAAAGTCGAGAATTAGGCGGGTACGAAGAATGTGAGGAATCCTCACATTCTTCGTACCCTTGTTAATTTTTTAGTATTTTTGGATTTGGATTGTTCCGAAAATTGTTTCACCCTCTCCTAAGTGTAAAGAACCTATTTAAACATCATCCAACCCATATGAAGTCCCAACAAAGTTTAAAAAGTCCAAAGAAGTTGAGAATGGGGATGGTACGAAGAATGTGGGGATTCTTTACATTCTTCGTACCCTTGTTAATTTTTTAGTATTTTTGGATTTCAATTTTTCCGTAAATCATTTCACCACCTCCTAAGTGTAATGAACCTATTTAGAAATCATCCGACCCATATGAAGTCCCAAAAAATTTTAAAAAATCCAAATAAGTGGAGAATTGGGAGGGTACGGTGAATGTGAGGATTCCTCACATTCTTCATACCCTCGTTAATTTTTCAGTATTTTTGGATTTGGATTTTTCCGGAAATTATTTCACCACCTCTTAAGTGTAATGAACCTATTTAAACATCAACGAACCCATACGAAGTCCCAACAAATTTTAAAAAATCCAAAGAAGTGGAGAATTGGGAGGGTACGGAAAATGTTAGAATTCGTTACATTCTTCGTACCCTTGTTGATTTTTTAGTATTTTTGGATTTAGATTTTTTCGGAAATCATTTGACCACCTCTTAAGTCTAATGAACCTATTTAAATAGCATCTAACCCATATGAAGTCCTAAGAAATTTTAAAAACTTCAAAAAAATCAAGAATTAGGAGGGTACGAAGAATGTGAGGAATCCTCACATTCTTCGTACCCTTGTTAATTTTTTAGTATTTTTGGATTTGGATTGTTCCGAAAATTGTTTCACCCTCTCCTAAGTGTAAAGAACCTATTTAAACATCATCCAACCCATATGAAGTCCCAACAAAGTTTAAAAAGTCCAAATAAGTTGAGAATGGGGATGGTACGAAGAATGTGAGGATTCTTTACATTCTTCGTACCCTTGTTAATTTTTTAGTATTTTTGGATTTCGATTTTTCCGAAAATCATTTCACCACCTCCTAAGTGTAATGAACCTATTTAGACATCATCCGACCCATATGAAGTCCCAAAAAATTTTAAAAAATCCAAATAAGTGGAGAATTGGGAGGGTACGGTGAATGTGAGGATTCCTCACATTCTTCATACCCTCGTTAATTTTTCAGTATTTTTGGATTTAGATTTTTCCGGAAATTATTTCACCACCTCTTAAGTGTAATGAACCTATTTAAACATCAACGAACCCATACGAAGTCCCAACAAATTTTAAAAAATCCAAAGAAGTGGAGAATTGGGAGGGTACGAAAAATGTTAGAATTCGTTACATTCTTCGTACCCTTGTTGATTTTTTAGTATTTTTGGATTTAGATTTTTCCGAAAATCATTTGACCACCTCCTAAGTGTAATGAACCTATTTAAACAACATCTAACCCATATGAAGTCCCAACAAATTTTAAAAACTTCAAAAAAGTCGAGAATTAGGCGGGTACGAAGAATGTGAGGAATCCTCACATTCTTCGTACCCTTGTTAATTTTTTAGTATTTTTGGATTTGGATTGTTCCGAAAATTGTTTCACCCTCTCCTAAGTTTAAAGAACCTATTTAAACATCATCCAACCCATATGAAGTCCCAACAAAGTTTAAAAAGTCCAAAGAAGTTGAGAATGGGGATGGTACGAAGAATGTGGGGATTCTTTACATTCTTCGTACCCTTGTTATTTTTTTAGTATTTTTGGATTTCGATTTTTCCGGAAATCATTTCACCACCTCCTAAGTGTAATGAACCTATTTAGACATCATCCGACCCATATGAAGTCCCAAAAAATTTTAAAAAATCCAAATAAGTGGAGAATTGGGAGGGTACGGTGAATGTGAGGATTCCTCACATTCTTCATACCCTCATTAATTTTTCAGTATTTTTGGATTTGGATTTTTCCGGAAATTATTTCACCACCTCTTAAGTGTAATGAACCTATTTAAACATCAACGAACCCATACGAAGTCCCAACAAATTTTAAAAAATCCAAAGAAGTGGAGAATTGGGAGGGTACGAAAAATGTTAGAATTCGTTACATTCTTCGTACCCTTGTTGATTTTTTAGTATTTTTGGATTTAGATTTTTCCGGAAATCATTTGACCACCTCCTAAGTGTAATGAACCTATTTAAACAACATCTAACCCATATGAAGTCCCAACAAATTTTAAAAACTTCAAAAAAGTCGAGAATTAGGCGGGTACGAAGAATGTGAGGAATCCTCACATTCTTCGTACCCTTGTTAATTTTTTAGTATTTTTGGATTTGGATTGTTCCGAAAATTGTTTCACCCTCTACTAAGTGTAAAGAACCTATTTAAACACCATCCAACCCATATGAAGTCCCAACAAAGTTTAAAAAGTCCAAAGAAGTTGAGAATGGGGATGGTACGAAGAATGTGGGGATTCTTTACATTCTTCGTACCCTTGTTAATTTTTTAGTATTTTTGGATTTCAATTTTTTCGGAAATCATTTCACCACCTCCTAAGTGTAATGAACCTATTTAGACATCATCCGACCCATATGAAGTCCCAAAAAATTTTAAAAAATCCAAATAAGTGGAGAATTGGGAGGGTACGGTGAATGTGAGGATTCCTCACATTCTTCATACCCTCGTTAATTTTTCAGTATTTTTGGATTTGAATTTTTCCGGAAATTATTTCACCACCTCTTAAGTGTAATGAACCTATTTAAACATCAATGAACCCATACGAAGTCCCAACAAATTTTAAAAAATCCAAAGAAGTGGAGAATTGGGAGGGTACGAAAAATGTTAGAATTCGTTACATTCTTCGTACCCTTGTTGATTTTTTAGTATTTTTGGATTTAGATTTTTCCGGAAATCATTTGACCACCTCCTAAGTGTAATGAACCTATTTAAACAACATCTAACCCATATGAAGTCCCAACAAATTTTAAAAACTTCAAAAAAGTCGAGAATTAGGCGGGTACGAAGAATGTGAGGAATCCTCACATTCTTCGTACCCTTGTTAATTTTTTAGTATTTTTGGATTTGGATTGTTCCGAAAATTGTTTCACCCTCTCCTAAGTGTAAAGAACCTATTTAAACATCATCCAACCCATATGAAGTCCCAACAAAGTTTAAAAAGTCCAAAGAAGTTGAGAATGGGGATGGTACGAAGAATGTGGGGATTCTTTACATTCTTCGTACCCTTGTTAATTTTTTAGTATTTTTGGATTTCAATTTTTCCGTAAATCATTTCACCACCTCCTAAGTGTAATGAACCTATTTAGAAATCATCCGACCCATATGAAGTCCCAAAAAATTTTAAAAAATCCAAATAAGTGGAGAATTGGGAGGGTACGGTGAATGTGAGGATTCCTCACATTCTTCATACCCTCGTTAATTTTTCAGTATTTTTGGATTTGGATTTTTCCGGAAATTATTTCACCACCTCTTAAGTGTAATGAACCTATTTAAACATCAACGAACCCATACGAAGTCCCAACAAATTTTAAAAAATCCAAAGAAGTGGAGAATTGGGAGGGTACGAAAAATGTTAGAATTCGTTACATTCTTCGTACCCTTGTTGATTTTTTAGTATTTTTGGATTTAGATTTTTCCGGAAATCATTTGACCACCTCCTAAGTGTAATGAACCTATTTAAACAACATCTAACCCATATGAAGTCCCAACAAATTTTAAAAACTTCAAAAAAGTCGAGAATTAGGTGGGTACGAAGAATGTGAGGAATCCTCACATTCTTCGTACCCTTGTTAATTTTTTAGTATTTTTGGATTTGGATTGTTCCGAAAATTGTTTCACCCTCTCCTAAGTGTAAAGAACCTATTTAAACATCATCCAACCCATATGAAGTCCCAACAAAGTTTAAAAAGTCCAAAGAAGTTGAGAATGGGGATGGTACGAAGAATGTGGGGATTCTTTACATTCTTCGTACCCTTGTTAATTTTTTAGTATTTTTGGATTTCAATTTTTCCGGAAATCATTTCACCACCTCCTAAGTGTAATGAACCTATTTAGACATCATCCGACCCATATGAAGTCCCAACAAATTTTAAAAAATCCAAATAAGTGGAGAATTGGGAGGGTACAGTGAATGTGAGGATTCCTCACATTCTTCATACCCTCGTTAATTTTTTAGTATTTTTGGATTTGCATTTTTCGGAAATTATTTCACCACCTCTTAAGTGTAATGAACCTATTTAAACATCAATGAACCCATAGGAAGTCCCAACAAATTTTAAAAAATCCAAAGAAGTGGAGAATTGGGAGGGTATGAAAAATGTTAGAATTCGTTACATTCTTCGTACCCGTATTGATTTTTTAGTATTTTTGGATTTAGATTTTTTCGGAAATCATTTGACCACCTCCTAAGTGTAATGAACCTATTTAAACAACATCTAACCCATATGAAGTCCCAACAAATTTTAAAAACTTCAAAAAAGTCGAGAAGTAGGAGGGTACTAAGAATGTGAGGAATCCTCACATTCTTCGCACTATTGTTACTTTTTGAGTAAGGTTGGATTTGGATTTTTCTGGAAATCATTTCACCACCTCATAAGTGTAATGAAAAGATTTAAACATCATCCAACCCATATGAAGTCCCAAGAAATGTTAAAAAGTCCAAAGAAGTGGAGAACGGGGAGGGTACGAAGAATGTGAGGAATCCTCACATTCTTCGCACCATTGTTACTTTTTGAGTAAGGTTGGATTTGGATTTTTCTGGAAATCATTTCACCACCTCATAAGTGTAATGAAAAGATTTAAACATCATCCAACCCATATGAAGTCCCAAGAAATGTTAAAAAGTCCAAAGAAGTGGAGAACGGGGAGGGTACGAAGAATGTGAGGAATCCTCACATTCTTCGTACCCTTGTTTCTTTTTTTAGTATTTTTGGTTTTCGATTTTTCTGGAAATCATTTCACCACCTCCTAAGTGTAATAAACCTAATTAAACACCATCCAACCCATATAAAGTCCCAAAAAATTTTAAAAAATCCAAAGAATTGGAGAATTGGGATGGTACGAGGAATGTGTGGAATCCTCACATTCTTCGTACCGTTGTTAATTTTTTAGTATTTTTTGTTTTGGATTTTTTTGGAAATCATTTCACCACCTCCTAAGTGTAATGAACTTATTTAAACATCATCCAACCCATATGAATTCCCCAAAAAATTTAAGAAATTCAAAGAAGTGGAGAATTGGGAGGGTACGAAGAATGTGAGGATTCCTCACATTCTTCATACCCTTTTTAATTTTTAATATTTTTGGATTTTGATTTTTCCGCAAATTATTTCACCACCTCCTAAGTATAATAAACCTATTTAAACATCAACCAACCCATATGAAGTCCCAACAAATTTTAGAAAGTCCAAAGAAGTGGAGAATAGGGAGGGTACGAAAAATGTGAGAATTCGTTACATTCTTCGTACCCTTGTTGAGTTTTTAGTATTTTTGGATTTGGACTTTTTCGGAAATCATTTGACCACCTCCTAAGTGTAATGAAGCTATTTAAACAATATCCAACCCATATGAAGTCTCGACAAAGTTTAAAATGTCCAAAGAAGTGGAGAGCTGGAAGGGTACAAAGAATGTGAGGATTCATCACATTTTTCGTACCTTTGTTAATTTTTTAGTCTTTTTGGATTTGGATTTTTCTGAAAATTGTTTCACCACTTCCTAATTGTAATGCATAGATTTAAACATCATCCAACCTATATAAAGTCCCAACAAATTTTAAAAAATCGAAAGAAGTGGAGTATTGGGCGGGTACGATGAATGTTAGGATTCCTGCACATTTTTCATACCCTTGTTAATTTTTTAGTATTTTTGGATTTTGATTTTTCCGGAATTCATTTCACCACCTCCCAAGTGTAATGAACCTATTTAAACAACGTCCAACCCATATGAAGTCCCAAAAAATTTTAAAAACTTCAAACAAGTTGAGAATTGGGAGGATACGGAGAATGTGAGGATTCCTCACATTCTTCGTACCCTTGTTAATTATGACGAGAACAACATAAGCGCACTCTACTAAGCCTCTACTTTTGTTTTGCATATGATGCATGGATGTTGCCTGCTACTGAAATAATTTCATGCATGTGTTTATTTATTATTTTTCTTTGTTTTCCCCTTCCTGTTTTTTTTATTGTGTGATGTAATAAAATTATATTGTCTCACTACATCCACATGATGTGGAAGGAAGTAGCACAGCAACGAGAAACAACATAGAAAATTGTCTTTCAAGCACTCAGAAATGCTTCAGCTATTTCAACTCTAGTTTGGTCTCTCAATATGTCATCAAACTTGAGTAAATCAGCTAAGGCAGATGCTCTGGCTGCCTGTTTTGATCAGCTTCTGGATTTCCATCTTCAAATTGTGCAAGCATGGATGATATGGTGTCCATACAAGCAGCTACTGAAATTGCTCAAACCCCAAATGCTGAAGGGAAATGAGTTTTCTTTTGGAAAACAGCATGAAGAATATGCACCCTTCTTATATGAACTTATGCATAACTCCATGGACCAACATCGGAACTTAGACTTAAATTTGTCCAAGAGAAGATCAGTGTTACACAAGTTAATTGCAGTCATTCCTAAAAAAAGTGATCAGAAGACAAGCCTGGGAAAGCACTTGAGATTGATTCCCAATCCAAAGGCAGCTTTGAAAAAAAAAAAGAGGGACCGCTCCACAAAACTGCCCTTTGAAGCTACTGAGAATGATGAGAACATAAAACTAGCCTCTTGTATCTTGAGCAATACAATCAAAGTGGGTAAGCAAGTTGAAACAGAAGCTACAAACTGGTTTATGGACTTCCTGGGAAAAAGCTTTAGAAACAGGTCTGAAGAAACAAAAAGGGGACAATAGTTGGGGATGCTCGGAAAGTTCCTCAGTCTCTCATACTCAAGGTCATTAATTGGGTGGAGGTAGAGCAGTGTGTTAGTAGTAAGCGGCCAGTGCATCCCAGAGCAGCAGGCACTCCCATTGATAAAGGGAACATGCACCAAATTGCGAAGCCTTACAATCGCACCACACAGAAAAATCTTGAAAAAGGCAAGTTAAAATTCTTTAGTTTAGTTTTTGATTCTTTGTTTTAGTTTGAAAAAGTCAGAACTTTATTAGTTTATTTCTTTATTTTAATCAATCATGTTGGATAAATTTCATGTTTTTAATTCGGATTTAGTTTAGTTATAATTTTTTCTTTAGTTGGAAATAGTTTGTGATTTTAATTCAATAGTTTAATTAATCCTATTAGATAAAGTTTAATTTCAAATTAGTTTAGTTTTAATCTATCTTTTAGTTTAGATGTGTTGGTGATTTTAATCCAATAGTTTAGTTAATCATGTTAGATAAAGTTTATGTTTTTAATTTCAATTTAGTTCAATTTCAATTTATCTTTTTAGTCTAGATGTGTTTGTGTGTTTAGTTGATTTTATGCTAGTTCTTGATTTGTTATTCTCAATTTATGTGTTTCTTGAATATTAGTCATTAATTCTTGGTGGGTATCTCATTAGTTTATTTGTTCTAAGTTTGAATAGTTTATTACTTTGATAGTCTCTTGTAAAATTTACTTTTTAGAGGCAATTGGAAAATCATGTAGATTGACCTTTACCCTCACCTTCATTATTTTTGTTGATTACTATAAAAAAATTACTTTGTGATTTCATTTTCTTTTGTTTTGCTTGGTATTTTGTTTCTTATTTTCTATTGTTTTTTTTCAAATTAATTTCTTTTATTTTAAAACAAAATACTTTTCTCAAAAGATCCCTTTGAAAATTATATTTTAAAAAATAATTCATTTAGAGTCTTTAAAATCAAAGTCTCATTTTTTTTTTTTTAAAATAACATGCAACCTTGATCGGTTCACATTTTTTTCGGTTATCAATAAAAAATTTTGGTTTTGAACAAAATACGAATCAAAGCTTGTGGTCCCATATAAATGGGATAATTCTAGGACAAATTCATGTACATCAATGGGGGAATTGGTGAAACCCCTACATAAGAAAATCTTTTCAAAACTTATCTTTGCTACTTGTTGTAATAATATTTATATCTTTTTTTTTTTTTAAGAATTATATACAAGATATATGTCATAATTGATGATTTCATATACACTGATCATTTTTGCTATGTTAATTAGATAACAAGCATGCTAGGATTTCTTATTTTATTATTTATTATCTAACCCCTCATGTCTTGAGGAAGCACGTTACAAATTATCTATGCTATCCAGACTAGGTATGCCTCTATCACCCACTTTTTAAATTCTGTAAATATGTTTGTCACTGTGAACCGCGCCTATGTTTGATAATGCTTAGGTGTCTTGATATATTGTTTCATTATTTGATTATTTATGATAAAGAGTATACTAGATGATATATTATTTGAACTAACTTTGATCTCTTGTGATAGCGCTTATGAAGCAGTCCAGGTACGCACCCTAAATCTTCTTTATGATTTGTGATTGATTTTCTTGTTTAACATGTTATTTTTTTAGGAATCACCTTAGTCTACCTAGCTACTTCAATCAACCAATTAATTGTCACATTCCCTGCAACTTAGTCAGGAGAGACCTTTGTAGGGTTTAGAGGGGTGCTACATCTTAGAGGTACCTTCCCAATGATTAACTTGATCCCCACACTTAGATTCGGGTTTTTTAAAAACATGTTTTTCCAAAAATTATGGAGTCACTTTTTTTAGGGTTTTATTTATTGTTTTATTTTCCCTTTTAAAAAAAATAAAATAAGTAGCGACTCCGATTTTTTCCAAAACTAAAATTTTTCACTAATAAAAGTAAGTCTCGCTGATTGAGTGGGGACGCATGTGAATACGGGTCCACAACAACTTAATTTGGCTCCAATACCAATGTGGGATAAAAATAAAGCTATAATTCAAATACATATCTATGGAAGACCTATGTAGCTTAAATTACAGTCTCTTATTATTGATAGTTTCCTTCCTAAAAAGAAGCTATTAAAATTTACCAAAGTTTCTTATTTTTGCACCCTCTAGATTCTAAGTATAGATGGAGACTAGAAACAACTTGATGAACTATAAAAGAATTTGATTGAGAGAAAATTATACACACCAATAATCGTATTATTTATATGCAAGCTTATTGATGAAGGATAAAGATTAAACTAAATGAAAAATCATCTCCATTTTATTTTTAGTCAATTTAATTTAAAAATAAATTTTGAATGTTATGGAATCTTATCTACTTATTAATTCTCTTTTATTTATCTATGTGTGGAAGGTGAATTAAAAAAATTAACTTCCAACCATGATAAACTTGTATATTTTTAAATTATTTAATTTTTTGTAAATAAATAAAAATAAGTTAAATGAATTTAGAAAAACATATAAAAATAATTTATTAATTTTAAACCTCTCTCTCTCTTACCTATAATCAAATATAAGGCTATAGATTTTTTAGTGTTTCTTGATGACAACATTTTAAGAAAGCAAATCCAATCCAACAAAAAGGTACAAATTGCAGGCCAAGAAACAATATATCTCAGAGGCATTTCTTCAAACATGTTATGCGCCTTATCCAGTCATTGAATCTAAAACACTTATCAATTAAAGTGTTCCCAATATGGGAATTGTAGCCAAAACCCATCTCTAAAAGACTATCATGAACGCTCTAAGCCATCTCATAATCCAACAACTCAGCACAGGCGTTGAAGATAGAAGAGCAAGTGTAACTATGAAGCTGAAACTTGATTCTCTGTATCTGAAAGTATAAGCTAAGAGCTTC
This sequence comes from Vitis vinifera, assembly GCF_030704535.1. Taxonomy (NCBI): domain Eukaryota; kingdom Viridiplantae; phylum Streptophyta; class Magnoliopsida; order Vitales; family Vitaceae; genus Vitis; species Vitis vinifera. Next base: position 2,027,420 of record NC_081819.1, read on the forward strand.
AGAGAAAAGGCCATTATAGGTGAATGCCCTTGTGCTTGAATTTAACAAATAAACATTACTTGAAGGAGAAGCGTGTTGAAA